>NC_037089.1:64112606-64430561 GCF_002994745.2 Rosa chinensis
ATTGATTATTAATTAAACAATACTGCTAATCTTCGAATTGTGATGACAATACTTTTACCAAGTAGTCAGATTCTGTTTTTGTTCTGTGGTGTGAAAGGAAGATTTTGAAAATGGGGAGAGGATTTGAATTTTTGTTTTGGACAGTCAAATCTGTTCTCCTTTTGTGTATATGTCCTCCTTTATCCTTTAGCGGAAATAAATTATTTGAATACTAAAGATATCTCATATTCCCTTTTGGAGGCCTCTATTAGATACCTCTTCCACTTGGTAGTACCCAATTTAGGTAAATTTATGATAGATCATTAAGAATTATCAGGAAAAGTAAACCTTATTAATCTTATATTCTTAAATTGATAGGATGGCCCCTAAGGGACATCTAATGTGGCTAGATGCCGTGCATGAATATCTTATAGAAGGCCAATCTTCTAGATAAATTTGTTGTTAAAAACTGACAAAGTGGACAGGGTGAGAGCTCATGCTAAAGATAGTCTTCACTTTCTGAATGTGCGAGTTTCTTCCAAAATTTATGATGGTTGTAAATGTATATACTTTTTGTACTTGCTATAGAAGATACTTAATTAGGTTTTAAGTTTCTATCATTAGTTGTATTTGGGCTTTGTAAATTGGTTATACGAGATTTCTTGCAGGTTCGAGATTATCGTAAATGTGCTTTTGAACAAGGGGCCGCCAGTCCGCCTACTGACGGATCCCTTATCGTAAATAAGGTCCGCCTCAGAATGTCACTGGAAAATGTAGTGAAGGATATCCCCCTGATCTCGGATAATTCTTGGAGTTATGGTGATCTGATGGTAAGTACCTTGCTGTCTCCATCCTGCTCAGTTATACCTATCATATGTTGAGTTATGATGCCAACATTTGATATTTTCTGTTAATTGCAGGAAGTAGAGTCTCGTATATTGAAAGCTTTGCAACCACAACTTCATCTAGATCCCACTCCCAAGTTGGATAGACTATGTAGGAATCCAAGTCCCACAAAGGTAATTAAGTTTTAGATTTATTTGACTTTCTTGACCTACATCTCAAAACAATAAAAAAATGACATTCATGATCTGGGTGGAATGATTGCTTTTAACCACATCTACTTCTTGTTTGCAGCTTGATTTGGCTTTGACCAGTATACGGAGAAAGAGGTTGAGGCCGATGCCAGAAGTTACTGTTACATCTAACAGCAAGACACATGGAAAGAAAGTTTGCATAGATAGAGTTCCAGAAAGTTCTAATAGTAGGTTGGGAGATTCAGGAATCCTTGCAGGCAATATGACGCCACACCAAGGCCATGAAAATTTGATCACTCAAAATTTGAGCGCGAATAACATCGCCTTAAGATCTAAAAATTTTATGCCTGATGTTTCTGTTCCAGCACCACACCAATCAAGGTATCAAATGGGGGTCGGGACTCCAAGAAATATGCAGGACCATGGATCAGGACCTGTTGTCAATGTGTCAGCTTCCCCTGGTGGACAGGAGATGATGATCTCGTATGCTGACAATGGTACCTCCAATGCCTCTCATCCTGGAAAGAGAGAGCATCAAGATGGGCCAATGTCACCTTTATCTTTCAATAAGAGACCGAGGTCCTCAGCAGCTGGCCTTGATGCAATGCAACATCAGCAAATAGGGCCTATAGACAGCTTCAATGGATCAGATATGAATTGGAAGAATCCATTGTTGCAGCATCCTATTGCCAAAGGTATCCAATATCCAAATACAGGAACTCAGAAACTTTCCCCCCAGGTGTTTGAAGGGGCACTGAATCAAGATACAGGGACTATGCCGTTCGCTGTAGGACAGTCAAACATGAGATTTGGTGCCAAGGATGAGCAGTTTGAGACAGGTAAAGTAGAAGGGTCAGAGCTCAGTGGGATTAAGAATGATATGCAGATGGTGGAAGGAGAAACAAGCCATCTTGACCCGCAGCTATCACGATTTCCACAAAGATTACCACAGCATTCATTCATGAGATCCAGTTATTCTCAGGCACCCTGGAATAACCTTGGTCAAAATATTGAGAAAGATGCAAGAAAGGATGACCAACTCTCCAAAAGAAAACCAGTGCAAAGTCCCCGGTTATCTGCTGGGGCTACGGTTCAGTCTCCATTATCATCAAAATCAGCGGAGTTTTCTACTGGTTCTGTAGGACCCCACTTTGGAGTCGGAGCTAATTCTGCCTTTGGGGCATCACAGAAGGAAAAGGCAGCAATGAGCTCAGTTACTGGTATTGGAACTCCATCTTTGACTTCCAGTGCTAATGAATCCATGCAAAGGCAACACCAGGCTCATGTTGCTGCAAAACGGAAATCGAACTCCCTCCCTAAAACCTCAGCAATGAGTGGTGTCGGATCTCCGGCCAGTGTTAGTAATATAAGTATGCCATTAAATGCGAATAGTCCCTCTGTTGGAACTCCATCTTCGGCTGACCAAAGCATGCTTGAAAGATTGTCAAAAATTGAACAAGTGACCATGAGGTATAATTTCTTTTTTCTGCTTAAATAATAATTTTATGTTGCATTTCAATTTATGTTAATTGGTGTGGATCCTTTGCATCACAAGCACCTTTATTCTTCCCTCTCCCTGCTAATAAAACCAAAAGGGTTGGATAGAAAATTATATTTCCTTTTGAGATGTATGTTCCTTTATTGTTGTAACTTGCAACCAATACATCAGGTAGATTTTGTACTTTAAAGATAGTTAGGTTGTACTAGTTCTTTATGTTCTTGGCTTGCAATAGTGTCAGGGCAATTTCTTAAGGTCCTCTATCTTGGTTGGAAAGGCCTCTTAGTCTTTTGTATAGCAGCAGCTTAATTTTTTTTGTCTCTGGCCTTATGTTTTAGGTATCAACTCAACGGAAGAAAGAATAAGGTTGATAACTACTCTAGGAAGCCCAATTCATATCCAGCTCAAAATCTTATGGCTTGTCTCTCAAATGTTTCGAATAATGAAGATTTTAAAGATGATTCATGTATGAGCCCTTTATCGAAGTCGCTTGTTGGTGGCAGCATGAATATCTGCAAGACCAGAATTTTAAATTTTGTGGAGCAAGTTCAAGGTGCTGTATACCATATATTCAAAAATGCTAAATCTTTCTTGATATATTTATTCCAATTTTAAGCCCAGATATTTCTGTTACTTTCTGACATATTTGTTCCTGCAGGAACTGGTTTTTCTTATGTTCCTAAGGCACGAACGAGGATGATCATGTCAGAGAAGCCAAATGATGGTACTGTAGCAATGTACCATGGCGAAATAGAGGATAGTGAATTTCTAGCTGCGGAGGATTATCTTCCTACATTGCCCAATACTGTAAGTTTTATTGTACCTGTAATACTATCTCACTGAAGATTCATTTCTTGATATATAAACGAAAATAATTTTTAATTTGTTTTTCTATTTTCTCATCTTTTAGCACTGTTTTACTTTTTTTTGTTATGATAATCATTTTTTTGGCTCTACGAGATCATCTCATTCACCGAACATTTTCTGCCATGAATTTTACCATGCCTATTATAATATTTGCACATCAACTATTCAGCATGAACATTGGTGAGGAATTTATGATATTTTGTTGACATATGGTGCATCATATGGTAATATAAGAGATGATATCTGAAGAGTCACTAGTAAGTCCTGGAATTGATCTCGGGGATAATTTGTCCCAAAAGTTGTGATTGCATGAATTTCAGTTCTCTCTAGCAATTTGAACTCTCAATGTCTAATTTTGCTTATTCTTTGCTGTTGTACTGACATATATCTACTTCTTTAAACAGCATTTGGCTGATTTGCTTGCAGCACAGTTCTGTTCACTGGTATGTTCAGAAGACCGTGAAGTTAACTTAGATTTATACTGTTCATTTTCTTGCTGATTTATGTGATCTT
The DNA here is from genome assembly GCF_002994745.2 of Rosa chinensis. Lineage (NCBI taxonomy): Eukaryota > Viridiplantae > Streptophyta > Magnoliopsida > Rosales > Rosaceae > Rosa > Rosa chinensis. Next base: position 64,116,501 of record NC_037089.1, read on the forward strand.
CTTATACACAGATGGTACATGATGGGTATAGTCTTATGGAAGATCATATCCAACCAAAGCCAACCCGCATGTATCTTCCCCCAGGCAATAATGGTGCTGGTTTGCCTCGTAATAATTCTGCAGTTGAAATGCAACAATATGCAGACGCAGTTTCAGTTCAACCGTCTAATGATGTTGCCAAGCCAATTAATGCTGGTAATGCATCCCTTAATCCAGCCCAAAATCTTCTACCCACCACAAGGATGCTGCCACCTGGGAACTCCCAGGCCTTGCAGATGTCTCAAGGGCTCTTGTCGGGAACTTCCATGCCACCGCGTCCACAACAGCTGGATTCACAATCATCACTTCAGCAGCAGCAGCAACATCAGCAACATCAACATCAGCAACAACAGCAGCAGCAGCAGCACCAACAACAACAACAACAACAACAACAACACCAACAACAACAACAGCAGCAACAAATGCAACAACAGCAACCTCAGCAAAGCCAACACTCCTTTATTCAACAACAGCATCCCCAGCTCCAGAGATCAATGTTGCTTGCAGCTGGAAATCCACTTTCACAATTGAATGCAATTGGGCAGACGTCGAATGTACAGTTAGGTAGCATGGTAAATAAGTTCCCATTGCAATATCAGGTGTACCAGCAGCAGCAGCAGCAACAACAGCAGCAGCAGCAGCAACAACAACAACCGCAAATGCAGAGGAAAATAATGATGGGAGCGACTATGGGTATGGGGACCCTGGGAAATAACATGGTTGGGCTTTCTGGGCTTGGCAATACCATGGGCATGGGAGCTGCAAGGGGGATAGGAGGAGCTGGAATGTCAGCACCTATGACCCCTATCTCTGGAATGGGAAATGTGGGTCAGAACCCATTGAATGCAATAAACCAGAATGCAATAAACCAGCAACGATTTCAAGCTCTCATGGCAAACAAAATGCGGATGCAAAACCGAGGCAGCATGTTAGGGGTCCCTCAATCAAGCATGGCTGGTATGTCAGGAGCCAGACAGATGCATCCTGGATCTGCTGCTGGTCTGTCAATGCTGGGTCAGACTCTGAACCGAAATAACATGATGCAACAAGCAGCAATGGGGCCTATGGGTCCACCAACACCAAAGTTGATGGCAGGGATGAATATTTACATGAACTCACAGCAGCAACAGCAGCAGCAGCAACAACAGCAACAGCAGCAAATGCAACAGCAGTTGCAACCGCAATCAATGCAATTGCAGTTGCAACAACAGCAGCAAGTGCAGCAGCCTCAGCAGCAAGATACGAATTCACCGCTACAGGCCGTTCTTTCGCCACCACAGGTGAGCTCCCCCTCAACTATGGGAATTTCACAAATGAACCAGCAAATTCAGCAGCAGGCTAGCCCACAGCAAATGACCCAAAGAACTCCGATGAGTCCACAGCTGAGCTCAGGGGCTATTCATGCCATGAGTGCCGGTAATCCAGAGGCTTGTCCTGCAAGCCCACAGCTGAGCTCTCAAACGCATGGCTCTGTTGGTAGCATCGCAAATTCTCCTATGGACCTTCAAGCTGCAAACAACTCTACCGGTAATGCGTAGTAAGAAAAGAAAAAAAGTAAAAGCTTGGGCACGGTCTCTGCGAGTTCATGGTTCGGTTGTTGATCTGTCAGAAGCTTCCCCTCAATTCTGGAACTGGTAAAGCAAAGCAGTTAAATTATCATGTAGAGCAATTACACATTTAACGTTTATATAGATGTTGAACAATGTCGGGCAGAAGTAGTATGATGGTACTCGCTGTCGCCTTTACGGGGAAGGTCAGTAGTTTTGTTGGGGTGTGTCATTTATGCTAGTGGATGGGGAGAAATAAGGTTCATCTATTGTGTAGTGCAAGTGTAAATTCTAAGGAATTGTTAAATCTAATATCAGATTCATAAGTTTTGATGCTAGTTCAATTGAATTATTTTCATCCATATTATAATGTAGTTCACAGAATGAACTACACGAGGGTTCCATTTTCTGGTCCATTGCTTACGGTATACCTCGTGTAGTTCACAGAATGAAGCAGTGGAACTTGCATGCCTAGATCATGACTAGACTAGCAAACTTCACTAGCCACATTGGGAGTTGGAAATCATTTGGCAAATATAATGTCAAAGCGATAAAAGTGGGTTATCATAGCAAAATCTCTGGTGCATTTATTTTGTGAAATCTCCAGCGCAAGTTCTGGAAATCGGCTAAGGTCCCAAGGAAATTAATCAGGAAAATACTTGCATCCGAAACAGTGTGCATGTGAGTATTCAAACTCTTTCTTATTTACATACAGTAGACAATCTAAATCTATAATTTAACCATTCAAAAATTACATTAATCATTAAAATCATCTCTGAAAAAATTTATTATAAACAAAAATCATTTACTCATTTGATTGCATCAAATCAATGGACGGAGATTGTTAGCTTTCACCATAATAGAATTTGAAATGTACGCCGAATTATTTGGATGAGGAGTACTAGAGAATATCCTTCGACTTGAAACTGGAGTAAATTGAGTCGTTTAGCCCAAATCGAGCCCATCTTCGAACCTATTGCTTTCACGTGTAAGGCCGAAGCATAACCAATTAGAATGGAAACTGTGATTTCGGATAATAAATACGGCCAATGCTTTGCCATCCTTATTAACAGCATCGTCAAAATTAAGTTCAGAATGGTGGAGCCCTACTGTTGATAATATATTTCTTTTTTCCTAAACTTATTCAAGGCTGTGCAATTTGCTTCCCAATAATCAGTAAGAAAATGCTTAATATGAAATACACATGGAGAAATTGATTTATGACAACACACTTGTTTCGTTGATCCCAAAATTTTCTAACAGACAGAAATAATTTTTCTATAAGATGATATTCAGAGTTGTTCCAATTATTACTTAACCAAGGTAATAGAGAATCATGAGCAGTGGGATAAACTTGAATAAAAGAAGAAAGAGCATCCAAACTTCAGCAGTGTGTGAACATTGAAGAAAGAGATGATCTATTGTTTCAGAATGAGTTTTACAAAAAGGACTTATACTGAACATATTATACATGGTGTTTTGTGTAAAATTTTGCAGTTTCCCCAAATTGGATATCCATATCTTATTTTCATGTTTCAAGAAGAAATTAAAGCTTAAAGAAAAAAGAAAAAAAAAAAAAACAAGAAGAAGAAGAAATTAAAGCATGGAGCGGAGTCTATCACATTCTGTTCTCACGTGGCTCCTGGTAATATCCTTAACACTAGGACAGCCAGAGAGAGCCATAGTGAGCTCTAACTCATCCTTCAACATCTTCATCACCTTTCTCACCCCGTCTTCTCCATTTGCTGCAAGGCCATAGATAACAGGCCTTCCAACCTGCACTAACACATTTACATTTTACATTTCCAGCAGGAAATTTTTTTATAGAAAGATTGATAAGCTAGATGATTCAAACAGTAGTGGCATGGAGATCTTTACAAGGACGGCTTGTGCACCGAGGGCTAATGCCTTGAAGACATCAGTTCCTCGTCGTATTCCTCCATCAAAAAGAACAGGAACTTTCCCTCCAACAGCTTGAATGACCTGATTAACACGATAGTAAAATGCATACTAATAAGTTCTGACTAAACCTTAAGAAAAAGTTTCCTTCTTACTTAAAAAATGGCACAGATTTTAGTCTGAACAAGTTACACCAGCAAAATGAACTAAAGGTAGAGTTCCACCTCTTCCAGGACAGAAATAGTGGCAGGAGTGTAGTTTAGTTGTCGCGCTCCATGATTAGAGACCACAATCCCGGCAACACCAACTTCCACAGCCTTTCTTGCTGAAATGGTAGTACACAAATTTTAGAAGGGCTTAGTCGAGCTAATTTATCCAATTAACTATTATGACTTGTCAAGTTATAGTCATGAAATGAATTGAAAGTCAATGTTTTCTAGACCTTTTTCTTTTATACGTTTACTCTACATTTCCTTCATGAGTAGATATTTACAAAAGGTAAAGATATACAGTCACAGATATCAAGAGATGGAGCCTTGATTAGTTGATCTTACCATCTTCATGAGTGAGTATACCCTTGACTAGAATTGGCAAGTTTGTAATAGATTTTAACCATCCTATTACGTCCTGCAGATATTGTGCAAAACCAAGAATTCAAGAACAAGAAACTGGTAAGTCGGTAACATAGGCACTTCGAATTGTTAAAACAAAACAAAATCTGTATGAATCATACATCTTTTGTACTGGAGTCCTATGAAAGATAAAGACAAGCCTGATGAGGAGCCTATGACCTATAATCTAGAAGCATAGCTGCACAATAGCATGTGATCAGTAGAGTATGCTGACTTATACCTCCCAGCACAAAGAATCATCATAGGTCGCTCTGGCAACAGCTTCCAAGTTGGATCCTTCATCCTGCAGAGTTTGTGTGCACGCATATAAACCAACATGTAATATAAGAAAACAATAGATAATACTTTATCTCACTAGAATGATTCTTACATAGTAAGGAACATTTTAAAATTAACCATACAACTCACAGAGTCTAGTGCAGTTGATATTAGACCTTCAAAGTTCTTCAACTGAGGAGCAACCATTCTGCGGAAACAACTCACCATCGTGTTTTAAATGTGATGCACATAAGTAAATATGGTTCAATGCATCATATAGGATTTAATGAAACAACATTTGACATGATGTTGCACAAAAGAGTTTGGATCCTATATACTTGTTTTAAACCAAGTCATTTGCACTTTAGAGACACAGAACAAAACAAAATGGTATAATGCTAACTTGTTCTTTATGTCTGCCTCTCTCCTACCAAGCCTGGGGACATCAACAGTCAGGACAATAGCCTTGTATCCATTTTTTTCAGCTCTTTGAACCATCTGAGCCGATATATCTCGTCTCTTGTGAATCTGTTCAAAACGAGGATACCATAAGAAGAAATTTTGCTATAAATATATTAAATGATTGACAAGTGAAAATTTAAATGAGCTCAAGAGCGGGTAAGTACATATAATTGAAAGAACCGAATAGCATTGCAGCTCGAAGCAACCTCCTCCACCGTGCAGGTAGAATTGTAGGACAAAATCTATGAAGAGAAACACGTACACCACAATTCAAAAACCTAACTCACTTACATATAAACTCAATAAATGTTATAAGAATACCATTATGGTATTGGATGCAGCTGCTGCTCTAGCAGTAGCGACCTCTCCTGAAAGAGCAGGTAAAAATTTAGTGTCCGAAATTCAGCAATCTCAACAGAAACTCTTGCAAAACAAATTAGACCTTCAGGGTGTGCTAACTGATGCATAGCACTAGGAGCAATCATTATAGGTGCTGAGACTTTGTAACCCAATATAGTGGTTGACATATTGATTCTGCTCACATCTACAAGAACTCTAGGCCTTAACCTGGAAGAAAAACATGTCTTACTTAAACACTGTCGCAAAGAGAAGTTCATATTAGAGTAATTAATCACCAAGAAAGTTGCAAATTACGTGATTTTGCGAAATGCTTCAACATTCTCTTTTAGCGTGAATTGGTCCTCAGCTCCCCCACTATAGTAATCATAGTACATTTTTGGAAGTACTTGCCTAGCCAATTCTTGGAATTCATTCACATTGACAGGTTCAGATGCCATTTATCCTGGAAACATAAACATCAATCAAACCAAACTATCGAGAGTTTCAGGCAATCTATCCTGGACAATACCATATAGATTTGTCAATAGCTAGAAAAACAGAACAGATCTTCAAATAGGCATTTCAGGTAGAAACAAGGGAGATAATGAGTATATCTAATTAGGTTGATTAAACATTACAACAATTGAATTCTTGTTTAGGGTTTAGGTATTTAGATATGAAAGCTTCAATTTTATACCTCATAAGTAGTTATAAAACAGCTAAAAACTCCTTCAAAACCATTAAAAAGGAATATAACAGCCTTCATGCTCATATGGTTACCAAAAAAGCTGTTCTTACACAAAACAAAGCAACACATACCTATGACTGAAGATTTGGGAAACCCAATATTGTTTTGTTCTTCAGAACTGGAAAGCCACTCGTAATCTGATATTTCTTGACTAAGCAAGTGTTGAATTTCAGATAGAGAAACAGAGTCGTACTACGTGTTTTGTTTTGTGTGAGTGTTGTGGGGGTGATCAGCATTGACATCCATAACTATCTTTGTCCTTTTCTGGGAAAGTTGTTGCTTTCGTAATGGATGAAACAAGTATATATTGCTTCAGAATGTGGGGACTGAGAAAGAAGAAGACAGACATGAAACGCCAACTCCGGCTTCGTTTGCTGAAATGAATTATTGGTCAAATCTACTATTCTAGTGTCATCTGAGACACTTGCCGAGTCATTTGCCGCCGGCCGGTTACACCAAACCATTCTAAGATTGCACTCCTTTAAGTCTTGCACATGTTCTTCATGTTATGTAACGCCCCAGTCATGCACCTCTGCAGCTCGTTATTCACCTTCTCTTCACCCTACATGAATATTCCATATCAGAGTTGTGATCATTTTGTAGGGACATGTTGCACTCTTTTCGTTCTGTCAAGAGTTTCAGGACTGTATATTATATGTTCAAAATATAGAGTCATGTTTAAGGAAAAAGAGATTCGAGAGAAATTGTAGAGAGAATTGTGTGTCATATTATTGAGAATAGGAGCCCTATATATAGGGAATACAAAGTACTAGTTCTAATGTTACAAGGAATACCAATCCGTATAGGATTGGGAAATCTAGAACCTTCTCTCCTATTGCTATTCCTAGTTTGATAAGGCACACTAAATCGATATTCCTTCAACACTCCCCCTTGTGCCGCTCAAACTTGGTGGTGACGCTTCATCCGTTGCCTCGTAAAAAACCTTGCCAGGTAACAAAAACCCTGTGGGACAAAAATAACCCTGGTCGAAGGACAAATAGAGCACATCACGTCCTTCACTCTTCGAGATCGAACATGTAGACATCATAACTCCCCCTGATGTCGATATCTCCCCCTGATTGCTACAATCGTGGGAGTTCAGATAACTTTCTCAATCCGATGCTCCTTACATGTTTCTTGAAGGTGGATTTAGGTAACAACTTAGTGAATAAGTCCGCTACATTATCCTCTGATCGGATTTGATTCACTTCAATCTTTAGAAGTGTTTGTTGTTGCTGATTATAAAAGAATTTAGGCGATATATGCTAGGTGTTGTCACCCTTGATGAAACCTAACTTCATTTGCTCAATACAAGCTGCATTATCCTCATAAATGCATGTAGGTTCATCTGTGGTAGACTTCAAACCACAACTTCCTTGAATATGTCTAATTACAGACCTTAGCCATATGCATTCACGCACGGCTTCATGTAGAGCAATAATCTCTGCATGATTTGAGTAAGTAGCAACAAGGGTCTGTTTCGTAGACCTCCAAGATATCGCAGTGCTTCCCATGGTAAACACATAACCAGTTTGGGAGCGACCTTTGTGAGGGTCAGAGAGGTACCCTGCATCAGCAAAACCCATCAAGACATCATTGTCGTTTTGATGGAGGGGGATAGGGTGAGGCCGGCCACCCCTGGTGGTGGTGACGGCGTTGGTGGCAACATGGCCGTCCACCATGACCACCTTGTCATGGTGGACGGTGGCTCCATGCCTAATGGGGTCCGATCCTATTCTTCCGTCATTCCTCTTCTCTCCGTAGGGATAAAATAGGCCCATATCAATCGTACCTCTTAGATATCGAAAGATTGTCTTTACACCAATCCAATGGCGACGTGTTGGCGCAGAGCTATGTCTAGCTAACAAGTTCACTGCTAATGAGATGTCTGGTCTTGTGCATTGAGCTAAGTACAATAATGCGCCTATTGCACTTAAATAGGGCACTTCTGCCTCTAATAGCTCTTCGTCCTCATCCTTTGGACGAAACGGATCTTTTCCTGGCTCAAGACTACGACCGATTATGGGAGTACTCACAGGCTTTGCTTTATCTTCATTAAAGCGCCTTAAGATTTTCTGAGTATATGCAGACTGATGGATCAAAATCCCATCACTACGGTGCTCGAGTTCTAAACCGAGACAAAACCGTGTTTTCCCAAGATCTTTCATCTCAAATTCGGATTTCAAGTATTTAGCAGTTTCCTTCAACTCATCTAGAGTTCCAATTAGGTTCATGTCATCGACATAAACTGCTACGATTGCAAATCCGGAACTTGTTCTTTTAATGAACACGCATGGGCATATTTCATTATTAATATATCCCTTCCCAATCAAGTAGTCACTTAGACGGTTATATCACATCCGTCCGGATTGTTTTAATCCATATAGTGAGCGTTTTAATCTTATTGAAAAAGCGCTCCGTGGTTTAGAGCCACTTGATTTGGGTAATTGAAGTCCATATGGAACCTTCCTATATATCTCTGAATCTAGATCCCCATAGAGATATGCTGTAACCACATCCATAAGCTGCATGTCAAGTTTTTCGGAAACTACCAAACTGACAAGGTAGCGGAACGTTATAACGTCCATTACGGGAGAATATGTCTCCTCGTAGTCGATTCCAGGGCGTTGTGAGAAACCTTGTGCCACGAGGCGGGCTTTATATCTAACCACCTCATTTTTCTCATTACTCTTTCTAACAATGCAAAGACCCATTTATGGCCAACAGGTTTTACATCTGGGGGTGTCTGCGTTATAGGCCCAAATACCTGTCTCTTTGCTAGTGAGTCCAATTCAGCTTGGATCGCATCTTTCCATTTAGGCCAATCCGCTCTTCGTTGACATTCTTTGACAGAGCGAGGTTCGATATCATCATATTCTATAATTCCTTTTGCAACATGATATGCAAATGCATCATCAATTTCCATAGAATTTCTATCCATCATCTCATGTACACTAGTGTAATTCATGGAGATCTCCCTATTCTCTGGAATTGGTTCTGACATTGGAGCGTCCCCCAATGATGTCTCTTGGACATAACCATAATCCGGAATATTCTCATGAGATGGATTATTTACATCGATGATTAATGGATTATTTTGTGCCAAACTCGCTTTCTTTCTTGGGCGAGAATCCATCGAACCTATGGGCCTCCCGCGCTTCCTGGCGAGAGCTGTGGGCCTAGCCACAACGTCACCAAGGGTGGGAACGTTGGTGCCATGCTCATGTACTCTTGAGGTGGCGTCATGTCCTCTAATTTTAGGGACATCAATCCTTGTAGGCACGTTTGCAGCAGGTATGTGTGATCTCGTCACTTTAGCGATATCAGAAAATGCATCAGGCATCGATTCTGCTACGTTCTGAAGATCGAGAATTCTCCGCACTTCAATTTCGGACTGTGCGGTTCGGGGATCAAGATGAGACAGAGTGGGGACAGACCACGACAATTCCTGTCGTTCCTGTTGAACATTGAAGTTCTTATCTCCCCCTAATGACGGGAAGACTGTCTCATCGAAGTGACAATCCGCAAATCTAGCGGTAAAGAGATCGCCTGTCAAGGGTTCTATGTAGCAGATAATCGTTGGAGAATCATATCCAACATAAATGCCTAATCATCGTTGAGGACCCATTTTGGTGCGCTGTGGCGGCGCAATTGGCACATAAACTGCACACCCAAATATGGGTAAGTGTGAGACATCAGGCTCATACCCAGTCACCATCTGTGACACAGAAAAGGGTTGAGTGGCAGTGAGCCTCAGATGAATAAGCACAGTTGCATGCAATATTGCATAGCCCCAAGCAGAAATAGGGAGATTTGTGCGCATTACCAATGCCCTAGCGACCATTTGTAGTCGTTTAATGGCGGCTTCTGCGAGACCATTTTGGGTGTGAACATGAGGAACTGGATGTTCAACTTCTATCCCAATGGACATGCAATAATCATCAAAAGTCTTTGATGTAAACTCCCCAGCATTGTCTAATCTTATAGACTTAATAGGATGATCAGGGTGGTGAGCCCTCAACTTAATAATCTGTGCTAGGAGTTTAGCAAATGCAGCGTTCCTAGTGGACAATAGCATGACATGTGACCAGCGTGTTGATGCATCAACCAACACCATAAAATATCTAAATGGTCCGCATGGTGGTTGAATAGGTCCACAAATATCACCTTGGACTCTTTGCAAGAATGGTATATTTTCTTTAGTGTCCTTTGCATAGGATGGTCTCTATCCTAATTTTTCTAAAGAGCAGGCTTTGCAGAACGAATGATGGGCTTTAGAAACAACCAATGAGGATTTTGGTTTAGCCATGAAGTCACATTGGAATTTAGAAGTAGAAATTGGAGACAAAGAAGCCTTGGTGGCATCAATGTCACCCTGAGGCCACAGGGGTATGGCGGCGCTGGCCAAGGATGGCCGGATTTTGGGGTGAACGGCGCCGTGAGGCGCAGGGGCTCCTTCGGTGTCCAAAAACCGAGTTTTACTTCTTTTCGTTATGAAAAATGGATGTCCGTGTGAAGTCTTTAATATATGGATCATCATATCACGACCTGGATGTCCCAAACGGTCGTGCCAAAGCCTATATGTGTCAGAATCCCATAAATCATCTCTCATAACATGATTGGATTCAATTATGCGAATAGTGGTTGCATACAACCCACTAAATCGACACATAAGTTTCTCTAAGACTCTTTTATGTCCGTAGTCATTAGAGATGATGCAAAGGAACTCTTGTCCATTCTCACAATGCGTTTCCGCATGAAAACCATTGGCTCTTATATCTTTAAAACTCAATAGGGTTCTTCCTGCCCTAGGGGCATAAAGAGCTTCGGTGACATTTAATGTTGTGCCATTTGGCAACATAAATTGAGCTGGTCCTCGACCATGAATCAATGGAGATGATCCAGCCATCGTAGTCACGGAAGATCGAGATGGCGTCATCCATAGAAATAATTGCCTATTTCGAAGGATGGTATGTGTAGTAGCACTATCCACGAGGCATTCTAGCTCTTCAGGAAACATACTGAAAAATAATAAAGTTTGGAATTAAAATATGTCCAAGACATTGAATTAAAATAAATCGATACTTTATTAATAATAGCCAATGATTACATCAAAGTTTCTTGACCAAAATCTAATCCAACATAAAAATCAAACCGTAGACAAATCATAGTCACTCAATCCGTTCGGTAATTTCAATTTAGTTGTGACCAGGTAAGGTAAGGCGAGATTTTGGTGGAGCGTTGCTCACTTTAAAAACCGTTCTCTCAGATCAAACCTTGCCTAGACATCACAAGTACTCTTGAGTACGCCTAGAGGGAAAGAGTTAATACAATAAGTCATTTTATTGATTTAAGGCATAATTGCCATTACATAATTCTTGGAAAATAAAACGAAGGACTATACTAATCAAAATCTGCTGCATCCTTGTGCAATTCTTTGTCAGATTTGAAGTCCGCTATGGTGAGATTGACGTTGGCATCATCACCATCTTCTTCTGCTTCGGAAAGATAGGCTTCATGCTCTCTAAAGTCTCTATATGCCTTGTAATGCGCAGCTAATTCCTTGCTTGCATTGCATTGCTTGAACCAATGTTCACTTGATCCACATCTATGACAAATGTCATTGTGATTTCCTCCCCTTAATTGAGGTGCATTATTTGCACTTGGGTGGCGTCCCCTAGAAGAATTGGCGCCATTCCCACGGCCTTGGGCGGCTCCTCCACGTCCTGGAGCCCCACAGCCTCCTCTCCCACGTTGCCATGTATTGCCATGTGTTTGTCCTTCATTCTGACGATTACCTTCCTTTGTAGGGCGGTTATATGGACCAAAACGTCCGTTGTGTCCCTTATTTTTAGGGTTCCGCTCCTTGCGCCCTCCTTTGGGTGCATGATTATAATTCACCTCTTGAACACTCTTAGTTCGTATAGGCCTTGAATTATAATTCTTCATGAGGATATTATCATGTTTTTCAGCTACAGACATGATATTAATTAGCTGATGAAACCTCGTGATCCGTCCAGTGTTGAATTCTGTTCGATATTGCTTTGATAGCAAAATAGCTGAGACGGGGAAGGAGGGGAGAGTTTTCTCAATTAGTTCTTGCTCTGTGACAGGTTGTCCACAGAACCCCAACATGGTTTTGAGGCGTAGAACTTCTGAATTATATTCAGCTACAGACTTGAAGTCGGCGAATCGTAGATTACCCCATTGAACTTTCAAGTCGGGGAGGAGGGTATCATGAACATTACCAAATCGCTCTTCTAGCGCAACCCATAATTCACTAGCATCCTTGATTGCCATGTACTCCAATCGGAGCGATTTATCCATGTGGCGTCTTATCAAGATGAGAGCGGTGGCATTATTTGTAGCCGTACGCTCAAATAAGAGGTCGGGATTTGGTGCTTGAATTACTGGTAGGATCCCTTTTGAAGTGAGATGGTTCTCAACATCCGTGACCCAACTATGATATTCCAAGCCAGTTGAGTCAAGGATAGGAAAGTCAAGCTTTGGCTTCGACATCCTGAAATCAAGAAGAAGAAATATATTAGTTTCGGAGTTAAAACTTCCACGACAACTAATAAATAATAAGATTTCCGAGCTATGCTACCAAGAAATCGATTTCCAAGAATGATTGGATTAGACCGAAACAGTGATGTTTATATGGTCATAAATCGATACTTACGGACGCTCTTAGTCCGAAGTCTTACGAACGCTCTTAGTTCGTTAATTGAGTGAATCCCCACGATTCCGCTTTTCAAGAATCGAACCCACGTTATAAGAAAGGTGGGATGTAGAAGAAGGGAGGTTGCAAGTCTCCGAAGAAAAATAAGTAGAAATTAAAATTCGGAAAACAGGAACTTTAATTTAGAAACTTACTTGTTGAAAATTCGGAGCAGATTCTGTTCTGAACAGCTTGTACCTCGATTAGTGTACAGATCTCAATATAACTCAAATAAGGGTGAAATTCTGAGGTTAGATGGAAGAGACAGAGAGGAACAACTTTTATGAAGAAAGTTTTTCTATCTGAGCTTCCGAACTAGACGTTTCGAGGCTTGAAAGAAGACGGATGTGCACAGGAACGGGAAAAAAATGCAGTGGGTGTACGTTGGCTTGTTTGCGCAGCAGGGATGCTTTGGTGGCAGAAGGCTGGAACGCAGGGCTGCAGGGAGGGGGCAGCAGGGGCTGCTGTGCAAGGTTGCAAACGCACGGGCGCGCGGGCTGCAGCGAAGGCTCAGCTAGCTCGGGCTAGGGGCTGCTTTGTGAATGAGTTTTGGTTTTCTGTTTTGTGGTTAGAGTCGTGCTGATAACGTGTTTAAGGAAAAAGAGATTCGAGAGAAATTATAGAGAGAATTGTGTGTCATATTATTGAGAATAGAAGGCCTATATATAGGGAATACAAAGTACTAGTTCTACTGTTACAAGGAATACCAATCCGTATAGGATTGGGAAATCTAGAACCTTTGATCTCTCCTATTGCTATTCCTAGTTTGATAAGGCACACTAAATCGATATTCCTTCAACAAGTCAAACGTTACGGAGGATAAAAGTTATTACCAATTGACAAGAACTTAGAGAGTGACTTTTGGTCCTCGTAGTTCATACCTATTTGGTCATGTGTTATACCGCCTCCAAAGTTTGCAATGAGAAAAAGAACAGAGAAAAAGAAGCTCGACACCATAAATCCTAAATTTCAACCTGACTTCAAAAATTACGGACAATGGGAAGTTTTTACTGGAGTGGCGGCATGCTAAATTTTGTTCACAACCACTGTGATCAAGTGTCCAAGCTTGCAACGAGAAGAACAGGGGATAAAAATAAGCTCGTTGCCACCACACTTGCATATCGGCCTTCAATTGTTTCGTAAATATGTCTTCAAACTACTATAAATTGAGTAGAATTATATATATATATATATATATATATATATATATATATAAACGAAAACAGACAAATAAAAGTTAATCAAACACATTATGAGCTTCGAGATGGTATACTAAGTGCCCGAAATTAACTAATATGATATATAAAAGGGTGAGACTATTGCTACCCTATTATCTTCTTAGTTCACCCTACATCTTAATTTTTTTGTAAATATTCTCTTGTTGCCCTTGTGCATGTAAAATATCTAAAAGGATCATTCATCCCAACAACAAATTTTTATTCCCACTAACCCAATTTAAAAGAAAATGACAACTTTGCCCATAACCTAATTAAAAAATTGCATCAAGCCCCACTCTCACCTCCCTCCTCCCTCCAAGTGCTCTCTCTCTCTCTCTCTCTCTCTCTCATCTCTCCGACTGCAATCTCTCTCTCACTACTACAAAAACTGCATCACACAACGGTGGAAATCTGTTGTGTGATGTGCACCATGTCTGTCGTCTATCTCGATGTTGTGTGATGAGCACACTCACACAACGGTGAAACACCGTTATCTGAATATCATAGACACAACGCATTGCTTATAACCGTTGCACCAGTTCTGCGCATGCCAATGCCAGAAATTGGATGCGGCGCATTTTCGATGGTGATCAGACAACAGAAGTAAGTACACGCTGTTGTTGGTTAACTTCTCACACAACAGAAACATAATACTCAGACAACAGTAGTAAGTACACGCTGTTGTTGGTTAACTTGTCACACAACAGAAAAATATGGCGACTGTTGTTGGTTGTTCCTTCACACAACAGGTATCATAAGTAACTGTTGTATGTGTGAGGCTCAGTGTCTAATTCTTCACAAGTCATACAACACATTGTTTTTATACCGTTGGGTGATTTAACATTGGACAACTGATACATATTTGTACTGTTGTGTGAGTACTACTGAGACAACAAAATTTTATAGGAACCGTTGTGTGATTACAAGTTATTTGTTGTGTGATTAACAACATATGCGTATTCATACCACGTAATTTAATTCACTATTGGTCATGCATTATGGATATTGTACCTGGAAAATTTGCACAAATATAATGCTCAATATATATTACGTAATGAAGTACTCTAATTCAAGCGTCTAATGTACCAAAACAGCTAGCAGCCTTTGTTAATCATCTATACATTCATGTATCCACACCATAAAACCAAAAAAGAAGGCATTCTAGCTAGCTTGATAGCTGCTACATCCTAGCTAACATTGAAAAATAGCAAAAGCTGATACAAACAAATCTCCACTGGAAAAGTTTCGGGTCATTCCAATCCTTATAATACTTCATCTTAAGCACAATCCTCTTCTTCTGCATCTCATCCTGGTCCAGCCCCGCAATCTCTCCAACGTTCTCGATTGCCTCAATGACAGCCGAGAAGTAGCAGAACAAATTATGTATGTAAAATTCGACACAGTCCTTGTTCTGATGGAGGATGACTGCTTTGCCCCACCAGTCTTTGGCATCCCACCAGACGTTGTCTAAAAAGAATTTAATCTAGAACATTAACTCATCAATAGGTAACCAAAATTTGTTAAAATTGTGTTATTTGGAAAACACAAAAATCTACCCATGCTAGCTAAAGCCAATATTATCAGAAAACATAAATACCTCGCACTTCTAGAAATGGTTGGGAAAATATTGGACTGCAGTAATATGACTCACTGCCTTCTGCATATCTATTCCTTTCCCACATGTAATTACTTTTGTTCATTTCTCCAGTTTCAAATACGATATATATATATATATATATATATATATATATATATAAAATAGAGAATGAATTACCAAATCACTCCCTGCAGATTGCATGGGTTTAGGTCTCTGAGTTTGACGGACTTCGCGAGCATCTACAAGATCAAAACAAAATCACAAGGGATGATTAGATAGGCGGAAATGACTACTTAACTTCAAAACCACACTAAACTCAGGACACAACTATAACTCAATTCTAGACACCAAATATTATAGTTCCTGCATCTTAACCAATCTGAAATTCTGAACATCTCTTGAATATATACTAGTAACTAGCAGAACTAAGAGTTCAGTGTGAAGGCAAATTGCTATAAGGAACACCTAGAAAGGAAAAGACATCAGAAAACAAAGGTCAACAATAATTCTTTCCTTAGTCCTTACCCTCTTTCTTGAGAGTGTGAGCCACAGTAGGAGCAACATCAGGTGCACTAGTACGAGCTTTTTTGCCAACCAAAAACTGGAGTGACTCATTTCAGTCAGAATGCTTGGCTCAGTGAAAAAATGACACATATTAAGGGTGGGCAGAAAGTAAGAATAGAGCTAGTAACTTTAATGCGTCCAGATATTCAACTTGCCGCTTGGCCAATATTACTTTCTGGATTTGAAAGACACATCGATTCAACTCCAAAATGCACCAAAAGTTGACAAGTCAAAATATATGTGACTAACATACAAGCATATCGTAAACAGAGAATGACTATAAAGTAGACATACTTCTTCTATTGATCATTGATCCATTGAACCAGGATCAATAATAAAGAATGATTAAGCATTCAAGATGATGCTTCCTGGAATCAACATGCTTCCAAAGCATGTACTGACAAGAATGATTACGTAAATAGGAGACTACCTGCACCCCACGGTCTACCATCAACTCTAGCAAGTTCTGCATGAAGTTTCTCAACTTCACGAGCCATAGAAACTAGGTTATTCTCCATTGCCTGTCTCTGTTCCATAAGCTCAATATTTGCCTTCTTTTCATAATCAATTGCACTCCTACAAAACAAAAGTGATACCTTTGACTATTAAAGGTTGATCTAATACAATTCTAATAGATAATGCGCCAAAAAAGTTGCTTAAAGACAAGGAAATAAAGAAAATCAAAGATATTCAGGTGCATACCTAGTATGCATAAGCTCCTGGTGCAGACCATCAATCTCAGACTTTAGCAAAGGAATCTGTTGATAGCTAAAAACCAAAGCATAAAGAACCATAATATTACACATTGCTAGCTAAACCATAGATCAGTTCAATCTCTAGTGCTTAATCATTCTTTCCAGTACATGCTTAATTATTCAAAAATCCAACTAAATCATAGTACATGCTTTGAACCAACCATGCTCACCGGGTCAATCTCAAAGGAAACAAAAGGACACCCATCAGAAAGAGGAGTAATATGCACCCTATGGCAGCTTTGAAAACTAATAGACCAACCAAAAACTAAACCACTCTATTTGTAGCTCTGAAAACCTAAGAAAAACAAAAGCACTAGAGATTCCTCTATTGAAACATAAGGAACACACAGAGATTCTTCTTAGCAGCTAAAAAGAATGTATTAGTATTCTACAAGATCTGCTAAGCAACATGCTAAAAAACCCAGAAATGGAAAACAATATCAAGCAGCTAAAAAGAACCTCAAAAGACATGCTTTCATGCTCTCAGTCACAAGCTTGTCAACTGGAATCCATGGCTACTATTGCTTTTTAGCAATTTGCGGTATAGATCAATTAAGGTTTGGTACAGACTCAATTCTGTATTAATCTTTTGAGATTCCACAGTCAGACCAGAAAAGCACTCATCATAATCGACTCATCATAATCGACCTCATCATAATCAAATGGGCTTCAAAGGTTTTCAGGATATGAGAAAGTGTGCATCTACATCACTGAAATCAACAATTTGCGGTACCCGGTTGTACAAATTACAAAACCCATAATTCAAATGAAAGAAACACAAGCTACTGAAGCTAGCAGCCAACAAAATCAGATAATACAAGCAGATTATCAAGAATACTAACACCTAAGTTAGAGAATCGATCAAATTAGAGATTATCCTTCCCAAAACTCAACCATCAAATAATACAAGCAGAAATGAAAGCCCAAGGTGGAGATCAAACCTGGAGATCGATCAGCGATGCAGGAAGCACAGAGAGCGATCGAATCGCGATCGGGGTCAGGGCCGGCTGTCGGGCTGAGGTTGAATTGCGATCGGGACAGAGTGAAGGACTGCCGGACTGGGAGGCGGAATGAGATAGAGAGGAGTCGATAGAGTTAGGGACTGGGAGAGAGGCGGAGTCGATAGAGTTAGGGACTGGGAGAGAGGCGGAGTCGATTTTTAGGGTTTCCGAAACATATACAAAACGATGTCCTTGAGCCTTTGGTGAGATGGGTGGATGTCAAATCGGTGTAGACTCAAAGACTGTTTCTTGACTGCGGGTTTGGGGTCGCCGAAGGCATCGTAGAGGCAGTTGACGATGACCGGGAGGACGTCGGCGGCGAGGGTCTGGATTGTTTTCTTGAGATCTTCGACTGCAATTTGGTAACACAAGTCAGACTAGAAACCCGATATCTGGGTTTGGAGAGCGATTGAGAGTGTTCTGACTCGGGCTAGAAAACTGGGTATCTAGGTTTTGAGAACGATTGAGAGTGATTGAGAGTGTTCTGACTCGGGTGATAGTGATTGAGAGTGGAAAGAAAGGAAAGAGTGATTGAGAGTGAGAGTTCTGATAGTGGCCGGGTTCTTTTTTTCTTTCTCTCGACAGTTTGCTCGGTAGGTTTGGCTGGTGAGAATATTTGCTTGGTTTGGTAACAGATAATGTCATAGATATTTGCTTTGCTTGGCTGGTGAGAATAAATTTGTCATAGAAGAATTAAGTTCATCACACAACAGATAATGAAACAACTGTCGTACAAGAGTATGTAATGTCAAAGTAGAGAGGGAAATTTGGCTGCCTAGCTAGCTCGGTTTGGAGGGAGCAATTCAAATAGATTTAAGCCTTCACACAACAGAACGTCTACATTCTGTTGTACCATTTTTATATTATTCACTTGATATACCTAGTAGAAGGTGCCAACTTTTTACAACATTGGCGCCTAGTCGAAATTTGGAGCAAAATTTGGCGCCCAGCTCTAATCATACAACAGAAATAGCAATACTGTTGTATCTTGCAATATTCACACAACAGAACATGCATAATTGTGTTGTGTGATTAAATTGGTGGGTGGGAATTTTGAGCTCAGTGATGGCGGGACATATGCCGCTAAATTTTGTATCATTCAGATAACGGAACATGCATAATTGTGTTGTGTGATAGAACTCTGAAGAAAAAGTTCTTAATTTAGTAGTATTCCCACAACAGAACTTCATTAATAGCGTTGTAGGATGGAATTCACGTTATCAGATGACAGTCAATTTTTAATCTCTTGTCTGATAGGTGTTGTGTGATGCATATTTTGTAGTAGTGTCTCCTCCCTCTCTCTTCTCTGTAATTCTTATCAAATAAGTCAAACCGCTCAGATCATGAGGCCAATATTTGGTCTGAATTGAGGTCTGCCGATGCCAGAGGGTACCAGACTGTAACAGCGATTTTCGCCTTCGTTCTCGGCTTCATTGACGACACTAAGTCGTTGTTGCTGCTCCGGGAGAGTGGTCACTTCAATCTGACTCGCTACTTCATCGAGGAGGTCATCATCGGCTTCGATAAGACCGATCTCCGCTGCCCGACCCGAGGACCCGATCCGATAAGGACCTCAGCCCCCCAGCGCTCGACCTAAGCTGGTGGCGGAGGAGAACGATGATCCTATGAGTCAACTTCAGGTCGGGTGGAGCACTGGTTCTTGCCGGAGTTCATTCTTTTGCATTTCTCTGAATTTAAGCGACTCGAGTCTGTAGTTTTCTCAAGACACCAAGCCATACAAATATTTATTTGACATGATAATTGAAAGTGTAGTTTTGGATGCCATTTCTTTCAAGAAGACGAAGGCAATTGTGCCTTTGATTTAAAGGTTTTTAATTTTATGTATTTATTATTATTATTTTTTAATTTGGATGGAGCTCATTCACTACAAATCGAAATGGTGCTACTTCTGTTTTGCAATAGAATGCTCAAAAGAAAGAAAAAAGAAAAAAAAAAAGTTTTATTAGAAGGCAATAGATGTTTTTAAATTGATATAATCTCTTTGTTTTTTTCTTTAAACAAAGTTTTATTGTCTAAATTTTAGGAAATTAGATCATATTCTGGCAACCAAAAGTTCTATTGGAGGATAATAGACGTCTACTGGGGGGCAATACATGGTTGATAGACGTCAATTAGGGGGCAATAGACTATTGGGCAATAGATGTGTATTGAGGGGCAATAGACGTCTATTGGAGGGCAATAGAGGTCTATTGCCCCTCTATTAGGGGGCAATATATGTCTATTGGGGCAGTAAACCTTTCCGGTGAGGTTTTCTGAAAAGTCCGGTGGGCGGCGGCCAGTGGCCGGTGTCCGGATTCCTGCGGCCGGTGACTGGGCTCTTGCGAAGTCTCCTATAGTTTCTCTCTCTTCTATTTTTTTTTCTCCCTCTCTCTAAGTAACAAAGGGGTCAGCGTAAAATGGTATTAAAAAAAATAAAAAACAAAAAAAAATCTTAATGGGGTATTAGGGAAGACCTCCCTAGAGTGTTTTGGGTAAGAGGGAATTAAAAAAAGGGAAAATGATCATTTACCCAATTTTAACAACAAAATTGCCCACTTGCACCACTAACAGTTTTTTAACCCTATTTACCCAAAACACTATAAGAGATTATTTCCCTACTACCCAATTAATTCTTTTTTTATTCTTTTTATTTATTTTTAGGACTTTTTTGCCCTCTCCTTCTTTCTCATTTAGAGAGAAAAGTCATCCTTCACCATACTGTGCTCCGGTGACTAGTGGCCGGCAGCGGACTCGGCGACCGGTGACCTGAATCCGGAGACCGGTGACCAAAATCAGGAGACCAGTGACAAGAATCCGTCGACCGGCGATCGGAATCCGGCGATCGGTTGACCGGAATCAGGAATCCGGCTATCGGACTGGTGTCGGGATTCCGGTGTCTGAATTTATTGCCCCCAATAATACCCAGTAACCATATTATTGCCCCCCAGTAATCGTATCATTGCCCCCTAGTAATCATATTATTGTCTCCCAAAAATCATATTATTGCCTCCAATAATCATATTATTTTCGTCCAGTGAATTGTATGAACTCCCGAAACCAAAATGAATACACTACAAGCACAATTGATCATATTATTGCCCCCCAGTAATCATATTATTACTCTCCAATAATCATATTATTGGCTCCTAATAATCATATTATTAGCCTCCAATAATCATATTATTGCCCTCATCAAGTGAACCAAAATGAATACATTACAGATACAAAAAAAAAAGAAGCTCTGGGCACCGGATCTTATGGACCAGGGACGGAGGCACCGGCGATTTGCTGTCTGATCGGCCGGAACTGTGAAATTGTAGGTGCAAATGGCCGGACCTTGAAGCTCCAGAATCGATTAGATTTGGGAGGAGGTTGATGGTGGAGCTCATCGGCGGTGCATGTCGACTGCTTCTCCAGAAGCTTGACGGCCTCTTTCGACTGGTCATTGGAGAAAGCTCTGATGTGGATCGACGTCGTCCACGGCGAGGAGGAGAACGACGACAGTACCCGACGTGCCGAGGAGGCGCGCGAGGTTATGCGGTGGGGATTGAGAGTCCTAATCGTGGACGACGACGATGACGACGAAGGTGACGATGATGTCGATGAAGATGACGTGGCCAAGTGAAGAAGAAGGGTGCAGCGAATATCGTAGTGGATTGAAGAAGAAGCCATGGGAGTCTGATTCGGATTCCGGAAAGGGCTTGGGTGTGATTCACTCGGTCTATCGAGGCTTCTGAGAGAGAGAGAGAGAGAGAGAGAGAGAGAGAGAGAGAGAGAGAGAATATGAGGGCAATACAGTCAATAGATGTTAGATTGAGTAAATGAGGTTAAAAAACTATTAGTGGAGCAAGTAGACAATTTTTTGGTCACGGCCCCTTAAAAAAACTTAATGGGGTAAGTGGGAAAAGAATCTCTAAAAATGGAGTGAATGGACAAAAACCCTATCTAAAAAACAATCAATAAAAAAAATTGAACAAATCAACTGATAATTAGTTATTCAACACTAAAACTGCAGTAGCCATAACCAACGCACGCAGGCGTACCTCTGTCAATGTGGCCAGGGTTGGAGGACGCAATCAATTCCTTGGCCTATGAGGTCGAGTTGTTGAGGCGCATGTATGTCAAGCATGGTATGTGAATGGTTGCTACGGAGGCATTTCTATCATATATAGCCATGCCCAAAAGCTCCAAAGAAACTTGATGCTATCATTGTTAATTGCATCCATTATCCTCAATAATGGAGGTCTGGATGATTGTCACAATTAATAGAGGATTGTAATAACTCTAATTCACTATCATCTTCCTACTTATGTAATCTTCCATAATTAATAGTGATTGTCATAACCCTAATTCTGAGCCTATTCCTAAATAGAAGGAAAGATCATATGATTTGAGAAGACTGGAGGTCTGGGTGGAAGACGAAAATGTTTATTTTTCATTTCTTTCTGTAGTTATTTTCAATTTAATTGTGAGGGCAAAATTTAAACTTTATGGGTAAAAAATTGATTGTAGGGTGAACTAAACATTTAGTAGGGTGGTAATATATAACTGCACCCTATATAAAATTTGTTTAACAAGTGAATTAATGTCGGGAGCTTATTTCAGGTTTACACTTAACACATAGTACTTTTGTATAAACATTTGCAGATTTCCCAAATTGGATAATGACTCCATTTCTTATTTTGATGCTTGAAGGAGTTAAAGCTGGGAGCGGAGTCTTCCACATTCTGTTCTCACGTGGCTCCTGGTAATATCCTTAACACTAGGACAGCCAGAGAGAGCCATAGTGAGCTCTAACTCATCCTTCAACATCTTCATCACCTTTCTCACCCCGTCTTCTCCATTTGCTGCAAGGCCATAGATAACAGGCCTTCCAACCTGCACTAACACATTTACATTTTACATTTCTAGCAGGAAATTTTTTTATAGAAAGATTGATAAGCTAGATGATTCAAACAGTAGTGGCATGGAGATCTTTACAAGGACGGCTTGTGCACCGAGGGCTAATGCCTTGAAGACATCAGTTCCTCGTCGTATTCCTCCATCAAAAAGAACAGGAACTTTCCCTCCAACAGCTTGAAGCACCTGAAAAGATGATAGCAAACAGGTTTATACCAATAACTAACATGAAGAAGCAAGCTTTCTTCTTACTTGATATTGGCACAAATTTTTGTCTTAACAAGTTGCATCAGCAATATAAATCAATTAGGGAAAAGAGTCCCACCTCTTCCAGGACAGAAATGGTGGCCGGAGTGTAGTCAAGTTGTCGTGCTCCATGATTAGAGACAACAATCCCGGCAACACCAACTTCCACAGCCTTTCTTGCTGAAATGGTAGAACATATATTAAATTTTCGAAGGGCTTAGTCGAGCTAATTTGTGCAATATTTTACTATTATGACTCGTCAAGTTATAGTCATGAAATGAATTCAAAGTCAATGTTAATTCCTAGACCTTTTTCCTTTATACGTTTACTATACTTTTCCTTCACGAGTAGATATTTACAGAAGGTAATTAAAGATATACAGTCACAGATACCAAGAGATGGAGCCTTAATTAGTTGATCTTACCATCTTCATGAGTGAGTATACCCTTGACTAGAATTGGCAAGTTTGTAATAGATTTTAACCATCCTATTACGTCCTGCAGATATTGTTCCAAACCAGGAATTCAAGAATAAGAATCGGTAACGTAGGCACTTCAAAAAGTTAAAACAAAACAAAATCTATATGAATCATTCATATCTGTAGTGGAGTCGTATGAAAGGTAAAGAGAAGCCTGATGAGTCCATGACCTACAATCTAGAAGCATAAGAGCATATGATCAGTAGGGTATGCTGACTTATACCTCCCAGCACAAAGAATCATCATAGACCGCTCTGACAAAAGCTTCCAAGTTGGATCCTTCATCCTGCAGAGTAAGTGTGCATGCATATAAATAAACATGCATGTATAATGTATTAGAAAGAAATAATAGGCAATGCCATTTCTCTCTAGAATAATTCTTGCGTATAACATAATGAAAATTTTAAATTTAACTATACAACTCACACAGTCTAGTTCAGTTGATATTAGGCCTTCGAAGTTTTTCAACTGAGGTGAAATCATTCTGCGAAAACATTTGTCACCGTTCGATGAATCATATAGGATTTCCAGAACAATATTTGACATGATTTGAAATTTCGAGAAAAAGAACAAAACAAAATGGGACGATACTTACTTGTTCTTTATGTCTGCCTCTCTTCTACCAAGCCTGGGAGCATCGACAGTTAGTACAATAGCCTTGTATCCATTTTTTTCAGCTCTTTGAACTATCTGAGCCGATATATCTCGTCTCTTGAAAACCTGTACCATTAGAAGAAATTTGCTATAAATAAATGATTGACAAGTGAACTGAAATGAGCTCAGGAGCGAATAAGTACATATAGTTGAAAGAACCGAACAGCATTGCAGCTCGAAGCAACCTCCTCCACAGTGCAGGTAGAAGAGTAGGACAAAATCTATCAAGGAAAACACTACAATTCAAACACCTAACTCCAGTTACATGTGCATTCAATAAATTTGATATAAATACCATTATAGTGTTGGATGCAGCTGCAGCTCTAGCAGTAGCCACCTCTCCTGAAAGAGCAGGTAAAAACTTAATGTCTGAAATTTACCAATCTTAACTGAACCTCTTGTCAGACAAATTAGACCTTCAGGGTGTGCTAACTGATGCATAGAAGTAGGAGCAATCATTATCGGCGCTGAGATTTTGTAACCCAATACAGTGGTTGACATATCGATCCTGCTAACATCTACCAGAACTCTAGGCCTTAATCTAATAGAAAAACACATATATCATTCAAGTGATTCGCAATATTACATAAATCATCAAGACAGTTATACATTACGTGATTCTGCGAAATGCTTCAACATTCTCTTTTAGCGTGAACTGGTCCTCAGCTCCCCCAGTATAGAAATCATAGTACATTTTTGGAAGGACTTGCTTAGCCAATTCTTGGAATTCATTGACATTTACAGGTTCAGATGCCATTTATCCCTGAAACCTAAACATTAATCAAACCTAATCATCAAGTTCCAGGCAATCTATCCCAGACAATATCACATGTTTATGTCAAAAACTACTGAAAGAGAACAGATCTCACTCGGTAACTCTCGAGTTTGATGAATCTTACCTGAACCATTCCATTGCAATCTTAAAATGAGCACTTTACAGAGAAATACAGGGAGATCGATAAAGAGTATATCAATCAGGTTGAATAAACATTCCCACAATTGACTTCTAGTTTACACTTTTGTTCTAAAGAAAACAGTGCAGAAATAAAAGCTTCAATTTTATACTTCATAACTAGCTCAAAACTAGCTGGGAACTTCTTCAAAACAATTAGAAAGAAATCATAATTACCATAAGTGGAATATAAGAGCGTTCATGCTCACATGGTTACCAAATAAGCTCAAATCAAACCAAAAGAAGCTACAAGATAGCTATGACAGAAGATTTAGAAAACCCAATATTCTTTTGTTCTTCAGAGATGAAAAGCCACTGTACCTTTCACAATATGATATTTCTTGATCAAATAAGTGTTGAATTTCAGATAGAAAACATACAATTATACCTTTTTTCTTTTTGTTTTTTTTGTGAGTGTGTTGTGGGGGTGATCAGTGTTGATATATTTTTTTTGTCACTGTTGATATGAAGTACTATATTTTGTGGGGACTGAGATAATTGAATCCAACTAGATCCTATCCAGAGCGAGTACTCGCTTTGAAATTTCAGAGCGAGGTTAGGGTTTAGGGTCACTTTTCGGTCGCATATCCACATCTCAACCGTTAAGTTTCTAGGTACTAATGTATAGATCATCTCTGCAAAATTTCAATGAAATTGATGGTCTTTAAGGTATCTAACTCGCTTAAACCAATGGACGAACTGAATCTGTCAAACATGAACCGTATTAGCTTTAAGGCTGTTATCAATACCTTAAACACTATCAATTTAGCTGAAATTTTGCAGAGATGATCTATACATTAGTACCTAAAAACTGAACGGTCGAGATGTGCATATGCGACCGAAAAGTGTCCCTAAACTCCAACCTCGCACTTTAATTTCAGAGTGAGGTTGGAGTTTAGGGTCACTTTTCGGTCGCATATCCACATCTTGACCGTTCAGTTTTTAGGTACTAATATATAGATCATCTCTACAAAATTTCAGCCAAATTGAAGGTCTTTAAGGTATCTAACTCACTTAAACCAATGAACGAACTGAATATGTCAAACCTGAACCGTACTAGCTTTAAGGCAGTTATCAATGCCTTAACGACTATCAATTTCGCTGAAATTTTGTAGAGATGATCTATACATTAGTACCTAAAAACTGAACGGTCGAGATGTAGATATGCAACCGAAAAATGACCATAAACTCCAACCTTGCACTTTAATTTCAGAGCGAGGCCTTGTTCTGGATAAGATATGTATATTAGATAAAAGTTAATCAAACACATTATGAGGTTCGAGACGGTATACTAAGTGCCCAAAATTAACCAATATGATATATAAATTTTGTTTAACAAGTAAATTAATGTTGGGAGCTTATTTCAGGTCTACATTTAACACATAGTACTTTTGGATAAACGTTTGCAGATTTCCCAAATTGGATAATGACTCCATTTCTTATTTTGATGCTTGAAGGAGTTAAAGCTGGGAGCGGAGTCTTTCACATTCTGTTCTCACGTGGCTCCTGGTAATATCCTTAACACTAGGACAGCCAGAGAGAGCCATAGTGAGCTCTAACTCATCCTTCAACATCTTCATGACCTTTCTCACCCCATT
The DNA here is from genome assembly GCF_002994745.2 of Rosa chinensis. Classification (NCBI taxonomy): domain Eukaryota; kingdom Viridiplantae; phylum Streptophyta; class Magnoliopsida; order Rosales; family Rosaceae; genus Rosa; species Rosa chinensis. The sequence goes on from NC_037089.1 coordinate 64,143,107, forward strand.
TTCTCCATTTGCTGCAAGGCCATAGATAACCGGCCTTCCAACCTGCACTAACACATTTACATTACAATTCTCGCAGGAAAAAATGTATAAAAAGATTGATAAGCTAGATGATTCAAACAGTAGTGGCATGGAGATCTTTACAAGGACGGCTTGTGCACCGAGGGCCAATGCCTTGAAGACATCAGTTCCTCGCCGTATTCCTCCATCAAAAAGAACAGGAACTTTCCCTCCAACAGCTTGAACCACCTGAAAAGATGATAGCAAACAGGTATATAAGCAAGCTTTCTTCTTACTTAATATTGGCACAATTTTTTGTCTTACAAGTTGCATCATGTAAATACAAGGATGTATAAACTCCAGATAGAGTGGCAGATTATAATCTCTACATAAACAAGAACAGAGAATATGCATAACACAACAACATTGGTCACGCAGTGAAAACCTCAATTGAGATCAAAAACACTGCGGGGCTCTAACTCTTGAGAACCCAATGATTCACTAATCAAAACAGATTACACATTAACTCTGGGATTGCAATGACTGCTGCAATCCTTACTGGACAGACACACCAGTTGTTTTACAAACTGTTTTCAACATGGAACAAAACAGAGCAACAAAGAGACGACTCTTTTACAACCAAATGATTGAAACTCAAAGCTGTTTCAATAATCAGAAGAACCACAGAACTTGTATATTTATACAAGAAAGAAATCAGCAAGAATGCTTCAGCTTGGTTCAAGTAAGATCACCAGATGTAGATGCACTTACTTTCATCTTAGACAGCAAAGACTTCATGATTGCATCGAGTGGACAGCAAGACGAGATGGGAACCAATTGCTTCCCACTTCCGTGTTCATGATTGGACAGCAAGGCGAGATCGAAATCAATACAGCTGCTTCCTCCTTTTCTTATTCTTTGACAACAAGGTTGTGAAGATGGAAAACGTAGCTGCTATTTTCTTCTTATTCTTTTTCGACCGTGAGGATGTGTAAAATGAAAGAGAGCACATGACTGAAAGGAAGAAGACTAAAAGAGAACCTGCAATTTTCTTCAGCTTTTGGTATTTTGAAGAACCGATCTGATTTTGATGTTCATGCTTAAAAAGCATGTCTCCCACCTCTCCTCTTTTCGAGTCTTTGCTTAGAGCAACAGAAACCAAAGATAGCAAGCTTTCTCTTGGTTCACGCCTTGACAGCAAGACCACTATATGATGTTTAATTAATCCTCCATGCTGTTGAGGCTCTTTGACCGCATTATCTTCATAAAGTAATTAAAACAATTTATGCATGTTTGGTCTCCGAGTGCATGATGAAAAAGCAAAGCAACACACATGCTTTCAACAACTTTTCTCAAGGAATTAAATAAAGTACTTTTGAACTTCACACATGGTTAATGTGGTAGAGTTTTGTGGCCGGTGGAATGCCAATACTTTAATACTAACAATCTCCCCCTTTGGCATTCCTAACCAAAACTCTACATCGCTGACAAGCTCCCCCTCAAGAAGTACTTGGAGAATCCTTAGTTCCTGAAACATTTTTTTTTTCACTCAACAAGAAGTGCAAACATTAGTTCAACCCATTAACATGTCTAGCAATATTGTCCTTAACAAAGATCATGATCCCAAACAACTTTCTCCCCCTTTTTGGGATAGGGATGCCAAAGGTCGAGTGCGCAGCGGAAGCTATGTAGAAGAAAGATTACTATATTCCGAATCAGATAGAGCACATCAAAATGTCTTAAGTACCGGAACTCCCCCTCAATTTATCATGTTATGAAGAATTCAATAATGAAATGCAAACACACAATGAGTGGGTTCATATCCAAGAGTTAAGAACAGATTCAATTTGCATAGCTTTTCAGACAAGAGTACGACCACAAATCCTTAATCATGAAAGCAACAAGATAAGGTCACATGAGTAAACCATTTTTGACAACCACAAGGTAAACTGGAAGATGATCGAGTATTCTATACCTTTGTAGTGTGAGTGAACATAACTCAAAGTGGAGTGTGTAGCATCATTAGAATCCTTGAAATCAGAACACACACACGACGAGAATAAATGAACCACATAGATATTCCCCCTTATATCTCCGTGTGGGCACAATTTTTTTTTTTAATTTTTCTTTTGCCTTTTCACACAACATCAAGTTTTGCACAAGTAAACTAAGACTCATGTAACGAGTTTTATGCCAGCAGCTCCCAAGTCAGATGACTTTAGGGTACTAGATGTAACAAGGACATCCCAAAGGACATATCAACTCGAGTCAATAATTTTACATTCCACCGGGGTGGCCAAACCATTCCCTTTTCTTCCCAAAACCTCATATCGTTCGTCACGACCAAGACCTGTTTACTTTGGGAATAGCCTGGCCATGCTCCAAAAATATTATACCTTTTTAGCGAGGAGCAATAATAACATTTTAACAACTTCGTATGTGTGAACTAAGAACAAGTCAACCAAAAATGTTACTTACCACCACAAGGAGTATGTGTGCATGTGATCATACAAAGTGATAGAGAATATTTTGATCATGCTCAAGATTACAGAGTGATGTAAGAATAAGTTCAAAACATGCTAATCATCTCATCACACTCATATTTAAGGAAGGGAGTAGAAACCTTATCAATCTAAGTTCAAATGAAACTGATAGACACTACGGGATACAAACCACACATGCAATCAATGCACCTATACAAATATGTCAAACAATGTGAATGCATGCCAAGATATAGTTAAATCAGGGGAGAGTTGCAGAACTTAGAACACCAATTGCGCTTCTAAGTGATTCAAAACGAGCAGTATCCAAGGGTTTGGTGAATAAATCAGCTAATTGATGCTCAGTTGGAACAAATGCTAATTCAAGTAAATTCCTTTCAACCAAATCTCGAATAAAATGATATCTCATGTCAATGTGCTTAGTGCGTGAGTGTTGCACTGGATTCTTGGAAATATTTATAGCACTTGAGTTATCACATAAGATAGTCAACTTACCTTGAGAAAACCCATAATCTCGAAGCATTTGCTTCATCCAAAGCATTTGAGTACAACAGCTTCCTGCAGCTACATATTCGGCTTCAGCTGTGGAGAGAGATATACAGTTTTGCTTTTTGCTATGCCAGGCTACCATGTTGTTTCCAATGAAAAAGCAACCTCCAGAAGTGCTTTTTCGATCCTTCAAATTTCCTCCCCAATCTGCATCAGAATACCCAGCAATCTCAATATTAGAATCAAATGTAAAATAGACACCACAAGTGGCAGTGCCTGAGACATATCTTATGATACGCTTAACAGCTTCCAAATGAGATTCTTTAGGATTTGCCTGAAAACGAGCACAAACTCCTACACTATAAGATATGTCAGGTCTACTAGCAGTGAGATACAGTAGGCTACCAATCATACTTCTGTAAAGAGTTTGATCAACAGACTTACCTGTTAGATCCTCAGTAAGTTTGACACTTGTACTCATAGGATTTGTCACAGCTTTGGCATATTCAAGTCCAAATTTCTTAACAAGATTCTCAGCATATTTAGTTTGACATAGGAACATACCTGTCTTCAGTTGACGAACTTGAAGTCCAAGAAAGTAATTTAGCTCTCCACACATGCTCATCTCAAATTCACTTTCCATGATGTTAGTGAATTCTTTAACATAAGAATCAGAAGTGGAGCCAAATATGATATCATCAACATAAACTTGTGCAATCATGACATGTTTGTTGTCTCTTTTAATAAACAAAGTTTTATCAATTGAACCTTGAATATATCCTTTGCTTACTAGATGAGTAGACAAACGCTCATACCAGGCTCTTGGAGCCTGTTTCAATCCATACAGGGCCCTTTTGAGTTTGTACACATGATCAGGATTGCTAGGATCTTTGAATCCTTGAGGCTGTTCAACATATACTTCTTCTTGTAACACACCATTTAGAAAGGCACTTTTAACATCCATTTGATATAATGTAAAGTGAAGATGACAAGCAATTGCAAGAAGAAGTCTAACAGATTCAAGTCTAGCAACAGGAGCAAAAGTTTCATCAAAATCAAGTCCTTCAACTTGTTTATATCCTTGGGCAACAAGTCTAGCTTTGTTCCTAGTAACATTACCATGCTCATCACTCTTATTCCGAAAAATCCATTTTGTACCTATTACATTGAATTCACTGAGCCTAGGCACAAGATACCACACATCATTCCTAGCAAATTGATTCAATTCATCATGCATGGCATTTATCCATTCATCATCATTCAAGGCCTCCTTAACATTCTTTGGTTCAATAAGTGACACAAAACCACAATGAGAAATTATGTTAATGTTCACTTCATTTTCAGTCAAGAAGCATGCAAGAGCAGAATCAGTACTAACCTTGGTTGCAACTTGTCTGCGGGTTTGAATCCCTTCATGTACGTTCCCAATGACGTCCTGAGTAGAATGATCTTTTTGAACTTGCTTGAAGCCCGTTCTTAGAACTGGTGGATGATCAAAAATAGGATCATTTGAGGAATCATCCGTTTCTTCATTCAGTCCCACATTTACTCGGCTTCCTGAGGGTTGATCCTCATCTGGATTAACCTGAACATTACTCACAGCACAATCATCAATAGATACATTATAGGATTCCATTACAGACATGGTTCGCTTGTTGTACACCCTGTAAGCTCTACTATCCAAAGAATAACCAAGAAATATGCCTTTATCGCTCCTAGCATCAAATTTACCAAGATATTCTCTATCTCTATAAATATAGCAAGGAGATCCAAAAACACGAAGATGACTTACATTGGGTTTCTTACCTTTCCATAGCTCATATGGAGTTTTGTTAGTACCTGGTCTCAAGAATGCACGGTTTGCAGTATAGCAAGCAGTGCTAATCGCTTCGGCCCAAAGGTTTGGAGTAAGTCCAGCTGAGTGTAGCATCACTCTTCCCATGTCTAGCAATACCCTGTTCTTTCTCTCAACTACACCATTCTGTTGTGGGGTAATTGGAGCTGAAAACTCATGTGAAATTCCATACTCAAGAAAAAAATTAGCAAACAAAGCATTCTTAAATTCAGTTCCATTATCAGTCCTAACTCTAACAATGCATAAGTTTGAGGAATGTTTTTCATTTGTTATTCTTTTACACAATCCCTTAAAGCTTTCAAAAGTATCACTCTTCTCTCTAAGGAAATTCACCCAAGTAAAACGTGATAAATCATCAACTACAACCAAAATGTATTTCTTACCACCCATGCTTTCGGTTTGTGAAGGTCCAACAAGGTCCATATGCATAAGTTCCAATGGATGAGTTGTAGTGGATGAATTAATTGCTCCATGTGAGGCACGAGTTTGCTTACCTACCTTGCAACCATCACACATCTTGTCTGGCTTACCACTCAGAAAAGGCATACCTCTTACACTTTCCTTGTGTGAGAGTTTCAGCAAGTCTTGAAAGTTTACATGCCCCAGACGCCTATGCCAAAGTTCAAGAACATCATCCGATGTCTTGGCTTTCAAACATGTCTGCACTTCAACAGATTTATTAGCACGTACATGATAACAATTATCTTTTGAACGCAAACCACCCATAATATTTTTGCCATTGTTATCAGTTACAATACATCTTGTTTTATTAAAATTTACATCCTCATAATCATCGGTTAATTGACTAACACTTATGAGATTTGCATGAAGCCCTTCAACAAACAAGACATTTTGGAGATTAGGAATACCTGGTGTATTTACCGTTCCCTTACCCATTACCTTGGCCTTTTTCCCATCTCCAAACGTGACTGATCCGGTTGTGAATTCGCTTGAAAAAGACACAAACCAACTCTTTTCACCGGTCATATGTCTTGAGCACCCACTATCAACATACCAGACATCACCTTTCTTATCAGCGAGTGCAGTCAAGGCCACGAGACAAGTAGCTTCCACATATTCAAATTCATTTCTAGAGCTGCAAGAGGAAAGCAAACACGTGGCATCAATGTATTCAGAAGGTATGTCACAATTATCAATCTTAGCTGAGAAGCATTTGGGTCCTTTCTTGACCCAAGTTGATTTTGTCTTTGTTTCCAGATCCACGGGGATTGAAGCCAGCTTTGCAATCCTGGCGATTAGATTCAGACCTTCTTTCAACTCAGCTTGCAATGAGGCATGTGAGTTAATACCCATCGTTTTCCTCTGATTTTGAGTAACACTACGAAGCATATTGCACCTAGGACGTATGTGTCCTAATTTTCCACAATAATGACAAGTAGGAACAAAAAATTTTGAGTTATGAGTATACCTGGGCTGACGCACAGAGGTGTGCATGTCAGAACTTACCGAAAAACCTTTCTGATGTGATTGAATGGCTTCATGAGGTTCTGGTCTTACAGTCAATTTGGTGGCAGACTTGTTGTCACTAGTGCTTTGTGCCTGACTTGAGAAATTTTCACCTCCCACACTTTTTACAAACACCAAGGGTTTGCAGGACTCACCATTATAACCTAATCCTTCTTTATTACCATGAGCTTTGCCAATTCCCATCATCTTAGAAACCTTTTCTGACCCTATAGAGAATTTGTTGAAACTTTCCTTGACTTTAAGTAGCTCATCCTGCAATTTCTCATTTTCAAAAGTTAGTGAAACATTTAAACTACACTGAGCTTTGACTTCAACCTGCAAGATTTTAATTTTGTTAATAAGATCATCATGCTCCTTGTCCCAATCTTGACTCTTGACCTCATTCTGCGAAACTTGAATCTTATCAACGAAGTTAGAACGTTCTTTGTCCCATTCTCTTAAAGAATTTTCAAATTTTTGCTCAAGTTTTTCTTTTTCCAATCTTAAGAATGTAATTTCTTCTTCAAGTTTGTAATTTTTTCGAAGAACAATTTTTGAAGCATCATACAATTGCTTACACTTTTTATTAGTTTCTTCATCAAGATCCTCATCTTCTAAATCAGAATTATCAGACAAATCAGTATGAATAGAGGAAGTAAGAGCAAGATTTACCTCTTCAGAATCCGATTGAGATCCTTCATCACTATCACTCCATGTGGATTTTAAAGCTTTGTTATCACGTGAATTATATCTCCTGTTACCACAGTTAGCAGCAATATGTCCAATTCCACCACATTCATAACATTTAGGTTTGTCAGGAAAACTTTTCTTTTGAGCAATTTTGACAAATTTTGAATTTTTGTCAAAACGATTATCAGATATTTGACCTCTTTTTGAGTCAGAAAAGTTCTTTGAATTATTTCCAGAAGAGTTTTTATATTTCAGAAAGTTTTTGAACTCTTTTGTTAATAAAGCTAAATCCACAGAATTATCAATAATATCATCTTTATTTTAACGGAAGAAAAAGCAACATCTTTTACCTTTTTATTCGGTTTGAGTCTCATCTCAAAAGTTTTGAGATTTCCCACCAGTTCATCAAGAGAGTAGATATCTAGATCCTGAGCCTCCTCAATAGCAATTTGTTTGGCCTGGAATTTTGGAGGAAGAGATCTAAGAAACTTCTTGACAATTCGGTGCTCCTCAACTGGATCATCCAAGCTCCGACATTGACTAGTTACATTGAGAAGCCGAGCATGAAAGTCGTCAATTGATTCATCTTCAGCCATTGACATATTCTCAAATTCCAAGACTAGCCGTTGAAGTTTCTGCCCTCTAACTTTTTTATTTCCTTCATAGGTGACTTGGAGAAGATCCCATGCTTGTTTGGCAGTGTCACAGTGGCTAATTCTCATTCTCTCATTCTTGGATAGAGCTGTGAATAATGAATTTCGTGCCTTGAAATCACAATTTCTGTCACGAACCTCCTCCTCAGTCCATTCCTTTCTAGGCTTAGGAATTCTTGTAGAACTCACATCTGCTTCTTTCTTGGAGTCTTCTGCCTTGGTTGGATGTTCCCAACCAATTTCCACTATATTCCACATATTTTCATCTTGAGAGTAGAGAAACGCCCTCATCATAATCTTCCATTGTGAGTAATCTTCTCCATCAAACAAAGGTGGACAATTAATGGAGCTAGAGGCTCTGTCACGTTGATGTTCCATCCTTGATCACGGATCAACTAAAACTCTTTAGAACCCGCTCTGATGCCAATGGTAAATACAAGGATGTATAAACTCCAGATAGAGTGGCAGATTATAATCTCTACATAAACAAGAACAGAGAATATGCATAACACAACAACATTGGTCACGCAGTGAAAACCTCAATTGAGATCAAAAACACTGCGGGGCTCTAACTCTTGAGAACCCAATGATTCACTAATCAAAACAGATTACACATTAACTCTGGGATTGCAATGACTGCTGCAATCCTTACTGGACAGACACACCAGTTGTTTTACAAACTGTTTTCAACATGGAACAAAACAGAGCAACAAAGAGACGACTCTTTTACAACCAAATGATTGAAACTCAAAGCTGTTTCAATAATCAGAAGAACCACAGAACTTGTATATTTATACAAGAAAGAAATCAGCAAGAATGCTTCAGCTTGGTTCAAGTAAGATCACCAGATGTAGATGCACTTACTTTCATCTTAGACAGCAAAGACTTCATGATTGCATCGAGTGGACAGCAAGACGAGATGGGAACCAATTGCTTCCCACTTCCGTGTTCATGATTGGACAGCAAGGCGAGATCGAAATCAATACAGCTGCTTCCTCCTTTTCTTATTCTTTGACAACAAGGTTGTGAAGATGGAAAACGTAGCTGCTATTTTCTTCTTATTCTTTTTCGACCGTGAGGATGTGTAAAATGAAAGAGAGCACATGACTGAAAGGAAGAAGACTAAAAGAGAACCTGCAATTTTCTTCAGCTTTTGGTATTTTGAAGAACCGATCTGATTTTGATGTTCATGCTTAAAAAGCATGTCTCCCACCTCTCCTCTTTTCGAGTCTTTGCTTAGAGCAACAGAAACCAAAGATAGCAAGCTTTCTCTTGGTTCACGCCTTGACAGCAAGACCACTATATGATGTTTAATTAATCCTCCATGCTGTTGAGGCTCTTTGACCGCATTATCTTCATAAAGTAATTAAAACAATTTATGCATGTTTGGTCTCCGAGTGCATGATGAAAAAGCAAAGCAACACACATGCTTTCAACAACTTTTCTCAAGGAATTAAATAAAGTACTTTTGAACTTCACACATGGTTAATGTGGTAGAGTTTTGTGGCCGGTGGAATGCCAATACTTTAATACTAACACATCAGCAATATAAATCAATTAGGGAAAAGAGTCCCCACCTCTTCCAGGACAGAAATAGTGGCCGGTGTGTAGTCTAGTTGTCGTGCTCCATGATTAGAGACAACAATCCCGGCAACACCAACTTCCACAGCCTTTCTTGCTGAAATGGTAGAACATTAAATTTTCGAAGGGCTTAGTCGAACTAATTTATCCCATTTACTATTAGGACTTGTCAAGTTATAGTCATGAAATGAATTGAAAGTCAATGTTTCCTAGACCTTTTCCCTTTATACGTTTACTATACTTTTCCTTCAGAAGTTGATATTTACAGAGGGTAATTAAAGATATATAGCCACAGATACCAAGAGATGGAGCCTTAATTAGTTGATCTTACCATCTTCATGAGTGAGGATACCCTTGACTAGAATTGGCAAGTTTGTAATAGATTTTAACCATCCTATTACGTCCTGCATATATTGTTCCAAACCAGGAATTCAAGAATAAGAATCGGTAACGTAGGCACTTCAAAAAGTTAAAACAAAACAAAATCTGAATGAATCATGCATCTTTGTAGTGGAGTCGTATGAAAGGTAAAGAGAAGCCTGATGAGTCCATGACCTATAATCTAGAAGCATAAGAGCATATGATCAGTAGGGTATGCTGACTTATACCTCCCAGCACAAAGAATCATCATAGACCGCTCTGACATAAGCTTCCAAGTTGGATCCTTCATCCTGCAGAGTAAGTGTGCATGCATATAAATAAACATGCATGTATAATGTATTAGAAAGAAATATTAGGCAATGCCATTTCTCTTTAGAATGATTCTTGCATATAACATAATGAAAATTTTAAAGTTAACTATACAACTCACAGAGTCTAGTTCAGTTGATATTAGGCCTTCGAAGTTTTTCAATTGAGTTGAAATCATTCTGCGAAAACATTAATTTGTCACCATTCGATGAATCATATAGGATTTCCAGAACAATATTTGACATGATTTGAAATTTAGAGAAAAAGAACAAAACAAAATAGGAAGATGCTTACTTGTTCTTTATGTCTGCCTCTCTTCTACCAAGTCTGGGAGCATCGACAGTTAGTACAATAGCCTTGTACCCATTTTTTTCAGCTCTTTGAACTATCTGATCAGATATATCCCGTCTCTTGAAAACCTGTACCATTAGAAGAAATTTGCTATAAATAAATGATTGACAAGTGAACTGAAATGAGCTCAGGAGCGAATAAGTACATATAATTGGAAGAACCGAACAGCATTGCAGCTCGAAGCAACCTCCTCCACAGTGCAGGTAGAAGAGTAGGACAAAATCTATCAAGGAAAACACTACCATTCAAACACCTAACTCCAGTTACATGTGAATTCAATAAATTTGATATAAATACCATTATAGTGTTGGATGCAGCTGCAGCTCTAGCAGTAGCCACCTCTCCTGAAAGAGCAGGTAAAAACTTAATGTCTGAAATTCACCAATCTTAACTGAAACTCTTGTGAGACAAATTAGACCTTCAGGGTGTGCTAACTGATGCCTAGAAGTAGGAGCAATCATTATAGGCGCTGAGATTTTGTAACCCAATACAGTGGTTGACATATCGATCCTGCTAACATCTACCAGAACTCTAGGCCTTAATCTGATAGAAAAACACATATATTATTCAAGTGATTCGCAATATTACATAAATCATCAAGACAGTTATACATTACGTGATTCTGCGAAATGCTTCAACATTCTCTTTTAGCGTGAACTGGTCCTCAGCTCCCCCAGTATAGAAATCATAGTACATTTTTGGAAGGACTTGCTTAGCCAATTCTTGGAATTCATTGACATTTACAGGTTCAGATGCCATTTATCCCTGAAACCTAAACATTAATCAAACCTAATCATCAAGTTCCAGGCAATCTATCCTAGACAATATCACATATTTATGTCAAGAACTACTGAAAGAGAACAGATTTCACTCGGTAACTCTCGAGTTTGATGAATCTTACCTGATCCATTCAATTGCAATCTTAAAATGAGCACTTTACAGAGAAATACAGGGAGATCGATAAAGAGTATATCAATCAGGTTGAATAAACATTCCCACAATTGACTTCTAGTTTACACTTTTGTTCTGAAGAAAACAGTGCAGAAATAAAAGCTTCAATTTTATACTTCATAACTAGATCAAAACTAGCTGGGAACTTCTTCAAAACAATTAGAAAGAAATCATAATTACCATAAGAAGTGGAATATAAGAGCGTTCATGCTCACATGGTTACCAAATAAGCTCAAATCAAACCAAAAACAAGCTACAAGATAGCTATGACAGAAGATTTAGAAAACCCAATATTCTTTTGTTCTTCAGAGATGAAAAGCCACTGTACCTTTCACAATCTGATAGTTCTTGATCAAATAAGTGTTGAATTTCAGATAGAAAACATACAATTATACCTTTTTTCTTTTTGTTTTTTTGTGAGTGTTGTGGGGGTGATCAGTGTTTATATATATTTTTTTGTCACTGTTGATATGAAGTACTATATTTTGTGGGGACTGAGATAATTGAATCCAACCAGTATTTGAATAATTGAATCCAACCATGTCTGACACATGTAGGCTTTGGCATGACCGTTTGGGACACCCAGGTCGTGACATGATGATCTGTATACTAGACTTTACACTGGCATCCTTTCGTCAAAACGAAGAGAAGTAAGAATCAAAAATTGATTCAAGGAGATGCACTTGCGCTTCACGGCACCACCACTGTGCAACACCGGCTGGCAATGGTCGGCGCTGCCTACCCCCTGCGGCCTAAAGGTCGCTTTGACGCCACACATGCATTTTTGACTCCTCTTTCTAGTTCTTAAGTCAATTGTGACTTTGTAGCTCAACCAAAATCCTCATTTGTTGCTTCTAAAGCCCATTTTCGTTCCGCAAAGCCTACTCTTTAGCAAAATTAAGATCGAGACCATCCTATGCAAAGGACACTAAAGAAAATATTCCATTCTTGTAAAGAATCCAAGGTGATATTTGTGGACCTATTCAACCACCTTGCAGACCATTTCGATATTTTATGGTGTTGGTTGATGCATTGACACGCTGGTCACATGTCATGCTTCTGTCCACAAAGAACGCTGCATTTGCTAAACTCCTAGCACAAATTATTAAGTTAAGAGCTCACCACCCTGATCATCCTGTTAAGTTAATACGTCTTGACAATGCTGGGGAGTTTACATCGCAGAAGCTTCCATTAAAAGACTTCAAATGGTTGCTAAGGCATTAGTTATGTGCACCAATCTCCTTGTTTCTGCTTAGGGCTATGCAATATTGCATGCAACTGTGCTTATTCGTCTGAGGTCCACTGCCACTCAACACTTTTCTGCGTCCTAGATGGTGACTGAGTATAAGCCTGATGTCTCACACTTACGCATATTTAAGTGTGCAGTTTATGTGCCAATTGCGCCGCCACAGCGTACCAAAATGTGTCCTCAAAGACGATTGGGCATTTATGTTGGATATGATTATCCAACTATTATCCGTTATTTAGAACCCTTAATAGGCGATCTCTTTACCGCTAGATTTTCGGATTGTTACTTTGATAAGACAGTCTTCCCATCGTTAGGGGGAGATAAGAACAAGAATGTTCAACATGAACGATAGGAATTGTCGTGGTCTGTCCGTACATGAGACAATGAATAGGGATTCTATTATCCTTGATGATGCCTTTGCATATTCTGTTGCAAAAAGGATTATAGAACATGATGATATCGAACCTCGCTCCGTTGAAGAATGTCAACAAATAGCAGATTGGCCTAAATGGAAAGATGCGATCCAACCTGAATTAGATTCACTAACAAAGAGACAGGTTTAGGCATATAATGCTAACATACCCAAGTGTAAAGCCTATTGGACCTAAATGAGTCTTTGTTAGAAAGCGTAATGAGAAAAATGAGCTTGTTAGATACAAAGTCCCCCTTATGGCACAATGTTTCTCACATCGCCCTGGAATCGACTATGAGGACACATATTCTCCCGTAATGAACGTTCTAACGTTCTGCTGCCTTGTCAGTTTGGTAGTTTCCTAAAAACTTGACATGTAGCATATGGATGTGGTTACAACATATCTCTATGAGGATCTAGATTCAAAGATATATATGAAGGTTCCAGATGGACTTCAACTACCCAAATCAAGTGGCTCTAAACCACGGAATGCGTTTTCAATAAGATTAAAACACTCATTATATGGATTGAAACAATCCGGATGGATATGGTATAATCGTCTAAGTGACCACTTGATTGGGAAGGGATAGTCAACAATGAAATATGCCTATGCGTGTTCATTAAAAGGACAAGTTCTGGATTTGCAATTATAGCAGTTTATGTTGATGACATGAACCTAATTGGAACTCTAGATGAGTTGAAGGAAACTGCTAAGTATTTGAAATTCGAATTTGAGATGAAAGATCTTGGGAAAACATGGTTTTGTCTCTGATTAGAACTCGAGCACCGTAGTTATGGGATTTTGATCCATCAGTTAGTATATACTCAGAAATTACTAAGGCGCTTTAATAATGATAAAGTAAAGTCTTTGAGTACTCCTATGATTGGCCGTAGTTTTGAACCTGGAAAGGATTCGTTTTGTCCAAAGGATAAGGACGAAGACTTGCTAGAGGCCAAAATGCCCTATCTAAGTGCAATAGGCGCATTATTGTACTTAGTTCAATGCACAAGACTAGACATCTCATTCGCAATGAACTTGTTAGCTAGACATAGCTCTGCGCCAACTCACCGCCATTGGATTGGTGTAAAAACAATATTTCGATACTTAAAGGGTACGATTGATATGGGCTTGTTTTATCCCTAAAGAGAGAAGATGAATGATAGAAGAATGAGATCAGACTCCATTGGCCCAAATGCCATCTTCCATGGCGCCTTGACAGGAAAAACCGCCGGTGCCAGCACCATTGCCGTCCATAATGGCCGGCGTCACCCTCCTCCCCTCCATCAAAACGATGGTGATGTTTTGACGGGTTTTGATGATGCATGGTACCTCTCTGAACCTCAAAAAGGTCACTCACAAACTGGTTATGTCTTTATCATGGGAAGCACAACGATATCTTGGAGGTCTACAAAACAGACTCTTGTGTCGCTACTTCCTCAAATCATGTAGAGATTATTGCTTTACATGAAACTGTGCGAGAGTGGATATGACTAAAGTCTATAATTAGACATATTAGAGGAACTTGTGGTTTGAAGTCTACCAAGGATGAACCTACATGCATTTATGAGGATAATGTAGCTTGTATTGAACAAATGAAGTTAGCTTTCATCAAGGGCGACAACACCAAGCATATATGACGTTCTTTTATAATTAGCAACAACAAGCACTTCTAAAGATTGAAGTGAATCAAATCCGATCAGAGGATAATGTAGCAGACTTGTTCACTAAGTCGTTACCTAAATCCACCTTTGAGAAATATGTGAAGAGCATCAGATTGAGAAAGTTATTCGAACTCCTATGATTGTAGCAATCAGAGGGACATGTCGACATCAGGGGGAGCCATGATGTCTACATGTTTGATCTTGGGGAGTGAAAGACGTGTTGTACTCGTTTTCTCCTCCTCGAGGTTGTTTTTGTCCCACAAGATTTTTATTACTCGAGCAAGGTTTTTAACGAGGCAACATTTGAAGCATCATCACCAAGTTTGAGCGGCACAAGGGGAAGTGTTGAAGGATGTTGACTTTAGTGTGCCTTGTCAAACTAGAAACTACATATAGTTGTAATAGGAGAGAATTCCCAATTCAAGTTAGAATAGAAATCCTTGTACTCCAAGAAATTATACTTTGAAATCCCTATCTATAGGGCTCTTATTATCAATGAATAGACACATAATTCTCTCATCAATCTCTCTTACATCCGACTTTCTAAAACATTCTTCATGTTATGTAACCCCCGAGTCATGCGCCACTGAAGCTCGTTTCACCTTCTCTTCAATCCTCATGAATATTCCATATCAGAGTGAATTCCAATGCATGCGATCATTTCGTTAGGCTAGGTTGCACTCTTTTCATTTTTTCAGGAGTTTGAGGACTATATTATATGTCAGGCCTTAGGCATCCAGTTTGGTCCTATGTTATACCGTCTCGAAGTTTGCAATGAGAAAAAGCAGAGAGAAAAACAAGTATGTTACCATAAATCCTAAATTTCAACCTGACTTTAAAGATTACGGACAATGGGAAGTATTGATCGATTTACCCAATTGCAGCTATAAGGCATGGAGTGGCGGCATGCTAAGTTTTGTTCATAACTCTGTGATCAAGTGTCCAACCTATGTCATAGTGTCTCCAAGCTTGCAACGAGAAGAACAGGGGAGAAAAGTAAGCTCGTTACCACCAGACTTGTATATCGGCCTTCAATGTCTTGGAGATCAATTGTTCAGTAAATTTGTCTTCTGACTACTATAAATTGAGTGGAATTATATATATATATATATATATAAAAGAAAAAAGATAAAGAAAAGTTAATCAAACACATTATGAGCTTCGAGACAGTATACTAAGTGCCCGAAATTAACTAATATGATGTATATAATTTGTTTGACAAGTTTGTTGAAGAATGTTGATATTTAGTGTGCCTTGTCAAATTAGGATTAGTTCTATAGTTGTACTAGGAGATATTTCCTACTCTGAGTTAGAATATGAATCCTTGTACTCCAAGATTATGTACTTTGCAATCCCTATATATAGGGCTCTTATTATCAATGAATATACACAATTCTCTCCTCAATCTCTCTTGAATCTCATATCCTAAAACTCGTTATTAGCACAAGCCCTAACCCTGAAATCAAAAACCCAAAACCAGAAAATTCCCCAACATTAGCCTTGCCAAGCACCTAGCTCGTGCTAGCCCGCCTGCCTTTGCAGCCATCTCAGCCAGACTTGCCAACCATCCTTTGGCCAAGCAATCCAGCCATTCTCGGTCAGCCACAAACCAGCCCGAGTCCAGCCAGCCCAGCCAAGCATCAACAGCCCTCGGCCAAGACCAGCAACACCTCCGACCAAGCCTAGCAATTTCCGGCCACCTTTTCTCACAACTCCAAAGCTCAAGAAACAATTTTTCAAGCTCCGACTTTAAAACAAGTAAGTTTTTAAGATTAAAGTTCCTGTTTTCTGTCTTTAATCTTCTTCTTCTTTTTCCTCTGGGACTTGCAACCTCCCTTCTTCTACATCCCACCTTTCTGTAACGTGGGTTCGATTCTTTGAAAAGAGGAACCATGTGGATTCATGCTATATACGAACTAAGAGCGTTCGTAAGACTTCGGACTAAGAGCGTCCGTAAGCATCGATTTATGATCATATAAACATCATTGTTGGGTTCTAATCCAAATATTCTTGGAAATCGATTTCTTGGTAGCATAGCTCGGAAATCTTATTAATATTAGTTGTCGTGGAAGCTTTGACTCCGAAACTAATCTATTTCTCCTTCTTATTTTCAGGATGTCGAAACCGAAGCTCGATTTTCCTATGCTTGATTCAACTGGCTCAGAATACCACAGTTGGGTCATAGATGTTGAGAACCATCTCACTTCGAAAGGGATCCTACCCATAATTTAGGCACCAAACCCTGAGCTCATATTCGAGCGTACGGCTACAAACAATGCCACTGCCCTCATCATGATGCTACACCACATGGACTAATCACTCTGATCGGAGTACATGGCGATCAAGGATGCTAGAGAACTATGGGTGGCGCTACAAGAGCGTTTTGGTAATGTCCATGATTCTCTTCTCCCTGACTTGAAGGTTCAATGGAGCAATCTACGATTCGCCGATTTCAAGTTCGTATCTGAATATCATTCAGAAGCTCTACACCTGAAATCCATGTTGGTCTGTGGACAACATGTCATAGAGCAAGAGATAATTGAGAAAACTCTCTCCACCTTCCACGTCTCAACACTTTTGGTATCAAAGCAATACAGAGGTGAGTACAATGCTGGACGGATCACGAGGTTTCATTAGCTAATTTATGTCATGTCTGTAGCTGAGAAACATGATAACATCCTCGTGAAGAATTATAATTCAAGGCCTGTTGGAACTAAGACTCTTAGGCTATGTTTGGTATGGCTGTTCTTTGAGAAAAAGCTGGCTTCTGCTTATTTCTGAGAATAAGTAGCTGAAAAGCAAAGTAGCTGAGTGTTTGGTAAACTGGCTTTTTATAAGTGCTGTCAGTGGGAAAAGCAGTGACAAAGTGTTTGGTAAACTCAAACTGGCTTGTGCTTTTTGTTTGTGGAATGACCAAATTGGACATGAGAGATTATTATGCTTTGATTGTTTGGTAATACAATGTTGTTCAAGTGCTTTTGTTATTATTTTTTGTACTCTAGGCTACATCTTTTCCCTTCTTCTCCACAACAGAAATATAAGGACTCTTTTGCCACACAGATTAATGACTTCAAATTTTCCTTCCGGACCTTTTGCGCAAGGGTCCTAAGGTTTTCTACGAAAATAATTATAACAACAAATCTATTAGTGGGTCATTATGTATAATTTTGATAACTTTCAATATTAATTGACTATTTCTCTAAAAAAAAAAAAAGGTCTATAAGTTACTTTGAATAAAATAAAAGAAAAGTATATAGGGTCACCAAAATAAAAACAAATAGCCAAAAGAAAAAATGATAAGAACCTGATATTATGGAACGGAAAAATGATCATACCCATTACCGTGTGACTAATTTGACTAGCAAAGCATTAAAATGACTAATAAAGTAAAATTCAGTTTGGATTACAATCCCACAGAAAAGCTAATTGAGTTGATATCATTTAAACTCTAGAATCACATATATCATTTAAACTCTAGAATCACATGATCCAGACTAAGCAACATGCTATGCACCGTCGGCCAGCCAGTACACAGCAACACATCTCCTCCTGCTTCACTTTTTGCAAGTCTCATTATCCGCTGATATTGGCAGTAAACCAAAACAAACATGGATGTCAATATAGAGGAATGCCACCACCAGAATACTCAACCTCCTGAAAATTGGACAAAAAAAAAATGTTAAAAAAGCTATCCAACAGCTAGGAGAAAGCCATCAAGAATGACAACCTAATGCCGCGAAACATTTCAAAGAAGCTTTTTTCTGGCAGAAAATATAATCTCGTCACCCTCCCACAAAGAGAGAGTTAGATGCCAGACACCTAAAATTCAGTTCACATCCCTCAGGAATGGAACAAAGACCACCTTCCAGACACCAAGTGCCAAACCCCCCAAATTAAGGGTAATGAAGAGCAACTTTGGGCCAAGAAGATCCACTTTAATTTGCTGTCCTTGTAGGGCTCAAAACCTGCATAACCAAATTAAAAAACACGACATCAATTAACCCAACACCATATGCACATCGATTATGCAGCAATGCAGAGGGCAAGTACAGTATAGGATTTCACGTATCTAAGGCTATCCAACATGGAATTCTACCCAGTCATATGGAATGATGGCTAATGGAAAAGCAGCAACTGTTGAACAAGAAAAGAAATGAAAAGACCAGACGTCTTACCCTTTCCTACACCTTGTAAGGCACTTATGGGCTGCTAGAGAGCAAAAAATGTAATTCCAATGCTGAACAAATGGACGGTGTTCACCTCTCTAAATTATTTCATCCCTAGGCTCATGGCAGTAGGGCCCTGCAGAAAGACACAACCAGCAGATTCCTGCATCTTTCTACACATAAAGCAGATAAGCAAGACCCGGTCTTCTCTTTTGAATCATATGAAAGTATTAACTTGCTTTAACTCCTTTCCTATCTCGGTGGGAGCAATGTATACAATTTTCAGACAAAAGATGCCACAGGACTAGTGAAAATACGTATACGTTGGTATATGTCTTTAAGCGTTTTTATAATTGTGCATATCACTAGTGAACTAACCATTGAAAAACAAAACTAAATATAAAAGTGGAGATGCGTAAGGACCTAGATAAACATGTGATAGTGCAAACAAAAAGAAACCATGATCTTATATTACCGCAACCATTGAGCATCAGCCACATGAATCCAATATGAACTACAAACATCTAATTCCCATGGCAGTGATGGTTTGTAATCAACTCATTATTAAGTTAAGATGTAAAGTGAAATTTCTTATCCCTACAAATAGGTCTTGAAATCAAAGAGCAACGATTATCGGAAGAGACACCCTAATCAAACTGAGATTTATGGCCAAGTGTTTCTATCTTTCTGAGCATCTATTTGATTCGAATGTAAGGATTCTACTTTTTCTGATCTTTTTGAATTAGGAGGCAGCAGTGCTGTAGTGGTTTCTAGTAAGTTTTTGGATAATGAAGAATTGAGTTCATACTACTCTGTTTCTCTTTCTCCTTCTGTCTGTTACATCTCTCTATTAGAAATTATAAGTTGCTCCCGCCTCCTCCTTTTCCTTCATACCTAATATACTCTATAAGCTTCTCTTCCTTAATCCCTGTTCTTCAATTATACCAACTATCAATCTAATCAACAATCACAAACTAAATCCTTGAAAACCATACCTTGGATCCATTCCAATCAATCACCAGGATGCCAAAACCAATGGTAAACCAAATTCAAAACCAACAACAAAAAACGCATAAGAAAAACAATAGCAGAAAAATCAATCAGTAGGATCCCAAAACCAAAGGTAACCCAAAGCCTTAAAACGTACAAACCCATCTCAATTCAAAACCCACAACAACAATAAAAAACCCATAAGAAAAGCAATAGCAAGAAATCACTAAAGATCGAAATCTCAAATATGCATCAAAATCATCAAACTTTGAAACTGAAATAGATTAAAAACAAACCTAAATCAAATTTCCAAACAGCCTTACTTGATTGAGGCTTCGATTTCCAACCCGAAATCCTGATGAGAAGCTGCGTTAGAGGGAGAAAGATCGATGCGGCGGCGTCAGAGGGAGAGAGATCAGTTTCAGCATCCATGATGAGGGAGAGAGACTGATGCGGAGTGGGGATCATGGCAACGAGTAATTGCTTCAACCAAGGAAGGGTAAAGACCGGTATTATAGAAATTTCATTAATCTACAGTCATCAGTGCCACAGTGCTCTCTGGGCTTCTGGCTTCTAAAAGCTGGGTTGAGGCGGCTTCTGCTTTTTGACATAAGCCACAGCAGCTTATAGAAAAAGCTGGTCACAAGTTTGGTTACCAAACACTTATGGGTCTTCTGCTTATAAGTGGGGGAGCAAAAAAGCCCCCCCAAACACAGCCTTAGTCTAAGAGCGTTCATGTGGCGAATTATAATAACGCACCCAAAGGAGGACTCATCGAGCGGAACCCTAAAGTTAAGGGACAAAACAGACGTGTGGGTCCATATGACAGCCCTACAAAGGAAGGTAACCGCCAAACTGGAGCGGTAGCATATGGGAAAAACACCACATGTGGGAGAGGAAGGCACAGCGCCGCCGGCTATAAGCATGGCACCATCGTCCAACGTGGGCGCCAAAATGGCCCTTGTGCACAAGGTGCACCTCAATTAAGGGGAGGTAATCACAACGATGCATGCCATAGATGTGGATCTATTGAGCATTGGTTCAAGCAATGCAATGCAAGCAACAAGTTAGCTGCACAATACAAGGCATATAGGGACTTGAGAGAGCAAGAAGCCTATTTAGCTGAAGAAAGAGATGATGGTGATGAAAATGGCGTCAATCTTACCATAGCGGACTTCAAATCTGACAAAGAAGTGCACAAGGATGCCACAGATTTTGATTAGTGTAGTCCTTTTTATTTTCCAAGAATTATGTAATGGCAATTATGCCTTAATCAATAAAATGACATTTTGTATTAACTCTTTCTCACTAGGCTCATCCAAAATTAATTGTGATGTCTAGGAAAGGTTTGAACTGAGAGAACGGTTTTACAAGTGAGTGTAGCTCCACCAAAATCTCGCCTTACCTTACCTGGTCACAACCAAATTGGAGTTACCGAACGGATTGAGTGACTACAATTTGTCTAAGTTTGATTTTTATTTTGGATTAGATTTTGGTCAAGAAACTTTGATGTAATCATTGGCTAATATTAATAAAGTCTCTATTTATTTTGATTGAATGCCTTGGGACATATTTTAATTTCGAACTTTATTATTTTTCAGTATGTTTCCCAGAGTGCTACAATGCCTCGTGGATGGTGCAACTACACATACATTACTTCGAAATAGGCAATTGTTCCTATGGATGTCGCCTACTCAATATTCGGTGACTACAATGGTTGGATCATCCAAATTGATTCATGACAGAGGACCATGCTAATTTATGTTTCCAAATGGCATAAATAATGTCACCGAAGCTCTTTATGCTCCTAGGGCTGGACGAACCCTATTGAGTTTCAAAGATATAAGAGCCAATGGTTTTTATGTGGAAACACATTGTGAGAATGGACAAGAGTTCCTTTGCATCACCTCTAATGACTACAGACGTAAACGAGTCTTAGAGAAACTTATGTATCGCTCTAGTGGGTTGTATGCAACCACTATTCATATAATTGAGTCTAACTATGTCATAAGAGATGATTTATGGGATTCCGACATATATAGGCTTTGGCATGACCGTTTGAGACACCCAGGTCGTGATATGATGATCCGTGTATTATAGACTTCACACGGACGTCCATTCTTCAAAACAAAGAGATGTAAGAACCAAAAATTGGTTCGAAGAGCTACACCTGTGCCTCACGGAGCCATGACTGTGCAGAACCGGTAACACATGGCCTACGCCGCCTACCCCCTGCAACCACTACATGGCGTTGACGCCATACACCCTAATTCGACTTCTCTTGTTACTTCTAAAGTCAATTGTTGCTTCATGGCTCAATCAAAATCCTAATTGGTTGCTTCTAAAACCCATATTCCGTTTTGCAAAGTCTGCTCTTTAGCAAAATTAGGATCGAGACCATCCTATGCAAAGGACACAAAAGAAAATATTCAATTCTTACAAAGAATCTAAGGTGATATATGTAGACCAATTCAACCACCTTACGGACCATTTAGATATTTTATGGTGTTGGTTGATATATCGACACGCTGATCACATATCATACTCTTATATACAAGGAACGCTGCATTTGCTAAACTCCTAGCACAAATTATTAAGTTACGGGCTCACCACCCTGATCATCCTATTAAGTCCATAAGACTTGACAATGCTAGGAAGTTTACATAAAAAACTTTTGATGATTATTGCATGTCTATTGGGATTGAAGTTGAACATCCAGTTCCTCATGTTCACACCCAAAAATGTTCTCGCAGAACCTACCATTAAACGACTACAAATGGTTGCTAGAGCATTGGTAATGCGCACCAATCTCCCTATATCTACTTGGGGATATGCAATATTGCATGCAGCTGTGCTTATTCGTCTGAGACCCACTGCCACTCAACCCTTTTTTGCGTCCCAGATGGTTACTGGGTATGAGCCTGATGTCTCACACTTATGCATATTTGGGTGTACAGTTTATGTGCCAATTGCGCCGCCACAGTGCACCAAAATGGGTCCTAAAAGACGATTAGGCATTTATGTTGGATATGACTCCCCAACTATTATCCACTACTTAGAACCCTTGATAGACGATCTCTTTACCGCTAGATTTGCGGATTGTCACTTTGATGAGACAATTTTCCTGTCGTTAGGGGGAGATAAGAACATAAACATTCAATAGGAACGACATGAATTGTCGTGGTCTGTCCCCACTTTGTCTCATCTTGATCTCCGAACCGCACAGTCCAAAATTGAAGTGCGGAGAATTCTCGAAGTTCAAAACGTAGCAGATTCGATGCCGGATGTGTTTTCTGATATCGTTAAAGTGACGAGATCACACATACTTGCTGCAAACATGCCTGCAAGGATTGATGTCCTTAAAAATAGAGGAGATGGCGCTGTCCCTAGTGTTATTGGGCATGGCACCGCCGCCCACATTGGTGATGGCGCAGTGGCTTAGGCCAGGCTCCCTGCAAGGAAGTGAGGGATACCCAAAGGTTCGATGGATTCTCGCCCAAGAAAGAATGCGAGTTTGGCACAAAATAATCTATTAATTATCGATATTAATAATCCGTCTCATGAGAATATTCCAGATTATGGTTATGTCCAAGAGACATCATTGGGGGACGCTCCAATGTTAGAACCAATTCCAGAGAATAGAGAGATCTCCATGAATTACACTAGTATACATGAGACAATGAATAGAAACTCTATTTCTATTGATGATGCCTTTGCATATTCTGTTACAAAAGGAATTATAGAGTATGATAATATCGATCCTCGCTCAGTTGAAGAATGTCAACGAAGAGCGAATTGGCCTAAATGGAAAGATGCGATCTAAGCTGAATTAGATTCACTAGTAAAGAGACAGGTATTTGGGCCTATAACGCAGACACCCCCAAGTGTAAAGCCTGTTGGCCATAAATGAGTCTTTGTTAGAAAGTGTAATGAGAAAAATGAGGTTGTTAGATACAAAGCCCGCCTTATGGTGTAAGGTTTCTCACAACACCCTGGAATTGACTACGAGGAGACATATTCTCCTGTAATGGACGTTATAACGTTCTGCTACCTTGTCAGTTTGGTAGTTTCCGAAAAACTTGACATGCAGCTTATGGATGTGGTTACAGCATATCTCGATGAGGATCTAGATTCAGAGATATACATGAAGGTTCAAGATGGACTTCAATTACCCAAATCAAGTGGCTCTAAACCACGGAGCGCGTTTTCAATAAGATTAAAATGCTCACTATATGGATTAAAACAATCTGGACGGATGTGGTATAACCGTCTAAGTGACTACTTGATTGGGAAGGGATATATTAACAATGAAATATGCCCATGCGTGTTCATTAAAATGACAAGTTCAGGATTTGCAATTACAGCAGTTTATGTTAATTGACATGAACCTGATTGGAACTCTAGATGAGTTAAAGGAATCCACTAAATACTTGAAATCTGAATTTGAGCTGAAAGATCTTGGGAAAACACGGTTTTGTCTCGGATTAGAACTCGAGCACCGTAGTGATGGGATTTTGATCCATCAGTCTGCTTATACTCAGAAAATTCTAAGGCACTTTAATGAAGATAAAGCAAAGCCTGTGAGTACTCCCATGATTAGTCATAGTCTTCAGCCTGAAAAAGATCCATTCCATCCAAAGAATGAGGACGAAGAATTACTAGAGGCCGAAGTGCCCTATCTAAGTGCAATAGCCGCATTATTGTATTTAGCTCCATGCACAAGACCGGACATCTCATTCGCAGTGAACTTGTTAACTTGACATAGTTCTGCGCCAACACGCCGCCATTGGATTGGTGTAAAGATAATCTTTCATTATTTAAAGGGTACGATTGATATGGGTTTGTTTTATCCCTACAGAGAGAAGAGAATTGACGGAAGTTTGGGATCGGACCCATAAGGAAAAACGCCGTCATCCATGATAGTGTGACTGGCCATATCGCCAGTGCTGCCGCCGTACATGGTGGCAGGCGTTCTCCGTCTCCCTTCCATCAAAATGAAAGTGATGTTTTGATGGGTTTTGCTGATGAAGGGTACCTCTCTGACCCTTACAAAGGTCGATCCCAAACGGGTTATGTTTTTACCATGGGAGCACCGCTATATCTTGGAGGTCTAGAAAATAGACCCTTGTTGCTATTTCCTTGAATCATGCTGAGATTATTGCTCTACATGAAGATGTGCGTGAATGCATATGGCTAAGGTCTGTAGTTAGACAAATTCGAGGAACTTGTGGTTTGAAGTCTACCACAGATGAACCTAGCAACTTGTACTGAACAAATGAAGTTAGGTTTCATCAAGGGCGATAATACCAAGCATATATCACTTAAGTTCTTTTATAATCAGCAACAACAATCACTTCTAAAGATTGAAGTGAATCAGATCCGATTAGAGGATAATGTAGCGGACTTATTTACTAAGTCGTTACCTAAATCCACCTTCGAGAAACATTTAAAGAGCATCGGATGGAGAAGGTTATCCGAACTCCCACGATTATAGTAATTAGGGGGAGATGTCGACATCAGGGGGAGGTATGATGTCTATATGTTCGATCTCGAAGAGTGAAGGACATGTTGTACTTTTATCTCCTCCTCGAGGTTGTTTTTGTCCCACAAGGTTTTTATTACACAAGCAATGTTTTTAACGAGGCAACGATCAAAGCGTCACCACCAAGTTTAAGAGGCACAAGAGGGAGTGTTGAAGAATGTTGATATTTAGTGTGCCTTGTCAAACTAGGATTAGTTCTATAGTTGTAATAGGAGAGATTTCCTACTCCGAGTTAGAATAGGAATCATTGTACTCCAAGATTATGTACTTTGTAATCCCTATATATAGGGCTCCTATTATCAATGAACATACACAATTCTCTCCTCAATCTCTCTTGAATCTCATATCCTAAAACAAAGTTAATTAATGTCGGGAGGTTATTTACTTTTGGATAAACATTTGCACATTTCCCAAATTGGATAATGACTCCATCTCTTATTTTGATGCTTGAAGGAGTTAAAGATGGGAGCGGAGTCTATCACATTCTGTTCTCACGTGGCTCCTGGTAATATCCTTAACACTAGGACAGCCAGAGAGAGCCATAGTGAGCTCTAACTCATCCTTCAACATCTTCATAACCTTTCTCACCCCATCTTCTCCATTTGCTGCAAGGCCATAGATAATAGGTCTTCCAACCTGCACTAACACATTTACATTACAATTCTCGCAGGAAAAAAATGTATAAATAGATTGATAAGGAAGATGATTCAAACAGTAGTGGCATGGAGATCTTTACAAGGACGGCTTGTGCACCGAGGGCTAATGCCTTGAAGACATCAGTTCCTCGCCGTATTCCTCCATAAAAAAGAACAGGAACTTTCCTTCCAACAGCTTGAACCACTTGAAAAGATGATAGCAAACAGGCACACACCAATAACTAACATGAAGAAGCAAGTTTTCTTCTTACTTCAAATTGGTACAAATTTGTGTTTTACAAGTTGCATCAGCAATATAAATCGATTAGGGAAAAGAGTCCCACCTCTTCCAGGTAAGAAATAGTGGCCGGAGTGTAGTCTAGTTGTCGTGCTCCGTGATTAGAGACAACAATCCCGGCAACACCAACTTCCACATCCTTTCTTGCTGAAATGGTAGAACATAAAATTTTCGAAGGGCTTAGTCGAGCTAATTTGTCCAATTTACTATTATGAGTCGTCAAGTTACAGTCATGAAATGAATTGAAAGTCAATGTTTCCTAGACCTTGTTCCTTTATACGTTTACTATACTTTTCCTTCACTAGTTGATATTTATAGAAGGTAAAGATATACAGTCACAGATACCAAGAGATGGAGCCTTAATTAGTTGATCTTACCATCTTCATGACTGAGTATACCCTTGACTAGAATTGGCAAGTTTGTAATATATTTTAACCATCCTATTACGTCCTGCAGATATTGTTCCAGACCAGGAATTCAATAATAAGAACCGGTAACATAGGCACTTCAAAAAGTTGAAACAAAAGAAAATCTATATGAATCATGCATCTTTGTAGTGGAGTCGTATGAAAGGTAAAGAGAAGCCTCATGAGTCTATGACCTATAATCTAGAAGCATAAGAGCATATGATCAGTAGAGTATGCCGACTTATACCTCCCAGCACAAAGATGTAAAACTAAATTACAAATCAAGCTCACACACATATACATGTTCAACATGAACTTCAGAAGATTAAACACATACCATTGATGTCCAAGGTTGAAGCCATTGTAGCAGCTGCAGAAATTAAGAATGAAGACGAGGTTGAAGTCTTCTGCTATTCACCAACTAAAGCTTCTGAATGGGCAGAACACAATGCTTGCAAGAACCGGTGGTGATAACAGGGACCCCATCCTCTTATTTATACAAGTACTAATCCTAGGAATCCTCCCATAAAGGTTTTCCTTAAGAATTAAGTCTTGTATCTAAGAATCCTAATGCATCACAGTTTAGGACTTTCTTGTAGTCCAAATAATGGATTCCTAATCCAATGCTAAATACACTATCACATTAGATATCTAGGTTGATTCTTTTCCAGATCCATGTTGTATTCAACTTAATGTTTTAAGGTTTCCTAGTTGCTTTAGGATAACTTGTGATGAGTCCACTTTTGAAATAACAATCTCCCACTTGGACTATCACTGGTTATCAAGGACAACCAAAACTTAATAACATCAACTCTTTTACAACCAACTGAAGTGTGCACCAGAATAAGGAAAAGTCTCAAAATCCATTCAGCATGGTCAAAATGCAGTAGCTTATGTAGAGCAAGGAAAAACATACACTTTAACAAAAATGCAGCACTTCTAGACCACTAACATAAGCTCCTGCAATTCACATATGCTATTAAAAACAAAATGATGCAGTATATGAACATCGTGTATTACCAGAAGATCATATACCTGAATGGTCCAACTGAATGTTTCAAAATGAAACTCAAGCATGAACTGAAAACACTGATGGTCTTAATGCTTGTACTGTAAACTGAAGGAACATGTTCACTGAAATTACAAGACCATCTGATATCAACGTAAATCAAGAACACAAAAAATAAAATGTCACAGAAAGTTTAAATACAATTTCCGCAACACAAAACTGAATGAAATACCTCAAGAATTTTATTGATAATCAAAATTCAATAATACATAAAGTTGTGATGATGAATAAACTGAAAATCACAATTACCAAAAATTTACAAGAACTCAGAAAATACAAAACTCATAAAATTTACTCTTACTAAATAGGCTCCCACTGAACTCAAGAACTTAAACTAGGTAAAACACCAATGTTCTCAATATGCTTCTTGAAGGCAGCCACTGACAATGCTTTGGTGAAGGGATCTGCAAGCTGAGAGTCTGTGCTTATACTCAATACTGAAATTTCACCATGGTTGACTCTCTCTCTCACACTGTAATACTTGAGGTCAATATGCTTTGAGTTATTTGACCTTTTACTGTTTTTATTGAAGAACACAGCTGCCTCATTGTCACAATGAATTACAAGAGCATAAGAAACTATATGACTTAAAATCCTAGTTTGCATCAAGATATTTCTAATCCATAGCCCTTCACACATCCCTTCATATACTACAATGAACTCTGCCTGCATTGTGGATGTTGTCACTAACGTTTGTTTCATGGTTTTCCAAGCTACAACCCCTCTTGCAAGCATAAAAACATATCCAAAAGTCGATTTCTTGGAATCAGGATAATTTCCTGCAAAGTCTGAGTCTGTGTATCCTACAAGCTTCAACTTCTCCACTTGTCTATACACAATCATGTGGTTTTTAGTCCTCTGCAAGTATCTGAGTACTTTCTTTCCAGCTACCCAGTGTTCATGACCTGGATTAGACTGAAATCTGGAAAGAATGCCAACCGCAAAAGATAAATCAGGCCTAGTGCAGACCTGAGCATACATGAGACTTCCAACAAGCCTTGCATAAGGCTTAGACTCCATATCTACTTTTTCTACTTCATTCTTTGGACTTTTTTTCTTAGTGAGCTTATCTCCCTTAGACATTGGAACCTCCCCTCATGCACAAGTCTTCATGCCAAATCTTTTCAGAATTTTGGCAATATAGCTTTGCTGGGATAAACCTAGCAGCCCTTGTGCTCTATCTCTCTTAATTTCTATTCCTAGTACATATGATGGCTCACCTAAATCTTTCATGTCAAAATTCTTTGACAGAAAGGCTTTAGTTTCTTTAAGTAGCTTTAAATTGCTACTGGCCAACAAAATGTCATCAACATAAAGTACCAGAAATATAAATTGGTTTCCAGATGTTTTGAGATAAACACACTTATCCACTAAATTCTCAGTGAATCCAAAAGAAGAAATTACATAGTCAAACTTTTTATACCACTGTGTAGAGGCCTATTTTAAACCATAAATAGATTTTCTTAACTTGCAGACTAAGTTTTCAGTTCCAGGCTCAATAAATCCTTCTGGCTGCTTCATGTAAATAATAACCTCATCGAGTTCTCCATTTAGGAAGGTTGTCTTAACATCCATCTGGTGTAGCTCCATATCAAACTGAGCTACAAGTGCCAAAATAATCCTAAAGGAGTCTTCAGTTGAAACTGGGGAAAAGTTTCAGTAAAGTCAATACCCTCATTCTGTGTGAACCCTTGGCAACTAACCTAGCTTTATGTCTCTTAACATTCCTAGTTGCATCTCTCTTGGTTTTAAACACCCATTTGCAGCCTATAGCCTTTTGTTTGGGGTCAGGTGTCACTAAATCCCAAACTGCATTTTTGTTCATGGAGTCAATTTCAGCTTCCATAGCTTGTTTCCATTCATTTGACTGACTGCTTTCAATAGTTTGATTGAAAGTAACTGGATCATTGTCATCTGCAAGATCAATTTCAAATTCATGTTCTTGCAAATAAACAATGTAATCAGAATCTTCCCCCCCATAAGTTGGTTTCCTTGCTCTATGAGACCTTCTTAAATGGGGATTTTCATTTTGGTGTTGTTCTGTAGGCTGATCTTGAGGTTCTACAAAATGCATTCCTTGATCAAAAAGTTGATCTTGTGCATTTTAAGTTTCTGGAACACTAATGGCTACTTGTGTATCATGAACTATAGGCAATATACTTTCAGAATGCTCATTATCCCCAATTTCTTCAAATTCTGAAGATAAATCTTCAAAACTTGTATTGTAAATTTTCTCATCCAAGAATTTTACTTGATGTGTTTCAAAAATTCTTGGTGAGTGTTGAGCTCCATAAAGCCTGAAACCCTTAGATTTTTCACGGTAGCCTATAAAATAGCAGCTTACAGTTTTAGGATCAAGCTTGTTAATGTTTGGATTGTAAACTCTAGCTTCTGCAGGGTGTAACGTCCCGTATCTTAATTTATCCGTTTACTAGTCATTTGGACGGTAAACGACAACCACTTTCACTTTTTACGTTGTTTCGATACTTTTAGTGGTCCTAAAAGTTGACTTTTTGTTCGGGTCAAAATTTGAGAAAATGTTCTTCATGAAAGTTGTAGAGGACGTTAAACCGAGCGTGTGCATATGTGGTACGTAAAAATCGGAGTCCGTATACGAAAGTTATGGCCAAAATACTAAAGTTACTATTTATAATAAGTTTCTATAAATAGCCGAGTTACTATGGTAAGTTTTTATTTTCGGAAACTTACCGAGCTCTCTCTCTTCTCTCTCCCCGATTCTGTCATCCACTCCGACCTCTTCACCGTCTTCCGGCCATAACTCCTTCATCAAGCGACGGATTTTGACTTATAAGATGTCGTTGGAAAGCTCTCTTCCCTCTCTTCATTTCTATGATGGTTTGGTGATTGATACTGGACTGTGGAGGGTGCAGAAATGAGAAGAAGAGGACGGTTACTGTAGAAGATCGGGATTTCCATCAATTTCCGGCAATTTCGGCCGTCTCCGGCCACCAAACTAGCGTCGAATGTTCGTTTTTTGTCAAGGATCATTTCGCCCCTATCCTTGAGCCACGATTTGCAGTGTGGAGGTCGAATCGACGATTTCAAATTCTGGGGTTCTTGGGTTTTTCTGGAAAATTTCACCGGCCAAATTGGAACCCTTCAAGGTAAAAGTGGAACTTGTTGTAGTTGTGAAAAATGTTGGGTCTGTTGAGTAGGTGGTGCTGCCAAAATTTGGTGGCCATCGGAGGTGGTGGCTTCCGGCAGGTGGGGCCCACGCGCTGCCACTGTTGGTGGAGCGTGGAAGCGTGTAAGGCAGTGTTTCAATTCCAGTTTTTAGCCCATTAAATTGTAGAAATGTTGTAGAGCTTGTATGCGAAGTTTGGTGAATTTTGGAGGAGTTTGGAATTGTTTGTGATTTTCTGAAGTTCGGAGTTTTGTGATTGAATTGTGGGAAATTCCGGCCGTCGGATTTCACTCATTTTCGTTGTGGAATATGTAACTTGAGGAATTGGTGTTGTGGGTGTGATTTGGGTTGAATTTGAGAAGTAATGGAGATTGGGATTTTCGAGGTTTCGTTTAGGTTCGTAATTATTTATTCAGATTGTCATTTACGGAAATATAATTGTATACAGGACGATGTCACGAGTTACGGCTAGATGAAAGAACTCGTTTGCGTGGTCGCCCAATAGTACTGTGAGTGGACCTTTGCCTTTAAATATGGATGCATGCAAATGTTTTTCCCAAATTAATTATTTAATTATTTAATCCATGTTATTATATTTTGCTTTCGGGAAATTATTGTTGATTTGTCTTGATTTGTTTTGGGAAATGAATTAGTGACTTAAATTATTGTTTTAATTTATCGAGCATATTAAACGGATTTAAATATTTTTATTACTATGTCAATTGGATTTTCGAATTGAAGTTGTTATGCTCGATTTTGAATTTGTGATTTATGCGAAATTTTGTTGAAGTAATTTTCCGAGGTGATTTCCGGAATTAATTATATTTCTATTCGTTGTTTTGAGATTTTTGGAAAGATTTTCGAAATGGGATTTCGATGAAGTTATTTCTTATTTATCTATCGACTTTCAGTTTTGGCATTGGGAATGCCTTGATGATGATCTAACTATTCTTTTAGCGTGTGGGACACGCTGTTAATTTATGTGACTTTTAACGAGAATTTCCGGGTACGGTTGGGAATCGTACCCGTGTTTTCTTTATTCGCGGGACTTATATGGAAGCCTTATAGATTTACTGGATTTGAATGGTTTTTATCCGCCATACCTGGGTCGCCATATTTTATTGCTAGCTAGCCTATTAGTACTCCTTCCTACTTACTATGTGTTCGTGGGTGAGTAGAGCAGAGCATGGGATGCTCCGGAGTGGGCAGAACACAATGCATGCAAGAACAGGTGGTGAGTACCTCCCAGCACAAAGATGTAAAACTAAATTACAAATCAAGCTCACACGCATATACATGTTCAACAAGAACTTCAGAAGATTAAACACATACCATTGATGTCCAAGGTTGAAGCCATTGTAGCAGCTGCAGAAATCAAGAATGAAGACGAGGTTGAAGTCTTTTGCTATTCACCAACGTACTAAAGCTTCTGAATGGGCAGAACACAATGCTTGCAAGAACCGGTGGTGATAACAGGGACCCCAGCCTCTTATTTATACAAGTACTAATCCTAGGAATCCTCCCATAAAAGTTTTCCTTAAGAATTAAGTCTTGTATCTAAGAATCCTAATGCATCACAGTTTAGGACTTTTTTGTAGTCCAAATAATGAATTCCTAATCCAATGCTAAATACACTATCACATTAGATATCTAGGTTGATTCTTTTCCAGATCCATGTTTGTAGATACCTCTACTAGTGAGACTAGTTTGCTATCTCACCAAGCATAATTAACACCCTCTTTGGGACACCCACAAGCCATGGTGAGGCCCAACCGCTACTTGCATCTTGTAGCCCTATGTTCAAGCTACGCTACGGTATCCGGAAGTCGCAAATCCGTCGCCGGGAAGCCACCTTTCCGGCCTTGCCAAGTGGCCTTCACAAACATGCTTCAAGACTAGAATAGTGGGTTCTTGTCCCACATCTAAGAAAATGTAAATGAGGGAGCCTCCTTCCCCTATAAAAGGAACTCTCCTCCCACTTAAAGACCATTCCATTCCATCTCAACTCCACTACACACTTTGTAATCATGTTAGGCCGCAAGGCTCAACGCACATAGTTAAACATTCAAGTGGACGTAGTTTCCCGCTAAGGCGGGGAACGAACCACTATACATCTTGTGTCGTTCTCTCTCTCTCTCTCTCTCTCTCTCTCTTTATTTATAGCTAACTAGAGATCCCACGGATCACTAACGTTAACATTGGCGCCGTCTGTGGGAAGCCAACACAAAGGCTTCGTCACCTACCACGAACTTTGACCCGAAAATGTCGAGTCGACGCTCATTCAAACATCAAATTGGGGCCGGTCAACGCCCGGTGGAGGTGGTCAACGCCCATAGGGTCCGGTCAACGCCCAGTCAACGCCCAACATGGCCGGTCAACGCCCAGCCGGTCCGGTCAACGCCCGGCGGAGCAGGTCAACGCACATCAAGGCTTGGTCAACGCTGAACCTCCAAAAAAAAAAAAAAAAAAAATTCTCAGGACACCCAGAAAACTTCTCTGGGCACCCCTCCAATTTTCAAATTTCCCGCCAGACTTCATCTCCGCTGAACTCTCCTCCGCTGACCATCTTGACCCACCGTGCAAGACCTCCTCCGCTAAGCTTCATCAGCGGGAAACTTCTCCGTTAGGCTTCGTCAGCCGGAAACAAGGCTCCGCTAGATATCCATCAGCGGCACCGCTGACCTTCACCGCTAGGAGCCACCGCTGGCTAAGGCGCCAAAGCTCCGCTGAACACCAACTGTGCACCGCCAAACTATGATCAGTGGGACTTTTTCCGCTCATCAGTGGGAAAAAAAAAGCCTTCTGAGCTTCTGTTGGCGGCAGTGGCGGAGCTTCGTTGGCGGCATATTCTTCCGCCCATATCCTTCAGCGGTAACACCAGTCTCCATCACCGCCGAGACCCATCACTGCAATCCTCCACTACTCACACTGGGTTTCACCTTTCACCGCTGACCGAGGTTCACCGAGCTTCACCCATCACCGCCGAACTCCACACGATTTGTCCAGCTCCGCTTCTTGCCTTGTCACACCGCCAACAAGAATTGCAACTTTGCTTCCTCTTGTCGCACCGCCAAGTTTCTTCAGCAAGACAGCATCAGCGGCATCCCAGCACCGCTAACATCCATCTATGCTCCGCTAGCCATCCATCAAAGCCCCGATACCCAACCATCAGCGGGATCGATACCCAGCGCCTCCAATGTGCAGCAGCTCCGCCGAGCTCCACTCCCGCTAGCCAAGGCTCCGTCAACCACCAAAGGCTACAGCCGGGCAAAGCTACCGCTAGCCATGTTCAGCGGAACATGCACCGGAACTTCAATTTTCCTGGCGGAGGTCATCACCCAGGGATTGATCAGCACCTTCGATATAGCTAAAAGCCTTCTGACAAAAAACTGGAAAACAGATAAGCTTCTTTCGGTGATAAAAAGCTAATGCATATACATATATATTCATCTAAAGGCACCTGCACAATTAAGTGGCTAACATATACACAACGTGTCCAGTTGTCCTTATTTCATGGCCCAGCACGTGATGCATTTGCTTGCACATTCAATTATCATTGACCAAGCATATATAATATTTTACTTGCAAAGGTTGACAGATCACTAGGTGCAACACATATGAACATCTCTTGCACATGCCATGCATTTAAAATCTGCAGCTTTATGGTCTACATGCATATCCCTATATATGCATGCATATATCCCTATATATGTACACATTATAAAGCCGAGCTTACATGCTGGTACACTGGTAAATTCATGTCTCCATGAGACCATAACTAGTGCATGACTGCATGTCCAAATTATATGCTTATAAGCCTATTTGCTTATAATATTGCCATACGTTGGTACATGGCTATCCTGTTAAGCACATATCAGACACACCTTGGCAATTGTTAAAAGCACAATCGTTGGACATTTCCACTATGTGCAACGCACACAACCACATAACTATAACCAAAACGTGCCGTCTGCACATTCAGTTTTTGGTAATTAAAAAGCCAAAATAGCTTTTGTGGGTAGGAACTTGTACACACGCACACATATACATATATATATATATATATATATATATATATATATATATATATATAGGCTATTGCGTGCGTTTACCAAGCTGATTCTTGTCACTTGGGCCATATACATTTACATGTAAAAACTACTATCACTGCCATGTTTCATTTTGCTTATACACTTTGCTTTAAATTTCATCAAAGTACACATGCAAAATATACATGCAAAATACTAGTATTGATTTTTCAAATCTACATATTAATCACCTATTTTGTTTCAAGGAAATTCAACTATTCCCATCAACCATGCAAACTGCAACCACGCATTGACGTACATTATCGGAGTACTTTATCCGCCACAAGCAATGAATCTCAAATCGGCATAAGATAAGTCACTTTATCTTATCTTTTACGCTCTTTCAATTTGAGCTACCGCCATGCCAATACCATGCTTTTACTAATTCTAAGCATGCTTATAGAATATCACACTTGATATGCTTTTACATGCTTCCGTAAACTTTTTAGCATGCCAACAACATTTCGTAGATTTGGCAACACTTTCTAGACCTCACATGCTAGATATGCCATGCTTCACATACCGATCTCAATGACCCTTTAGCATATCTACAAAAAATGCAAAAATGATATTACCATCCACATTACAAGT
This sequence comes from Rosa chinensis, assembly GCF_002994745.2. Lineage (NCBI taxonomy): Eukaryota > Viridiplantae > Streptophyta > Magnoliopsida > Rosales > Rosaceae > Rosa > Rosa chinensis. The sequence goes on from NC_037089.1 coordinate 64,178,586, forward strand.
AAATGCTATACACATATGCCATGCTTCTATTTTAAATGCAAAATTAAATAAGTATGGGAAACTCAAACAAAATTTTATTACTTGCTCTATGTGTTTATCATTTTTCAACCAACCGCCAAGCGGTAAGGCTACGCCTCATAATGACAATGACCGCTACGCGGCATTGCAGTCAAGTTTCTCATTTGAGAAAACAGTAAGGGACTAGTTAACACAGCCTACGGCAGCCATTGATCCGGCAGTTAACCCCGACGCTTGGGTACCAAAGATTGGGCTCGCTACCCAACACCCTCTGCTCCGCGCAGCTCCCCTCATCAAACAATTTTCCGACCATCCGGAGGTCTATAGCCAGGAGTGGGGGACTCCTCGCAGGGCCTAGCAGGGGCCCACCCGAAAGGGCAAAAGTGTTCGCTCCAACCAATTCTAGATGGACGACGCACTCGCACTAATTATGCTTGATATACGGCACAAAGCTACGCTTTGGTATCAACCCGCAGGAGCACCCTCCTTGACTGGGGACTTCGGGGACTTGTACATACAGCCCAGCATAATTAGCAACGGCCACGCTCATGCCCCAGGGCATCACCATCGAGCTACCCGTTAATGCCTCATGGCAACGACAGGCTTCCGCGTCCGCGCACGTGCCTCAACGGCCCCGCCAGGCTTCCGCGCACGTGCCCCAGCGGCCCCGCCAGGCTTCCGCGTCCGCTCATGTGCCTCAGCGGCCCCGCCCGGCTTTTGCGCTCGTGCCCCAGCGGCACCACCGAGCTTTTCGCGCTCGCCCCCCACTTGCACCACCGAGCTTTTCGCGCTCGTGCCTCAGCGGTAACCTTTGAGCTTTCGCGCTCGTGCCTCAGCGGCACCGCCAGACTCTCGCTCTCGTGCCTCAGCGGCACCGCCAGGCTTTCACGCTCATGCCTTCCCGGCACCCACGAGCTTCCCGCTCATGCCTTCGCGGCACCCCCGAGCTTCCGCTCATGAGCTTCCCGCTCACGCCTTCGCGGCACCCTTGAGCTTCCGCTCACGAGCTTCCCGCTCATGCCTTCCCGGCATCCCCGAGCTTCCGCTCACGAGCTTACTGCTCATGCCTTCGCGGCAACCCACGAGCTTCCCGCTCATGCCTTCCCGGCACCCCGAGCTTCCCGCTCATGCCTTCCCGGCAACCCTTGAGCTTCCGCTCACGAGCTTCCGCTCATGCCTTCCCGGCACCCCGAGCTTCCCGCTCATGCCTTCCCGGCACCCCGAGCTTCCCGCTCATGCCTTCCCGGCACCCCCGAGCTTCCCGCTCATGCCTTCCCGGCACCCCCGAGCTTCCCGCTCATGCCTTCCCGGCAACCCTTGAGCTTCCGCTCACGAGCTTCCGCTCATGCCTTCCCCGCATCACCGAGCTTCCGCTCATGCCTTCCCGGCAACCCACGAGCTTCCGCTCATGCCTTCCCGGCACCCCGAGCTTCCCGCTCATGCCTTCCCGGCACCCCCGAGCTTCCCGCTCATGCCTTCCCGGCAACCCTTGAGCTTCCGCTCATGCCTTCCCGGCACCCCGAGCTTCCCGCTCATGCCTTCCCGGCACCCCCGAGCTTCCCGCTCATGCCTTCCCGGCACCCCGAGCTTCCCGCTCATGCCTTCCCGGCACCCCCGAGCTCCCCGCTCATGCCTTCCCGGCAACCCTTGAGCTTCCGCTCACGAGCTTCCCGCTCATGCCTTCCCGGCACCCCGAGCTTCCGCTCATGCCTTCCCGGCAACCCCGAGTGTTTCGCTCATGACTGCCCGACAATCCTCGAGCTTTACACTCATGTCTACTCGACACACCACACGTTAATGGAACATTGAATTCTTCTACCATTTGTCGCTTGTGACAAATCGAATTCTTTTCACGTTCCATTAATACGAGCGACAACCAAACAAACACAAACGTTCAAGCATTCAACACTCACGAATTACAAACGCTTACCTCCGCAACGCTCGTGCAACTTACATTTATCATATGCAATCCATATGCTCGCACGACCATGTATCACGCACCTCATACATTCGTATATGCCAACGCATACCCATACAACTCACATTTGTTGCCCAACGCAACGAGCATTCTACGTATGCCTGTTTTTTGTCTTTGTTGTGCAGGTTAACGAGTCCCTTCTTGCTTACGGAGTTCGGGGACTTGTAGGGGCTCCGTACCGCCCGGTTACTTATGCTTGGTGACATCATGTGTATAACTCCCCAACCAAGAAGCTCCTCTTACTTGGGGACTTCGGGGACTTGTAGATACCTCTACTAGTGAGACTAGTTTGCTATCTCACCAAGCATAATTAACACCCTCTTTGGGACACCCACAAGCCATGGTGAGGCCCAACCACTACTTGCATCTTGTAGCCCTATGTTCAAGCTACGCTACGGTATCCGGAAGTCGCAAATCCGTCGCCGGGAAGCCACCTTTCCGGCCTTGCCAAGTGGCCTTCACAAACATGCTTCAAGACTAGAATAGTGGGTTCTTGTCCCACATCTAAGAAAATGTAAATGAGGGAGCCTCCTTCCCCTATAAAAGGAACTCTCCTCCCACTTAAAGACCATTCCATTCCATCTCAACTCCACTACACACTTTGTAATCATGTTAGGCCGCAAGGCTCAACGCACATAGTTAAACATTCAAGTGGACGTAGTTTCCCGCTAAGGCGGGGAACGAACCACTATACATCTTGTGTCGTTCTCTCTCTCTCTCTCTCTCTCTCTCTCTTTATTTATAGCTAACTAGAGATCCCACGGATCACTAACGTTAACAATGTTGTATTCAACTTAATGTTTTAATGGTTTCCTAGTTGCTTTAGGATAACTTGTGATGAGTCCATTTTTGATCTAACAAAAGAATCATCACAGGACGCTCTGACAAAAGCTTCCAAGTTGGATCCTTCATCCTGCAAAGTGTGCATGCATATAAATAAACATGCATGTATTAGAAAGAAATAATAGGCAATACCATTTCTCTCTAGAATGATTCTTGCATATAACATCATGAAAATTTTAATGTTAACTATACAACTCACAGAGTCTAGTTCAGTTGATATTAGGCCTTCGAAGTTTTTCAACTGAGGTGCAGTCATTCTGCGAAAACATTTGTCACCGTTCGATGCATCATATAGGATTTCCAGAACAATATTTGACATGATTTGAAATTTAGAGAAAAAGAACAAAACAAAATGGGAAGATACTTTCTTGTTCTTTATGTCTGCCTCTCTTCTACCAAGTCTGGGAACATCGACAGTTAGGACAATAGCCTTGTACCCATTTTTGAACTATCTGAGCCGATATATCTCGTCTCTTGTAAACCTGTACCATAAGAAGAAATTTGCTATAAATAAATGATTGACAAGTGAACTGAAATGAGCTCAGGAGTGAATAAGTACATATAATTGCAAGAACCGAACATCATTTCAGCTCGAAGCAACCTCCTCCACAGTGCAGGTAGACACAATTCAAACATCTAACTCCAGTTACATGTGAATTCAATAAATTTGATATAAATACCATTATAGTATAGTGTTGGATGCAGCTGCTGCTCTAAAAGTAGCCACCTCTCCTGAAAGAGCAAGTAAAAACTTAATGTCTGAAATTCACCAATCTTAACTGAAACTCTTGTGAGACAAATTAGACCTTCAGGGTGTGCTAACTGATGCCTAGAAGTAGGAGCAATCATTATAGGCGCTGAGATTTTGTAACCCAATACAGTGGTTGACATATCGATCCAGCTAACATTTGCCAGAACTCTAGGCCTTAATCTGATAGAAAAACACATATATCATTCAAGTGATTCGCATTTTTACATAAATCATCAAGACAGTTATACATTACATAATTCTGCAAAATGCTTCAACATTCTCTTTTAGCGTGAACCGGTCCTCAGCTCCCCCAGTATAGAAATCATAGTACATTTTTGGAAGGACTTGCTTATCCAATTCTTGGAATTCGTTGACATTTACGGGTTCAGATGCCATTTATCCCTAAAACCTAAACATTAATCAAACCTAATCATCAAGTTCTAGGCAATCTATCCTAGACAATATCACATATTTATGCGAAAAACTACTGAAAGAGAACAGATTTCACTCGGTAACTCTCGAGTTTGATAAATCTTACCTGACCCATTCCATTGCAATCTTAAAATGACTACTTCACAGGGAAATACAGGGAGATCGGTAAAGAGTATATCAATCACGTTGAATAAACATTCCCACAACTGACTTCTAGTTTACACTTTTGTTCTAAAGAAAATAGTGCAGATATAAAAGCTTCAATTTTATACTTCATGACTAGCTCAAAAACAGCTGAGAACTTCTTCAAAACCATTAAAAAGAAAGCCTAATTACTATAAGAAAGTGGAATATTAGAGCGTTCATGATCATATGGTTACCAAATAAGCTCAAATTAAACCAAAAACAAGCTGCAAGATACCTATGACAGAAGACCCAATATTCTTTTGTTCTCCTGAGCTGAAAAGCCACTGTACCTTTCACAATCTGATATTTCTTGATCAAATGTTGAATTTCAGATAGAAAACATACAATTATACATTTTTTTTTTGAGTGTGTTGTGGGGAGTGATCAGTGTTGATATTAAGTACTATATTTTGTGGGGACTGAGATAAGCCAAGTTTGTGTCTTACTCGGGCTTTTATCATGAATAGGATCTGAGTTTTCTTAAACCAGACTCAAAATGATCAATACTTGCAGCAGGAAATCAAGATATTGTGTGCCTATCAAACCTAGGGTTAGGGTTTTCGGTTTCTGTGCTTCTCCCTGTCAACAAGATGTCTCCTGTTGATGCAATGGCTGCTAAACTAGCTGACAGGACCCGCCCCGAACTTCACCTTAAAATCCGGAGTGGCCCTGCGGGGCCCACTTTAGAAGAAATTTTACCAAAAATTTGACAGAACTTCCCCTAAAAATGGACAATCCAAAACCTGTAGAAAACATCTACACTTCTAAACCATCCATCCTTATTCTCCTGGAGCCACCCTGCTCCCTATATCACAACATCTCTCATTTCATAAATGATTCTGAATTTAAGAATATTAATCTCATAGGTTATCAGAGCAATCTAATATACAGGCGTACAAGAGAATAGAAAACAAGATAAATGACCGATGCTTTTATAATGCGGAAGCTATGACAGCTATGCCTCAACCCCATATACGCTCGACCTCAAGCTAAACTGGCCTGCAAACTGGGCATTTAAAACCGAAGGGCCCAGGGAAAAACATTTAAAAACCGTTAGAGTGAGTGGACGAAAAATAAGTAATTTCGAATGTATAAGTAAAACTTAATGTTTTCCCAAGTTATTCTCTAAAATCTCGCATGCAGTAACAATCTTGAAAACACTCTTAATCATCCTCTTTACTGAAATCTCAATCACGTAACAAGAACATCTTGAAACCTCTTAAAATCTCATCCTCAATCCTTATAAAAACATCCTTTTCATGAGGTTCGTTTGATGACTAGAAAGGACTGTTGTCTAGTCATCTCATGCCATCTACGAGGGACTGCCAAGCAGATGACGCATCAGAAGGAACTGCCAACTGGAATAGGAGGCGGTGGATAGAAGGGACTGCCAACTAGCCACAAGTAGTAGACGGGACTGCCGACTAACCACAGGTAGTAGACGGGACTGCCGACTAACTACCTCATGTCATCTGGAAGGGACTGCCAACCAGGTGACGTATCGGATGGGACTGCCAACCGGACTGTAGTCTGGAAGGGACTGCCAACCAGACTATTACCTAGAAGGGACTGCCAACTAGGTAAGATACGCATGCGCCAAAACTGGCCTCCTTAATAAACTGAATAGCCTCCTCAAGAAACTGAAAATAACCTCAAAATCTCAATAAATCCTCGAAAGCATAAAATCAAATACTCTGTAAATCAATAAATGCTTTCGGAAAGAAAACTCAATCTAACTTCAAGGCTGATAAGTACGGAGCTCAAAGCTCAATAAATCTCGATAATTCAATCATGCTCAAAAATTCGATGAAACATTCGTACTCGTGAATCCTCATAAAAACGGATATTCGAAATCCGTAATTCTCATAACATTTTCTGAATCAGTCACTTCTCGAAAATCATTCCTCAACTCAATAACTCATGAATTACTATCTCAAAAATCTACTAAAAGCCCTCGGGAAGGAATTTCAATACTAATCTCGTAATTCATAAATAAAACTCAATAAACTAAATCTCATAAAACCATAAAACTCAATAATTCAAATTATAAATTAAATCTCAATCGGAAAAATGCTAATATACTGCATGCACAATTAATTTAAAATAAATGTCCACTCACAGTACTATTTAGGCGACCACGCTACCGGTTTCGTACGTCGAGCAGTAGCTCGGCACGTCGCCCTGTACACAATTATAATTCGCGAATAACAATCCGGAAATTAAATACAATTCCCACATCAAATCCTCATAAATCAACATTTTCATTTCTTCTCCAATTTAACCCAAACTTCACCATTAGTACCAATTCATTAATTGAAGGTTTCTAGGGCAAAACTGAGAGAAATCCGATAGTGGAATTTCTCATAAACCAATAACCAAACTATTGAACTTCGGAAATTCTAATTAATATCCAAACCTCCTCCAATTTCCACCAAACACATAACCATAAATTCATAACAATATATACTAGTCAATGGACCAAAACAACTCACCAGGATCGGCCGGACGCGCCCTCAAGCACCTCCACAGGCAGCTGCGCCTGGCCCACGCGCCGCCGGTCAACCACCATATCTGGCTACCAAATTTTACCAGCATCAACAACTTAATATTCTAAGAATCTTTCATAACTGTGGCCAAGTCAGAAAATACCTCTAAGTGGGCGAACAATTAAGCAAACCGAAGTAGAGTAAAATGTTCTAATTATGCTTTCTTCCTCCACGCTGCAAATCGCTTCAAGATATTTGCGAAGCTTCAAGTACGCCTCAAGAAGCTTCTAAAAAGCCTGGCTTTGTCGCCGGAGGTGGCCAGAATTGAGGTCAACGGTCACTTGCTACAGTAAACTTCTCGGCCTTGGTGCGCCATTTTCCGACCAAGACGTCGTGATCTACCACCGTGGGGAGGTTGGGTACGGGCAGAGGAGTCCAACGGTGCCCGCCTCACGTTCCCAGGTGGCCGGAGGAGGAGGTTGCAGGGGTGAGGCCGAAGAGAGAGAGTGATGCGAGAGAAGAGAGAGAAAACGCGGGGAAGGAGAGAGAGAAAGAAAAAGAAAAGTTACCGGCCAACAGTAGAAATTCAAATATATACTACTTACTGTAAACAGTAACTTTCACATTTTCGCCTATAACTTTCGCATATGAACTCCGATTTTTACGTACCACATATGCACAAGCTCGGTTTAACGTCCACTACAACTTTCATGAAAGAAATTTTCTCAAATTTTGACCCGAACAAAAAGTAAACTTTTAGGGCCCCCTAAAATGTCAAAACGGAGCAAAAAATTAAATGTAAATGTCGTTTACCCATCGAAAGACTTGTAAACTGGTAAATTTAGGTTCGGGACGTCACACTAGCCTCCTCTCTTGCTCTTTCTGAAGGCAAGAGACAGATTGATTTGCGACCAACGCAGGGCAAGGGTTTGCGTCAAGCAAACGTATTCTTGGTGGGCAAGCTTCTCACTGCTCGGGATTTCAAGGTCAAGTCCTTTTTGGGGATGTTTCGCAATGCTTGGAGGGTTAATGGGTCGTTGCAGGTGGAGGAAGCAGAAGGGCAGAGGGTGCTCTTCATGCTGTCGGACCCGTCTGATTGTGGTCAGATCTGGCGGCGGGGGGGGGGGGCGCCGTGGGGATACAATCACGTGCCGATGGTGCTAGCATGGTATGATGGCATCATGCCAGTGGAGAAAGTGCCTCTGACCATGGCATCGTATTGGATAACTTTGCAGGGAAACCCACCGGCTTTCCAGTCTGAACGTGTCATGACTAGGATCGGTTATACGTTGGGGATTTCTAGGAAATTGATAAGAATGCGAAGAAAGTAGGGAAACTCTGGATTAGGGTTGAAATCCCATTGAACAAACCATTGCTTTTCAAGCGGTGGTACTTGGTGGAGGATGAGGTTGAGTTTCGATGCCAATTTCGATATGACAAGCTATTTGGGAGATGCTCAACTCGTGGACTTATCACACATGTGGGATTGCCTTGCTCTGGGCCAGCGCTAGAGGAGGAGGATGATGGAGATAAAAGTATTGTTCTGGGGGCCTAAACGGCGGCGCCGAAGGTGAATGTTAGGGGTGCGCCAGTGCAAGGAGTTCTGGTAGCAGCAAGTTCAATGCTGGTGTGAGTGCTAGGGTTCCAAACTCGTGCCCTCCTTTGGTATTTCGTACCCTAGATCCTATTTCGAGTGGAGAGCCATGCTTGAATGCCTTATTCCTGAGGCAAAAGCGGCAAGTTGTGGTGCGTGAGCTTCAAGAGACAGCAGGAACTCCAGAGCGCATAACTAGTAAGCGTTGGGAGCGAGAAGACAGCCTGATTATTTCTCCCAAGAAGCTGAAATTGAGTCTGGCTGTGGGCAAGAGAAATCTCATACTTGATTCTGAAAATCTTGGTCTGGATTAGGCACAGGAGGTGACCCATCCTGGGAATGTGAAGCGGAAAAGAGGAAGACCTATTAGCAGTGGGAATAAGTCGTCCTCTGGTGATAAGCAGAAGAATTTGAAGAATGGTGAGGGTAAACAGAAGAACAAGTCTCCAAAGAAGAAGCAGTTTGTGGGGAAACACTCCAACTCGAAAGGAAAGGAGGTAGCTCTTTTTTAAATTTCAGTAAGTGGGTTAAAGCTTATGTGAGAGTGAATGGACCTCTATGAGTCTTCTATGACGTTTCTAACTTCTTGCTTGTACTACAATTGCGTGCTTGGCAAGGAAGGGTTAGTTGAATGATTTCTTTTCCGTAGAGGGTGAGGTGTATACATTATTAGATAGACTTGCTTAAATGCGAGCTTCCCAGAGATTTTAATGATTTACTCTAGCTTAGATAGTTTAGTTCGGATTTTCTTGCCGAGTTTGTTTATGTAAATTATGGTAGACTCTAGCCTATTGCTTGTTAATCTAATGAAATCAACTTCTATTTCAAAAAAAAAAAAAAAAGACTCAAAATGATCAAGAGTGCTTATATTCAAACCTCTTAAATTGGCATTTAGACCTCCTCTTATTTTTAAACATTTTAAAATCCTATTTTGCCCCCTCTAAGTTAAAAAAAAAAAAATTCATTCTTTTTCTGTTTCTTCATTTCAGGTTGCATGCGCGCCTCTCTTCTACCCTATTTCTCTCTAACCTCTCGTTTCTTTCAACCCAGAAACAAGAGGTGTTTCTTATTTGTAGCTTATATAAAATTAATTCTCTCTAACCTAAAAATTAAGTGATTTTTTTTTCTTTTTCGCGGCATGCTTGAATTGAGGTATAGGATGATTGCTGGAACTCTTTCTTCCTAACACCTTATTCCTCTGGTCATTTTATTTAAATTATCAAACTCCAATGTAAACCAACCCCCCTTTAACCTATTGAATCATACCGGAGCAAAAGCAATATGCATGTAAGCTACCTAATCATAAAAGTCGATGTGTTTATTAAAGTTTGGATGAGCCAATTCATTGTTTATTTTGATCGCAATTTTGTCTTTGACCACCTAGTTAAAGAAATCATTGAATCCAATTATGTATCCGGATTCCTTTATTTTTCTTGAAGGTTGAAATCTTAAGAGAGAAGAGAGAGGAAGAAGAAAAGTTGTGGATAGAAAATAATAAAGGACTGAATTGGAAGTTTTATGGTAAAAAGTATTGAGGGAGGTCCAAATACTAATAGGTGAGGTGTGAATAGAACCACTCAATGATCAATTAGATACTTGAACTTTAAAAAGTAAAAACGTAACAATTAGGTACTTCCGTCAAGTTTTTGTTTATTCTCTGTTAATAGCAAGGGCAAATATGATATTTCATAATTTTTTCATATTGAATTCACTCGTGTACCTTCAAATGGGGCAATAACAAACTAACCCACTTTATTAAGATGGATCATTTTGGTTCGACTCGACTTTTGGATCCAACTGCCAAGTTGATAATCAGCGAAAAGAGCAGCTCAAAAACTCCAAGAAGTAATTATGGAAAACGCCAAGTTGATCTACTTCTTCCTCCATCATCATCTTCTTCTTCTTCCAATCTGCCATCATCATCATCTTTTTTTTTGGGTCTGAATCTACCATCATTATCTACAAAAAGAAAATTGTTTTAGGGAATCGATATTTGGGAGAGAATTTGCTATGTTTTCATTGATAATAGGGGTCTCTTTATATAAAGGATTACAAGCATAGAATCAGAGTTGTACATGGGAATATAATAGTAGAATGATTGGATATCTACTAAGATTCTCCGAGATTATCTCTAAGCGTAACTCTATTACAACTTGAGCAAGTAACCTAGAGTTTGGGCCAGACACATATTCTGGATTTACTTGAATACTCCCCCTTGTGTCGTCCAAACGTGGTGCTTCTCTTGTTGCCTCATTAAAAACCTTGCTGAGTAACAAAAACCTTGTGGGACAAAAATAACCTCGATCGAAGGGGAAAAAGAGCACAACACACCCTTCAAGTTTCGAGACCAAACATGTAGACATCTCCCCTTAATGTCTGCATCTCCTCCTAATGACTACAGTCATGGGAGTTTGGATAACTTCTGCAAACGATGCTACCAACATGTTTCTCGAAAGTGGATTTAGGCAATGACTTGGTGAACAAGTCTGCCACACTGTCCTCAAATCAAACCTAGTTCACTTTGATCTTGAGGAGAGTCTTGTTATTGTTGATTATGCTTGGTGTCGTCGCTTTTGATGTAGCCTTGCTTCATTTGTTCAATGCAAGCAGCATTATCCTCATAAATGCTCATAGGCTCATCTATGGTAGACTTCAAACCACAATTGTTTCAAACATGTGTAATTATGGATCCAATCCATATACATTCACGAACCATTTCGTCAAGAGCAATAATCTCTGCATGATTCAAAGATATAGCGACTAGGGTCTGTTTTGTAGACCTCTAAGATATCGCGGTCTTACCCAGAGTGAACACTTAACCAGTTTGGGAACGACCGTTGTGTGGGTCAGAGAGATACCCAGCATCAACAAAACCTTCCAAAACACTAATGTCGTTTTAGGATGGGGATAGATATTGCAGGCCAGTGTTGGTGGTGTTCCTGGTGTGTGATGGATCCGAATCCATCATCTCTCTGTAGGGATAGAACAAGCCCAGATCAATCGTACATCTCAAGTATCGAAAGATATCTCTTACACCTATCCAATGGCGTCACGTTGGCGCAGAGCTATACCTAATTAACAAGTTCACTGCAAATGAGATGTCCGGTCTTGTGCATTGAGTTAAGTACAATAATTTACCTATTGTACTCAAGTAAGGCACTTCTGCCTCTAGCTCATCTTTGTCATCATCCTTCGGACAAAGAGGATCCTTTTTAGGATTAAAACTACAGACGATCATAGGTGTGCTTGAAGGCTTGATCTTGTCAAAATGCCTAAGCATCCATCAACATGATGCTCAAGTTCCAAATCGAGACATAATCGTGTTCTCCCAAGATCCTTCATCTCAAACTCAGATTTCAAGTGTTCAGCGGGTTCCCTTAACTCCTTAAGGGCTTCCAATGACGATCATGTCTAACATGAACTGAGATAGAATCCAGAACTTATCTTAGAAACGCGAGGGCATTCACATATCCCTTCCCAATCAAGTAGTCACTTTAGTGAGTGTTTCAACCTCATTGCAAACGCTCTCCGTGGTCTAGAGCCACTTGACTTGGGTAAATGAAGTTCACCATGAACCTTCATGTATATTCAGTATCTAGATCCCCATAGAGATACGTAGTGACCACATTCATAAGCTGCATGTTCAGTTATTCAGAAACTACCAAATTGACAGAGTAGTGGGGTGCAATGACATCCATTACGAGAGAATATGTCTCATTGTCGATTCCAGGGCGTTTTGTGAGAAGCCTTGCCCCATAAGGCTAGATTACCATCTCTTTTTCTCCTCACGCTTTCCAACGAAGACCCATTAGTCAATAGGTTTTGTGTTAAGAGGTATTGGCATCACTGACTCTATAAACCTTCCTCTTCGTTAGAGAATCCAACTTAACTTGGATCGTATCTTTCTATTTAGGCCAAATTTCTCTACGTTGGCATTCATTCATCAACGGAGCCTGGTTCGTTATCATCGGACTCAACACACTCATGCGCAATGAAATGCATGAATACATCATTAACCATGATGGAGTTTCTATCCCACGTCTTATGTAAACTAGTGTAATTTTCAGAGCACTCTATATTATCAAGAATAGGTTCTGTCGTTGATCGAGGTGTCCCCCAACAATAAACATAATCTGGAACATTCTCATGAGACGGATTTTGAGTGTCGATGATCAAAAGATTGAGTTGTGCCAAAGTGTCCTTCGAATCCATGGGCCTCCCACGCATCTTAGCTGGGACCATGACCTGTAATGCCAGAGTGCCATTTTCTATGGCATTAGTGCCATGCCTACCTCCGTGTAGGGTGGCGCTACGTCCTCTGGTAGGGACGTCCATTCTTGCAGGCATGTTTGCAGCAGATATGTGTGATCTCGTCACTTTAACAGGGATCAAGATGAGATATAGTGGGGACAGACCACGACAATTCATGTCGTTCCTGTTGAACATCCGTGTTCTTATCTCCCCATAACGACGACAAGACTATCTTATCAAAGTAACAATCCACAAATCTAGCGGTAAGGAGATCGCCTAGCAAGGGTATTAAGTGGCGGACGATTGTTGGAGTCTCAAATTCAACTTAGTTGTCTATTTGTCTGTAAAGACCCATCATAGTGCGCTGTGGTGGCGCAAGAGGCACAAATATGACACACTCAAATATGCTTAAGTACGAGATACTGGTACCCAGTCACTGTCCACGTTGACCTCTTCGATTCCGCGTTAGCTTATTTTGATTGTTACCTTCCTCATTATAGGGGTCGTCAACGGGCCGGGCCGGGCTGGGCCTTGCCATATTTTTAAATAATTGCGGGCCGGGCCGGGCCGGGCTTTATTAAAAATCAAAGGATCCAAGCCCGTCCATATAAAGCGGGCCTTGCGGGCTTTTTCGGGCCGGGCCTTGCGGGCTTTATTTATAAATAAATATTTAAAGACACAAGTTTTTTTTTTTAATCAAGCTTTGGAAATTCAATGGATAATGATCAAATACAACCAAAGATAATAGATCTATATAACTATATTGTACCCAAAAAAATCTATATTTATATATAGATACTAATTTATTGATAAATAAATTTTTAAAGACACTAATTTTTTATAAACCTTTATTTATATATCATACACTCCAAAGAGCAACCCCTATCAATTCAAAGAAAATGGAAAAACAGACCGTTGGATGAGTTTATTACAATAAATTATGAGTATTGTAAAAAATTTAGCCAATTTCACCATATTTTAGAATCCGATCGGATTGGTCAACCGTAGTCACTTATATGTTTTATTGTTTGACCGATGGCGTGGCAACCGCGAAACGTGCTTATTTTTTCACATCACGTTTGTATATATTCCATCGATGGATGTGCTTGGACATAAGATAAAAAAAATTAATTTTAATTACAAACACATTGGTGTATACCAATTTTATTCCTTTAGTTGTATGACTTATACATTGCATTTAAATTGTTTAGGTTCATTCTAAAGCAACCATGAAGTAGAAAATGAATTCGGAGAAACCAACCGCTCGATGGAGAGATTGTAATGTTTTATGGTGATTGTAGAAAATCTAGCCAATTTCGTTATTGTTTCGAATTCGATCAACTAGGTCAAACGTAGTTACTCTTATAAACCTATATTTATATATCATACACTCCAAAGAGCAACCCCTATCAATTCAAAGAAAATGAAAAAACCGACCGTTGGATGAGTTTATTACAATAAATTATGCGTGTGGTAAAAAATTTAGCCAATTTCACCATATTTTCGAATCCGATCGGATTGGTCAACCGTAGTCACTTATATGTTTTATTGGTTGACCGATGGCGTTGCAACCGCGAAACGTGCTTATTTTTTCACATCACGTTTGTATATATTCCATCGATGGATGTGCGTGGACATAAGATAAAAAAAATTAATTTTAATTACAAACACATTGGTGTATACCAATTTTATTCCTTTAGTTGTATGACTTATACATTGCATTTAAATTGTTTAGGTTCATTCTAAAGCAACCATGAAGTAGAAAATGAATTCGGAGAAATCAACCGCTCGATGGAGAGATTGTAATGTTTTATGGTGATTGTAGAAAATCTAGCCAATTTCGTTCTTGTTTCGAATTCGATCAACTAGGTCAAACGTAGTTACTCTTATAAACCTATATTTATATATCATACACTCCAAAGAGCAACCCCTATCAATTCAAAGAAAATGGAAAAACCGACCGTTGGATGCGTTTATTACAATAAATTATGAGTGTGGTAAAAAATTTAGCCAATTTCACCATATTTTCGAATCCGATCGGATTGGTCAACCGTAGTCACTTATATGTTTTATTGGTTGACCGATGACGTTGCAACCGCGAAACGTGCTTATTTTTTCACATCACGTTTGTATATATTCCATCGATGGATGTGTGTGGACATAAGATAAAAAAAATTAATTTTAATTACAAACACATTGGTGTATACCAATTTTATTCCTTTAGTTGTATGACTTATACATTGCATTTAAATTGTTTAGGTTCATTCTAAAGCAACCATGAAGTAGAAAATGAATTCGGAGAAACCAACCGCTGGATGGAGAGATTGTAATGTTTTATGGTGGTTGTAGAAAATCTAGCCAATTTCGTTATTGTTTCGAATTCGATCAACTAGGTCAAACTTAGTTACTCTTATAAACCTATATTTATATATCATACACTCCAAAGAGCAACCCCTATCAATTTAAAGAAAATGGAAAAACCGACCGTTGGATGAGTTTATTACAATAAACTATGCGTGTGGTTAAAAATTTAGTCAATTTCACCATAGTTTTGAACCCGATCTAATTGGTCAACCGATTACCGATATGTAGAATATATATATATGCACATATTCTATATAGAATAATAGAAGTATAAGAACTTCCACACACACACACACACACACACACACATATATATATATATATATATCTCTATATATATTATTATATTATATATATAAACACACACACACACACACATATATATCTCTATATATATATATTATATATAAACAAACACACACACACACACACACACACACACACACACACATATCTATATATATATCCTCTATATAAACACACACACACACACACATATATATATATATATATATATATATCTCTATATATATATATTATATATATAAACACACACACATATATAAATATATATATATATACATATATATAAACACACACACATATATAAATATATATACATATATATAAACACACACACACACACACACACACATATATATATATAAACACACACAAATATAAACACACACACATATATAAATATATATACATATATATAAACACACACACACACACACACACACATATATATTTATAAACACACACACACATAACTACAAATATATATATATATATATAATATTTTACGGGCTTTTACGGGCCGGGCCTACGGGCCGGGCCGGGTTTTTGCGGGCTTTAGGCGGGCCGGCCCTCGGCCCACCAAGGCGGGCTTTTGCGGGTTTTTTGACGGGCCGGGCCGGGCTAAAAGCCCTCCGGGCCGGCGGGCCTCCATCGGCCCACTTGATCCGCGGGCTTTTTGATGAGGCCTACCTCATTAGAGTGAGAATAAGGACTAGAACGTCCATAATTGTCCCTAGATTTAGGGTTTCGCTTTTGGCCCCTTCCTTAGGGGCGCGACTATAATTGCACTCCGGAATATTTTATGTTCCCACGAGTCTCGAATTATAGTTCTTCACAAGGATGTTGTCATACTTTTCAGTGACATTCATGGCTCCAATGAGCTCATGAAACCTTGTGATCCATCCTGCAGTAACATCGATTCGATAGTTCTTAGCAACCATAAAAGTAGAAACAGGGAAGGTAGAGTGAATCCTCTCAATTAGCATCGCATCTATGATCTCTTTTCCATAGAATTTCATTAAGGATTTAATGCGAAGTGCTTCCGAGTTGTAGTCAAGAACTGACTTGAAATCACAGAAGCAGAGGCTATGCCATCTCACTTCTAGGTCAGGAAGCAGGGAGTTACGGAAGTTGCCAAATCTTTCTTCGAGTGAGACCCACAACTTTTTGGGGTCTTCTTCATTCATATACTTGTATTGGAGCGAATCATCCATATGACAAGTCATTAGGATGATGGCTTTCGCCTTATTGGCTTCCAAGGCTGCTATATTTGCTTCCAAAGCTTGAGCTTGCTCAATAGTATCCAGGATTCCTTCAGCCTTGAGATGCTAGCGGATATCACGAACCCACTTGTGATATTTAGAGCCAGTTGTTCCCAGTGGAACAAAGTCCAGTTTGTTCAGATTACTTATCCTGAAAAGAGAACAAGAAAAATGGTTAGTTTCGGAGTGGAAAAGCTACCACGAAAACAATAGAAACTTCTGAGCGTAATTGCTCCTAAAAAATTAGGAATTTCTAAGCGTAATCGATTCCAAGAAATTCAATTCCAAGAGGTATTGGATTAGATCGAAACAATGATGTATGTGGTCGATCATATATTCTCAACAAGCTCCAAGCTTGGAGATCTCAACAAACTCTAAGTTTGGAGATAGCACGAACCCCCACAGTTCGGCTTAGGTCTCCCCACGAAACAAGAAAGGGGGGGGGGTAGAAGAAGGGAGGTTGCAAGTCCCCGAGAAAATAAGAGAAATTGAAAAAACTCAAAAGGGGAACTTTTAGTAAAAAATACCTCGAAATAGTAGTCGGAAAGTGGAAAAAGACACCAGAAAGTGCCAGCGGTGGCCGCAAGGCTTACCGCTTAGGCAGGGGCTGCTGATGCTACCGCTGGCGAGGCTAACCATGTGCAAGGATGTACAAGGGTTGTCGCTGGCGAGGCTAACATTGTCGAGGGTTGCACATAGGCTTACAGGGCGTTGTAGGGAGTGGGCGAGGGCTGCCGGCAGATGCCGGCAGCTATCGAGGCTAGTGTATGTGTGGGCGCGCGGGTCTGCCGAGGCTAGTCATGCTGGGGCTGCCGTGACGATGCATGCAGAGGGCTATGGAGGCTTGTGCGAGCTGCTGCACAGGGGGGCTGAGGATCTGTCAAAGGCTGTTGGCAGGAGTCGCAGGCAGGCAAGGCTAACCTGCTGAAGGATGCGCAGAGGGCGTGCGAGGGCTGCGCGCAGGGCTGGAGCGAGGCTAACCCGGACAGTTCAGGAATTTCCGACGGCTGGTTCAAGTCGATTTCGACCGGTTCTGGTGGTGCCGGTTCTGGGTTCCTGGGATCGAGGGCTTCGATGTGTGGGGCGGTGGTTGCTAGGGTATGAAGGCTATGAAATTAGGGTTTCAGAGTTAGGGCTTCGTGCTAATAACGTGTTTTAGGGAATCAATATTTGGGAGAGAATTTGCTGTGTTTTCATTGATAATATGGGCCCTCTTTATATAGAGGATTACAAGCATAGAATCAGAGTTGTACATGGGAATATAATAGTAGAATGATTGGATATCTACTAAGATTCTCCGAGATTATCTCTAAGCGTAACCCTATTACAACTTGAGCAAGTAACCTAGAGTTTGGGCTAGACACATGTTCTGGATTTACTTAAACAAAAACAAAATAATTATAAATTAATAAATAAAAATCAAAGGAAAAAAAAAAGAGTCAATTTTCCCCCTCTTTGAAGTGCAAATTCATGACACAAGTTTATGTTTAACGGAGAGTTGACAGAAATATAACGGAAGTTCCTAATTGATATGTGTTTTCGAGTTCACATACTTTGACACTTTGAAAGTATAGGTATAGTAGTTTGTCCGGTTAAAAAAAATCTATACCTCATCCATGATAAAAACCCTTTGAAGAGGAACCTCCGTTCACTTGGACTCATACTGAGACTGTGCCATTATCAATGGGGAAAGGTACAGTATCATGATTTCATAGTGATGACAACGCAAAATGACATCATGTCTCATATATACATATATGCAGGAGGATTTCAGTTGAAGAGATGAACAATAGTCATTAGAAAATAGTTAAGAAAGAAGAATTCAAGAAGAAAAAATCAGAGAAAAAGAATGATCACCATCGACTTGATTCAAAAGTTGTTCACAAGTCACAAAGTAACAAAACAACATCAAAATTGAACCAATGTTCAATCACCATGTTTGTCTCTGGACCCCTAACTTGGGCATTACAAAGTTGGGTTATAGAACCTCCTTTCATTGTAATTCTCCCTCACTTCATGAAAAAATTGGGAGCTCTCTCCATCTTTACAAGGCCACCTCTCTTCCCTCCTTTCACTGTAACTCTCTCAATTCATGGGAAAATTTGCAGTTGTCTCCATAATAACATCTGCCCTGAGCATAATGACGGCACATCTGCTTTTGTCGTCGTGGACTAGTCGGAAGAGAGTGGTTCACGCTTGTCAATGACTGTTTTTGATAAGTCTTCTTTGGTGGTGGTGGTAACCCCATAAACTCACTATAACTATGCAATTTCATAACTGTGTCATAATTGCTAACCTTCAGGTGCTGAGAAGCTTGATTGAAGTGCCTATCTTGCATAACTGTATTATTTTTCATTTGAGGTTGAGTTGTCACTTTTCCACAATCGACAATCAATAAGCCTGACTGTGCATCTTGAGGTTGAGTTGCTGGTTTCTGTGAATGGTGAGTTTGAGCTGCTGCTTTAGTGGAATCAGTAGACAATCGCAGCTGCTGAGGTCCCATTTTTGTATTTCCTGGACCAAATGATTGATGAAGCATTGCGGGATAAACAAGTGGACAAGATTGATGAGGTTGAACAGATGATTTAAAAGTAGAGGCTGAGTTCAACTGAGACTGATTGTTTTTTTGCTCCTTTCTTGAAATCCTGAACAGAGAACTTAAGCTTGTAATGACGACAAGGCTAACAGAAGGATACTAGGAAAATTGACAGATCTGATAGATGTAAAAAACTAGTGTAACTTGCAATCTTATCCAGTACCTATTTGTCTTCAGAGTTTCTCTCATTTCCTTCTTTTGTACCCGTGCTTCTCTGTCAGACCTAGCAAGAGATCCCCTTGAGTGCTTTTCCATCAAAGCTTTCTGCCTCTCCCCGTCATCTTCCCACCTCTAAAGTGGAAAACAATATTTAAGCTGACCTGATAATGGTTTCAACCGGAATGGAAATTACATGGTGACAAAGGAATGGAAATTACTTGAGCAGACCTGTCTTAAGGTTTTCAACCGGTAAAGATTCCGACCCTTGATTAGGAGGGGATGAAGTGGAGGGAGTGGTTTCACCCCCTTGCTCCAGAGTACTTCAATCTGATCAGAATAGCAATGAAGAATGAAAACTTTAATGTACTCCCACTAATAATGTCTGTTCTTTAATTCGATCTAAAATAATTGGGAATGCATGTGCAGTCTTCTTCCTTTTTTTTCTTTGAATAAAACCATTAGATTCTTTGACTTACTGTAAATGTGTGCTGCTGTTTGGCAGCACCATAGCTTTCTTTCACAATCCGGCCTGTGACAATCCTTGTGCCACATGGAGGGCCTCTTCCACTCCTGGATGCTATGTCAAACCTGCAACAATAAACATTACGAATGGAAATATCAATATCCTGTGCAGAGCTGGTGATCATCAGATTCATAGTAATTTCTCATCTCAGGGAGAATCACAAAGTGACCATTTTTCGGATCGTTTCAGCAAATACATTGAATGCCACAAGATATCATGCACAGAATACATGGTTGTGTACATAAAACTTAGATGAAGGACTATTCTTAATCATATACCTAACAATTTCCACTTAGTCATATCTTCAACTAACAAAAGAAACAAAGAATACGCCAAAAAATAAGGCCTTACATTTCATAAACATTTTGTTCAAACATGACAACATCGCCGGTGCATGCATCACCTGCATAAGGCCACATATAAGAGGAATAAAAAGCAATTAAGAACAACACAATCTTAGTGAAGAAAACTTGCGGCATAAAATGCTTCTATAAAGAGGGGTTTATGAGGTAGGGAAACAATCATTTGTTTTCGGAACTTAGCAATTCGACCAATATGATAATGTGCAATTAGCAAGCATACCTTTGCAATTCAAAACAAAGCTAGATGCAGGGTACTTCTTCTCACCTCCACCATTCAAAATCCTGAACAACATAAACAAACTCGATAAAAAATTTGAGGGGAACAATATCATATCTCCAAAAGGATAGTAAAGTGAATGAAGTTACTCTAGATGCTCCTTAATCCGCTGAATGAGCGTGTCCTTATTGCCAGTCAGTCTCAACCCATTTTTCCTCAAGTAGAGCTTACATTGCTCCACTTTCAGTTTACCAATCTGTTCGTCTGCCACCAAACAATGACAGACAGAAATTTCATCAGTACATCATAAAAACTGAACATGACCATTTTTCCCATCATTTTGCTGTTATTAATGGGATATAAAGGATAAACACATATATATATGCATACACAATGGCAGCTTGTCTGCTCTTAGTGAATTTGCTCAAAATGGTTATTTAAAATTTAGAAAACTTAGCATGCATTGATTTAAAAAGTAAACATTTTTGGGGTCACGTACCTTGAATCATCTTTTGGACATGCTCATAGCTTTTAGCATCGTTCTGATTAAGCTCAGGCACAACCACCTCCTCCCCATCAAGGTCTGATTCAAGATCAAGAACCTCCACCATACTACAAATGCAGCAATACCCAATTCAATTCCAAGTCTTAAATCAAAGATTATTATCCTCAGAGTCATAAATTAAAGAACCCATTAACAAAAAAAAGAAAAAGAAGATGTTCAACTTCACTCACCGGGCCTTGGGTTTACTGTCGATGGAGAGGTTTGAGAAGTGGGTATGGATTTCTTCAAGAGTGCTGTAACTCGGGTCCTCAACCGAATCATCGGAATCGTATCCCGGGTCGGATCCTCCGCTTTCTGAGAAATCTTCACCCTTTTCAAGATATTGATGATGTTTGGATTGCTGGGTGACAGAAGCCATTGACGGTTTGTTACTTGGTCAATTCGTAATGGAGGGGAGAAGGTGGAAACTTTGTGAGGGGAGCAAAGATTTATGTGGGGGGAAAATCTCACAACTCACGACTAAAAGAGGGAAATTTATACGACCGTTGGGATTCTGTAAAACGGTAGAGAATATTAAGTTTGAAATCTTCTCTTTTTGGCAAGAAAAAATTTAAATTTGAGATTAGATCTAATATTGCCAATAGGACCTCGATCTTCCTTTGTTGTAATGGATAACGGATTCGTTACTTATAACGTATTAAGTTTGATGTTAGGATCCATTTGTCTTATCGGCCAGACTCTTTACATGTTTAATTTATGGGTCATTATTATGGTGCGGGCTTATTAGATTTTATGGCTATCTTATATAATTAGTCAGATATAATACAAGACTATTATGGAAGAATATTGAAGTTTTCATTTACTTATTTCCTTTTGTTTCCTTCTTTTACCATGTCATTTTCCGATTACAATCTCGGGAATCGTAACTTTTGATTTCCCTCAAATTTAGGTTTTTATTAAAACAAATTCTTTTTTCATCTTTTTCATCAACCCCATAAGGATGAATTACTGAGAAATGATAGAAAACATGGGTGAGGTAATGAATTGTATTTTCATGTTGGCTCATGATCATTTGATTTTAGTGATATAAATCTTTCAGGTTTTGAGTTTGACTCCTGAATAATTAGTTATTATGTAATATAAAAAAATGTATTTATGTCGGATATAAATTCACTTATTTTTATGCTCAATCATAATTCTTGGAGAAAATGAAGAATGTGGCTTTGACTTGTTTATGGTTCTCATAAAAAGAAGCTAGCGGTCCAACAATCTTGTCTTACGGAGAACATATGATCATCATATCTATGATCTTATAGAGGTTAGGATTGAAAACTACAAACGCATGGACTCACTTTCATATGTGTTTGGCTCCAAAATCAGTTGGTGTGCAAACTGTCTCTTTTGAGCTTGTGATTGCGCAGGCGTGCCAGCACCGCGGGGTGCAGTCGTTGGGGTAGTCCCTTTACCTGACTTCTTGTTCAAGCGCTGTGGACGAGGAGAGCACCAACCTCTCCACAGGGTTCTTCTCTAGCCTTTCGGGAAAGGACTTTTGCCTTACGGATAAGGACTTTGGGTGTGATCTCTTCGGTCACCAAAATCGATACTCAACGTTGTAGGTTGAGCAGAGCAATCACTGGGAAGTCTTGAGAAAGCACGGGGTTTGTTAAAGCGTATCTTTAGCTTCGCTGGGTTGCGAGGGCGTTACCCTTGCTTCGCTAGTAGTATCTGTTGTAGTAGCACTAACAGTCGACTCGGAGAGACTAGGACTGAGAGTACGGTCGCCGGGTCTCAACAGGGCTGAAGGTTTGCTCCGGGGAGGCTTTGTAATCGCTGGGATTGATTGATTCGAGAGAGGTCTTTAGCTTTGCCGCTTAACCCTGTATTTATACCCTTAGGGTTTCGACTGTTCCTTGCTTAGAAAGATTATTAATTGAAGTTTCCTATTCAATCTCTGCTACTCGATCCCAATAAGGTTTCGTTTTCCTTATGGATCACGGAATGGGTGAATCTATATCCCAAACCCAAGTAGGCTTTATTTTTGGGCCACAGGTATTGGCCCGCTGGCTTGAACCCACCAAAGGATCTTGCCAAAAATACTTTTGGGCTCAAACATTGCCCCCCAGGCCCCGAAATCATGCCCACAAAGATGTAACTGATTGAAGGGGACTAAAACGACGCGTCGGTTGCTCAAAACGATGTCATTAATGAAGGTCGCATCTTTTTATTTGCAAAACGCCTTTCTATCGTATCGTTTCCCTCACAAAATCCCTTATTTAAACCCACGGCCGCATAAGATCGGTCACATCAGAAACCCTTTCAGTCTCTTAAACCCAAAAAAACCCATTTCTTCGATATCTCCTCCGCAGAAACCCAGAAATGGCTCCCCCGAAGAAAATAGTCATCGATCAAGAGGAAGAGTTAAACAAAAAAATCGCCCATACTTGGGGAACCAACATCGGTACCCGCTTTCTTCTCCAAACAACCATCCATCGACCCTTGCTCCTTCGATTCTCCGACCACCAAACCGGACTGGGGCCAGCGGCAAAAGATGCTATTCTGGTCGACGCTATCGCTCTCTACGGCCTACCCGTCCGTCGACCCATTCCAGTCCTCCGAAGGACTCCTGGAGATTTTAGTAGCTGGGGCGCCCAGAACCATCGAGCCAAAATAGGGCATTGACCGTCCTCCATCAGCCCAGCATAGACTTCTTGGTATCGCAAAACGCGGGCGCGAGATCTAGCTCGCGGGAATGCAGCAGGTATCACGCATACTATTGATCTATGCTTCCATCTTCCGCGTGGCGGCAATCGCTCGCCGTTCGCGGCCTTTCTTTGTTTCTGGAATACCGCCACCAACACATTTGACTTTAGATTCGGTCAAATGAGCATCACCTTGCTAGATATTCTCGCCATCACCGGCTTGCCCATTGATGGTGAACCCTATTGACATGGTCAATTCGATTCTGTCAACTTCACCTCAACCATGGCCCAGCACGGTCGCAGCGCCCACAGTGGCGCCTACCCGCGATGGTTGGCGTATTATAGCCGGGAACACAACGCGACTGGCGGAATCGCTTTCCTGGAGTACTGGCTTTGCAAATTTATCTTCTGCACCTCTTCTTGCAAGCCCACTGGTACTTGGACTTTTCTAGCGACGGCCCTCTACAACGACCGCAACGTCGGGCTCGGGCAACCGGTACTAGGATCCCTCTACCGCATGTTATATCAAGCCACAATGCACCCATTCGAGACTAGCATGTCTGGCCCCTTTTGGATTCTGGATTTCTGGATCCAAACCTACTTTCCATTCTTCCGTCGCGATGACATCCCGCTACTTCCGCCGGCCGACCAACTCTTGGGTCGGTGGTTCAGCCGCGAGGAGGGAAGGTACTCATCCCCTCCTTACTCCGAGTGCTTTTCTTATCTGTACCTCCTAGATGAGATGCCATACTGCGATATAATTTTGGATAGAAGATTCCCACCTTTACTTGAATATGGCTTCCTTCCTGGAGATCCTCGCTACAGTGATCGCGCGTGCTTGGCTTTTCGCCGCGCGATCTCCTGCTCAGACATCAGGATCAGTGTCGAGGAACTCAGCTACGAGCTTTATGCTCCTAACCACTTTGCTCACCAATTCGACCTCGTCCAATTGGTGCTGTTTCCCCTGAATGACGCCTGGAACTACAACACTTCTTGGCGCAGATTCGGGCCCCCTCTCGGGCCTGTGCAGGCACAAAGTATGCTCGCGCTTGTTGATCTTCCTGACTGGGCTAGGGTTATTGATGCCGTGGATGGGACTGAAGAAGGATATGAAGACTGGTGGAAGGAGGTCTCCGTCAATTGCTGGGCTCAGAGGGATGACGAGCTCTTTGCAGACATCTTTGGAGAATTAGAAAACCCTTATCCTGCCGATGTTGAAATGCTCGCTCACTTCTCCGAGGACGCTACATGATCCCAGCCTCTTACAGCAACACAATCGACGCGAGCCCCTCGCCAAGCTCAAGCTGGAATCGTAATCCGCAAACCCCCTCTAGAGGTAAGTATCTTGATTCTTTCTTCTGTGTCTTTCTTCATTACTTTCTTTTCACTCACCCCTCACTGCATCAGGGAAATGCGCCACGTTCTGGCAGTCGCACAACCCGTGCTTCCCCGGCAGCTAGCCAGCCTGGGAAGCAGAAGACGGTGATCGTGGAGTCCGACGTTGAAGATTCATCTTCTGATAAAGACAATCCGCAAACCGTAATCACCCTTCTATTCTCAGGATTGTGTCTTCTCTATGAGTTAAGTTTAACTCTTTGATTCTGGCAGGTTGCCGCTGCTTTGGCCCGCAAGCGCAGCCTCTCGGACCCTCGTACTGACCCATGGTAAGAGGATGAACCCATCGCTGATCGACTGGTAAGAGACAGGAAACTCACACTAAAAATTATTCGCCTTTTAGCCCAATTCCTATAACTGTTTCGCTCGCATGTTCGTCGCCTGTCCTCCGGACATGCTGGGGAAGGCTCTTCGGCTGCTGGTGAGGGGACATCTGCCTCGCAGGCCCAAGCGCCCACGGATTCTGGTAATCTTCCAACTCCCGCCAATACTGCGAGCGATACACCAGTGGCCCCCATTCCGGTGCAGATTATAGACGACAGCTCGCCCGAATTGGAAGAAGGAACAGCCCCTTCAGACGTATCGCCTGAGGAACCGATTGCTGCACAACCCTTAGCACAAATAGCACCTGATTCAATTCCTGATGAGGCACCTCAAGAGTCTGCACCGACAACAATCCTGTACGAGCCTCCGGCCATAGAGGTACATTCGCTCCAAAGCAAAATGCCTTAGTCCTTGTTTATCTCGGTGCATTCTGATAATTCTTCCTTAACCACTGAGTCCTAGTCCTGCTGAGGGAGCAGCTATTGATGCAGAGGTACCTGTCGCTGATCCTGCTGAACTAGTTGGTGAGGATATGGTGATTCAATAACCTGCCCCCCATGCTCTTGAAGTGGGAGCAGGGGTAAATGCGGAACCAGAGCCGGAAGCGACCCCTATTATAGAGCCTCAGGAGGCCCACGTTGCGGCTGCTGATGCTCCACCGCTTGAGCCTCCTTCCAGACTGGAAAGGCTCGCTCGCGTACTCGAATTGGCCCCCCCAGGGGCTATAGATGAAGCGAGGGATGGGCTCAAAGACTCCTGAGCCCCGACATCTTACTACCGGGCGCGTCTGCCAGAGCTCAGGAATATTCGATGGTTCTTCACAGCGAGCGAACCATCACTGAGGCTGAGTTCACCGAGATATACAAGCTGCTACAAAACCTTCCTGAGCGGATTAATGAAAGAACAGCCGCAACTACACAAGCCAGGCAAGCTTAGGCCCACTATCGAGGCCTCGTGTAACAGACAGATGCTTCTCGCGACTTCCTGGGAGATAGGGTTATCCTCTTCAGAGACTTGCGAATTACGCAGAATCACCTCCTGACCCAAATCCAGGAACTTCAAGCCCAATTAACCACCGTGATGGCCCAACTCGAACATGAAGAGCCCTTGTTAGAGTAGCCCCTAGTGGCATTTGAAGCAATGTCTCAAAATTTAGCTTGGGCTCGCGAAGCAGCCCGACAAGCAGAACGAGCTGCTGTCGACACTAGTTTTCGTTTGGATGAACACCTATTTCGCTTGACCCATGCGGGCTGAAAACTTTAGGCCTCTTATGCTAGGCCCGTTTTGCTTTGTATGAACAATACTATAATTAGAATTTAATATTCAACCCACTTTATTTGGCCCAAATACTATTTTAAACTTAGGTAATTTATTACCTCTTTATTGATATCGAAACTGTCGAAAAGATAATCCCGAATTGGGCGGTTATCTCCTCGAAGACTGCTCCACTTCCCACGCGTTTTCAACTTCCTTCACTTCTGAGATTCTAGCATTCAATTCCATTGATTCTCTTCTTGATGGCGTTGAAAGTACTTCAACTGCCCATCACGCGTTTGAAATGACTGCCACAGGAGCTATAAATACCTGTACTTAGGGAAATCATGAAGCCAAGCAACCATGTCTTCTCCAGAGATAACTTCACGAGCCTTGCTATTGTTCCTTCAGTTTCTAAAATCTTCCTCCCATGATTTCACCCTTCGCCACAAATCCATAGGCTTCATGGCTTAATCTCAAAACCTGGGTAGGCCTCATGGCCTAATCTCAAGTCCAGTGGCATGTCTTTGGTTTTTGGGACTCTGGATGAACTCGCCAGTCTCAGTTAAACCGAAGAACACGTCATGCTCCTAACGCAGCAGGACCACATTTTGAGGAGTCTGTCTCCTCCGATTGTCCGCGTGGAGCAGGAGGCGGAGAGGCAGAAGACCACTTTGAGGCCTACCTTTCTTCCTCCGCGGTCTACCTCTGGGGCCCGACTACGAGGCTTCTGTTTTTCCCCAGGAGGTAGATGTGGTTGTGAGTCACGCTCGCTCTGGATACCATCTCCAACCCGGAGGATAACCTCCTGGGAAGGGTATGATGGATTATTCCCTTCCCGCTTTCTCCGGTACAGACAATAGCAGCGGCGACTCAGTTCGGAGGAGGATCTGGGTGGAGAGAGGAAGAGTGCCAGCTGTACTGCGCAGATCCTCTTGCCGCAACCAGATTCAACAACCTTTAAAATTTGTGTTTCTTCAGAATGTTTTCCAATGCCACATTTGGCCTTATAATCGCAAATGTAACCGTGTTGATCTGTTTTTGTATGCCTTTGGCCGCAAAGCCACTTTATGAATGAATGTTTCTTTGAGCATAATGCAAAAAATTGCCAAAAAATGGTCTCATGTATAATAATAAGGCCTCATGTATAGGCCCTTGTATACATTCTTAACACAATTTGTCAAGGATAGACAAGTATGAATATAAGCTTAAAATCCGATGAATACAAAAATAAAGCCTCATGCATAGGCTTAGGTAACTATGGCCTCAACTAAGGCTTGAATAATATAGAGAGTTGCCCCCCAATGTTCATTGGTGAAGCAGATACATGGGTCGAAGGCCACACGAAAAAGGCCTGAAAGGATACTGAGAGGTGAGGTGAACCGATGAAGATTATGGTTGCCCCTCAGTCTAGGAAGAAGGTTGATAAGGTGGATCCTCAAACTCCCAAACACTAGGGTAGTATTTCTTCAAAAAACGTTCATTGATTGGGTTGTGATCGACGTCTCTGAGGTGAAAAGCTCCGCGTTCTAAGATACGGTGAACGACAAAGGGTCCCTCCCGTCGCGGAGTCCACTTACCGCAGCCGGTTAACTTCTCGCCAAGGGGTAGAAAAGCTTTCCATACAAGTTCTCCTTCTTTATAACTACGACCACGCGTCCTCTTATCGTAGGCGCGGGCGATACGCTGTTTCTCCATTACCAAGTTATCCAAAGCCGCTAAGCGCTGCTCACTCAAATCTTCGTGTTCCTGCCACATTGCCTGAACGTAATCTTCACCGATCAAATGATGTTGGTCTTGTACGCGTAGAGAGTGTACGTTGATTTCCAAGGGTAGAATAGCATCGTGACCAAACAAAAGTGCATACGGTGTCGTAGCGGTGGGATTCTGCTTGGATGTACGTACGATAAGCCCAGAGTGTCTCATACAAAGTATCGTGCCACTGTCGATGGTTTTCCACCAGCATCTTTTTTAGCAGGGTAATAATAATCTTGTTACTGGCCTCCGCTTGACCATTGGACTGAGCATAATACGGAGTGCTGTGGAGGAACTGGATGCCAAAATCGTTGACAAGCTGCTCGACGGGACCTCCCATAAACTCTGCCCCCCGGTCTGAAACGAGCACCTCCGGGATCCCAAACCTGTAGAGAATGTTACGAAAAATGAACTGGCGGATGGTGTTACCAGAGGCCTCCTTTAAAGGCTCAGCTTCAACCCACTTGGTGAAGAAGTCAGTAGCCACGATGATGAATTTGTGTTGGAGAGAAGAATGAGGGTGGATCATCCCAATCAGGTCCAATGCCCAGCCGCGCGCCGGCCAAGGCTTAATGATAGGTTGCATGGGAATGTTGGGGACATGCTGGACCGGACCATGCGCTTGACAGTCTTCACATCCTTTGGCGAAAGCGATGCAATCCTTTAAAATGCTGGGCCAATAATAACCGTGTCGCCTAATGAGCCATCGCATCTTAGGTCCCTCCTGATGAGCTCTACATATCCCTGTGTGCGCTTCACTCATTAACCGTTTTGCTTCGCGGCCATAGACGCACCGGAAGTCTATGTCATCTTCCCCACGTTGTCGCAGCTCATCACCCTTGAGGAAGTAATTCAAGGCGAGAAAGCGCATTTTCTTGTCGGCTGTGGGGTCTGGTCGCTTGAGGTAATCGATCAGCAGGATGCGCCAATCAACATCAATAGGTTCGAGCACTGTGACCACGGGCTCGTCAAGGGGATCAGGCCTCGCGAGCCATGAAGGTAATGTGCGACGCTCGACTTTCAAAATACGCTCGCGAACCCCATACTTCAATGTAATTATTGTGGCCAGTTGAGCGAGCTCAATGGCCGCGAAATTGCGCTCGCGAGGAATATATTCCAAATCGGCGTCATCAAATTGATCCAGAAGCTCGATGGTGCGATTCAAATATGGCACGAGCAACCAGCTGACACATCTGTACTTTTCTTGAAGCTGATTTATCACAAGCTGAGAATCGCCGCGGACCTGAACATCCCTCACTCCTAGTTCCAACAAAACTTCAAGCCCGATAATAAGAGCCTCGTTGTACATTTAAACTCCAGTTGGAAGGAATAAGAAAAACGATCGCCCGCTGGGTTCTCCAGAACAATTCCTGCCCCTGCTAATGTTTCTGTTCTGGTGCCGTCAAAGAATAACACCCAGGGCTGCAAGGAGATTGTGGCTTGGTGCCATACCACGTACTCTGGGATACGCGCCAAATCTAGTCGCATCGCGGTGGCGGATGCTATCTCCAACTCCTTCGTTGCTGGTAGATCCAACATAGGATGATGTGCCAGAAAATCTGCGATGGTCTGCCCCTTTACAGCTTTTTGAGGTACATATTGCAACGAAAACTCTGAAAGGGCCAGTACCCACTTGCCAATACGGCCTCGCAAAATAGTCCGTGACAACACGTATTTGACCAAGTCAGTTTGACTGATGATGCAGGTAGTAAAGGATAACATGTAATGTCGCAGCTTGCATGCTGAGAAATACAAAGTCAGACACAGCTTCTCCATAGGGGTGTATCTTGTCTCGCAGTCCGTCAGTGTCCGGCTCAAGTAGAATATAGCATGCTCAATACCCCCTTCATCATCTTGAGCGAGCAAGCTGCCAATAGGAGCGTCGGCAGCTGATACATATAACTTTAATGGAAATTCGGGCCTTGGCGGAACAAGCACTGGTGGGCTCGCTAGGTAGTTCTTAATTCTCTCAAAAGCCTCTTGATGTTTAGGCTCCCAAACGAACTCATTCTGCCCCTGTAACTTCAGCAATGGCGAGAAAGGCTGGATTTTACCTGCCCAGTTAGAGATGAAACGTCTCAGGAAATTGATCTTACCCAACAGACGCTGTAATTCCTTCTTTGTTCGCGGAGGAGAGGCGTTGATGACTGCGTTCCCCTTATCTTCAGGAACTTCGATTCCTCGCTAATGGACGATGAATCCTAGGAAATCTCCTGCTTGGACCCCAAAAACGTATTTGGCGGGATTCATCTTAAGCTTGTGTCGTCGCATCCGCTCGAATACCTTCCTGAGATCTGCAATGTGATCCCCTATTTTCCGAGATTTCACAACTACATCATCGATGTAAACCTCTAGAATCTTCCCCAGGATATCATGGAAGATCAGGTTCATGGCTCTTTGATATATTGCGCCAGCATTCTTCAGTCCAAAAGGCATGACCACATATTCAAAAATGCCCCCGAATCCGGGACACCAAAAAGCGGTTTTATGCATGTCCTCCTCCGCAACCGGAATCTGGTGATATCCTGCAGTGCCATCCATGAAGGGCAACAATTCATGTCCTACGACGGCGTCTACTAACATGTCCGCGACCGGCATGGGGTAAACATCTTTGGGTGTAGCGAGATTAAGGTCTCTATAGTCCACACAGACCCTCATCTTGCCATTCTTCTTGTGAACAGGCACTATATTAGACAGCCACTGATTGTATTTGGCAACCTCGATAATGCCTGATTTATGCATTTTTTCGACCTCCACTTTGACGAGCACCTGAGTTTCTGCATTCATTCTTCGTGGTTCTTGCTTCACGGGCCTCTTGTCAGGGAGCGTTGGTAGCTGATGGGAAACCAACTCTGGTGACAGGCCGGGCATATCTTTATACTTCTTCGCAAAGCAATCTTTAAACTCTAGTAACAAATCGGCGAGCCTCTGTTTCTCGCTAGGCTCCAGATAAGCACTGATAGCCACTTCCATAGGCTCATCAATTGTTCCCAAATTAATCTTTTCGGTAGGATCTCTGACCTTAGGAGGTGTATCGTCCAGCGCTGTCGGAGCCAGCTGAATGTCTAAGTCGTCTTCTCGCTTGTGATCAGAGAGCTCTTCATTGACGACCTCCAAGGTCACAATTCGATCGTTAGCCTCTTTTTCCACCAAATATGATGATAGTCGCTTGTATATCGAGTGGAAGTCCTCTATCCCCTCTGCTGAGAGGTCATAATCCATTAATCAATCAAGGGTTTGGGCACAGCGTGGCCGGGCCTTTCTATGCCCTCTTTTGCCAGCGTAAGCCCCCACAGTGCCAATTCAGAGGTCGTCACCCCTGTGGGGCGGCCTTTATCATCGATGCCACTAACTTGTAATGGAGTGATAGGCTTCAAGTAGTACCTGGCATCTACATAGTTCGCGGAGACTGGGAATGGACGAGGATCCGCTTTGATTACCTCAGCTGTATCTGTCTCTCTGTTCCACATAACCAGCTCCTGATGAAGTGTCGATGGTACACAGTAACTCCTGTGGATCCAGTCTCTGCCCAAAATAGCACTATAGGCCGCATAACAGTCCGTTACAAAGAAAGCATACACCTCTTCTGTCGGGCCGACCTTAATGCGTAAGAACAATAATCCTAAGGTCTTCGTTACAGTTCCCGCGAATTTCTTGAGCGTAAGGGATGTGGATTGGATCTTCTCCCTCTTGATCCCAAGCAAGTGCATGGTCCTGGTAGTAACGACATTAACGGCGGCTCCTGTATCGATCATGATTTTACTAACTTTGGTACCGCCAACCTCTGCCGTGATGTATAGTGGTCTCATGTGCTAGACCATAGCTGGTGTTGGCTTGGCGAAGTTCATGGATGGTCCTTTGTTTGGAGCCTCCTCCGTTTCATGAGAGACAGTCTCTTCCACAGGCGCCGCGGCCGCTAATGTGACCTGCAATGGCTGCGCATTCTCTTCCTCGTTCTCCACACAGTCCTGAGCAGCGACCGGCAATGCATATCTCGCGGGGAGCATATAAACCATATTGCATGAGACGTCGGTCATATCTGTCTCCTCCGTGTCATCTTCCAGGTGAAGCTTAGGTTTTCCGACAAGGGTATCGGCCTGGAACTACTTGGCCAAACAATCTACCAATGATCACTCTGTGAGGCCCTTTACCTCGCATTGCCTATGGTCTTGTACAACGGAAGCCTGCTTAGGAGTTTCAGGTTTTGTGCGCTCTTCTGAGGCAGCGACGACTATGCTTTGGACTTTCTTGGGTCTCCACTGTAAGGTGTTAGCAGTCCTGTCCATGCCCCCCAGTCTCTAAAAGACTGAAGCTTTGGCTTCCGGTTCTTCGTGAAATAGCCCGCGCCTGATAGGTGGCCGCTGAGTCGGCGAGCGTTCCTTTCGTGCAATTGGAGGTGATCGCTCCTCAGAAATCCTGCAAAACACACTGGGCTTTGATGCCCTGTCAGTGAATCCGCTCGTTTGTTAAAGCTGCTGGGGGGTCTCAACAGTTTAGCAGCTAACGCCTCCATTTCTCTCTGATACTGTTCGGGTGATTTGACCAGTTGTGAAGGCTTAATCAGGCCCTGGTCCAGAGCCTCTAGCGCGCGCTTGGCTTCCCCAAACCGGCGCTGCAGTTTCCTCTTCTTAGAAGTGCTTATCTCCACAGCCTTCCTCTTTTCTCTAGTGTACCATCGTCCTTCCTTGATAGTGGCAGTCGGCGCTGGTGGGATATAAGGCTTGGTCAGCACGTCCCTACCCTTGGTCGCGATCTTCTCTTCATGCTTCTGCTCAGCCGCAGCCGCCTTCAGTTTCCTGAACAGATTGGAGTCCTTTGGGGATGGTGGTGACTCCATTTTCTCTCTTTCTCTCGGGCTAGAAGGCTGGTAGTTCCGCGATGACGAAGCCCACTTGACCTGCGGTAGGGAGCCAAAGCGAAATGTTTGCTCGACCTCTTCATGTGACACTTGAATGCTGCATTCTTCTTTGCATCGCGAGCATAAGACCACGGGCAAAGCCTGGCTGATTGATTTAGCTTTACCCTTCGCGGGTGTTTCGTCCACGGCAGACTTCTCACCCCTCTCCTTCGAGCTCAAATCCAAAGTCGGTTTCCTTTGCTGTTGTTTGGTCCAGTTCACATCGACCATGTTGATCCCAGTATCAAGGAAGGGATCTAGATCTACTAGCGCTGCTGCAGTGACCGGAGCTTCCACCTGCAAGCTGCCATTATTAAGCCATACCTGAATCTAGTCTTTGAGCTTCACACAATCTGCGGTGTTATGATTCCACAAATTATGGAACTTGCAATACTTCTTCCCCTTCAGCTGTTCTGGTCGAGGAAAGGGTCCAAAATCGGTCTTCACCATCTTCGCGGCGATCATTTCATCGAGAATCTCGTGTGCCTTGTTGGCGTCATATGTGTACGTCGCGAACTCAGGTTTAGTGAAAGCCATCGATTTGAGCTTGACAGGCTCCTTGGAAATTTTCAGCTGCTTCAAGGAGAGATTCTTTTTTCCTGTTAACTCGTAGGCAGCGACATCATTCTCTTCCTCCTCATTATCATCCCGGGCCACCTCTTCGTTGTTATGATGGTAGTAAGGGTCATAGGTAGCTAGCTGGTAGCTCAGGGCCGCTACAGTACGATGTTTTCCCGGCACGTATGTCCCTCTGGATGCATTCTTCCTTGCATCAGTTTCTCTAAGGAGATGCTCGAAGCTACCCACCTCTCTGATGAGTTCCCCCATCGACTGAATCATGCTGCCATGCTGCTTCTTTCGTTGACGCGACTCCAAACCCTTGACTACCAACTTGACTAACTCTTTCTCCGGCAGAATGACGTTTAGCTTGGCTTTCTGGATTTGAAAGCACTGAAGATAGGCAACCGCTGATTCTGTAGGCTGCTGGGCCATCTGGGTGAGAGAAGCCAAGTCTACTTCAGGCTCGATAGTTCCAAAAGTTTCTCGGAAGAGCAGTTCCATTACGGGCCAATCAGCCACTGTTCCTGGCCGAAGCTTGGAAAACCATCTGAACGCAGCTCCTGAAAGAGATGTGCCGAAGATCCTGCATTTGAGGATATCGTCATTATGGTATTGACCACACTGTACCCTAAACCTAGCCAGATGGGTCGCCGCATCCTCTGTGTCTTCCCCTGAAAAAGTAGAAAATATGATATTCTTATAACCCCTGGGAAAAGGTGCGAGCATAATATGTGGTGGAAAGGGTCCCTCATAGACCCCATCCGGCTGGGCCCTAGGGTTAGCCAGCCTTATCATCTCCTCCACCTCGTCACGTCTTATATAATCTGGACCTGGGGGAGGAGGTGGTGCTGCCACAGTCTGGCTAGCAGCCTGCACAGGTATCGCCTGGTTCACTATTGTCGACGCCTCTCCAACGTGTACAACGCGGGTAGTAGCCTGCTGCTGGAGAGTCACCGCTGGTGTAAGCTCTTCCTTTGACACGGCGGTTATCTTGATCGGGGTACCGGAATGGTCGATCCCTTAATAACTTCCTGGCAGTTCCTGATATACAACTTCTCCTCCGTCACTGTCGTATTGAACGAATGTAGCGGGGTTGGAAGAAGTCCTTGCAGCTTTCGAGGCCTAATGCTTCTGTCCGCTGGCATGTCCGCTCGGCGAGGTAGTCTTTTCCTTGCTGCCACGGATAACCAGCGCTTGCTCTTTATTCCTCAGCGGTGTAGTGGCAACAGTAGCAGAGGAAGAAGCAGCATTGCTGCTAGTCTTGTCAAGCTGATTTGGCGGCACGTACTTGCCTGAACGGGATGGTTGGCCAAGAGAACCAAGGACAGCATTAGGATCCCCTAAGGCTTTGTTCAGCACTTCTCTCGCTTTGTTCAATTCTGCTCTCTGCATGGCCACCTCGGTCGCGAGGTTAGCACCATCCTTGCGAAGACCTGCCATGTCTGATGCAGTCTGCTTGGCTTGGTTCGCGATAGCTTCCAAGATCTCTTTTTGACACTGATTCTGCTCGCTAGCGATACTAGAGGCATGTGTCCTCACTGCACTCTCTGATTGGGCAATCTGTTGCCTAATATTCTCTGCATGGCTGGTAATTCGCTGATCTAGTTCGCGTATGAGCCTATCTGTCTTTGCGGTCTCTCTGGCAAAATCAGCGTCCATCTTCTTGCGATGGTTTTCAATATTCTCCATGATAATTGTGAACCTGACCTCGGAGGTCGCTCCTTCTGGAATAAGCTTTGGAACGAAAGCCTCTCTTTGTTCACTCCCCACTGTAGTAGTGACAGTGGAGGGGATAACAGGCTCACTGGCCTGATTAACATTGACACTCTGACCCTCAGTAGTGGTCGGGTGATTCTCATCTTGTCCAGCTGACATATTGGGTGATTGGAGTTGACAAGAGAATCTTTGCATTACTTATTCTTCAGAGAGACCACGACAGTCCGCGCCATAATATGGCCTGTAACTGGAGGTCTTATGCTTTGAGCAGTTAACGTAAACCTTTTGGTAAGGGTTTTCGCTAGACTTCCCAATGGCTACGTTCACGAAGAGACACTATTAGAGTCCCACTGGGCGTGCCAAAATGTTTGGCTCCAAAACCAGTTGGTGTGCAAACTGTCTCTTTTGAGCGTGTGATTGCGCAGGCGTGCCAGCACCGCGGGGTGCAGTCGTCGGGGTAGTCCCTTGACCTGACTTCTTCTTCAAGTGCTATGGACGAGGAGAGCACCAACCTCGCCACAGGGTTCTTCTCTAGCCTTTCGGGAAAGGACTTTTGCCTTACGGATAAAGACTTTGGGTGTGATCTCTTCGATCACCAAAATCGATACTCAACGTTGTAGGTTGAGCAGAGCAATCACTGGGAAGTCTTGAGAAAGCACGGGGTTTGCTAAAGCGTATCTTTAGCTTCGCTGGGTTGCGAGGGCGTTACCCTTGCTTCGTTAGTAGTATCTGTGGCAGTAGCACTAACAGTCGGCTCGGAGAGACTAGGACTGAGAGTACGGTCGTCGGGTTTCAACAGGGTTGAAGGTTTGCTCCGGGGAGGCTTTGTAATCGCTGGGATTGATTGATTCGAGAGAGGTCTTTAGCTTTACCGCTTAACCCTGTATTTATACCCTTAGGGTTTCGACTGTTCCTTGCTTAGAAGGATTATTAATTAAAGTTTGCTATTCAATCTCTGCTACTCGATCCCAATAAGGTTTCGTTTTCCTTATGGATCACGGAATGGGTGAAGCTATATCCCAAACCCAAGTATTTTTGGGCCACAGGTATTGGCCCGCTGGCTTGAACCCACCAAAGGATCTTGCCAAAAATACTTTTGCGCTCAAACAATATGATAAGAAGCTGTCTCCACATGTGGGGTCGAAGCATTTCTTTGTTTTATTGGGAAGGATTTGAGAAAGTAGAAGAGCTGAAACATTTGAAGGAGTTTTTGCTTGATCTGTTGAGAGGACAGGTTGTAGAGAAACTTAATTTTGCTGAGTTAGATCATATCTATGTACAGTTATATCTGCAGACAAAATCATCCCTTACATAGTGTGCACTGCAACTAAAAAGTCTGGCACAATAGTTCCAAGGACTGGGGAGTTTTCACACTCAAAACATGATTGCAGAAAGTTGAGACCTTGAGACCTTGCTCTCTGTTTCACTCTCAACGTGTTCAATCGGCTGCAACAATAAAACCTTAGCAGTATTTTTTAGGGGAAAGCTTGAGGGAAAAGTAGAATATTGGGATGTGGAGAAGGTAAAATAAAAAAGGGTTTTTATCATAGGTGGGGTATGAGTTTTCACGGACCGGATAGAATGGTACATAGACTTTCAAAGTGATCAAATAGGTACCTGAACTTCCAAAACCACATTACTAAGGTACTTCCGTCTATATTCCGTTATTCCTCCGTTAAGTGCTAGAGAAAATCAGACATTTCACTCAAATTGACCATTAAAATCAGAATTGCAATTATTTTTTATTGTTATGCTTCGTTTTTCCAAAATACTTTGTTATATAATCACTTTTTTTTTGTTTCTTAATTTTACTTTGTAAAAATTAATTGCAATTCTGAGCTAATATTGAAGAACATTAAAAATTATTCAAGAAAACATGATGTTGGAATGTTGGATATTGTTATTATTTATCGGGATACAATAATTGGAGGTAAAATTTGATGAAAAATATGTGAATTGGGGGAAAGAGTTTGGAGGAAAAGTAAGATAGAATGGAAGAAATGTGTTTGTCCATGTCAGATGAGGTTATGACAATCATTTTAGTGGATAATTTGAGTGAAATATCTTATTTACCCATGCAATTAACGGAGGAATAACGGAATATAGACGGAAACACCTTAATGATATGGTTTTAGAAGTGCAGGTACCTATTTGATCACTTTGAAAGTTCAGGTATCATTCTGTCCAGTTCAAGAAAGTTTAGACCCCATCTAAGATAAAAACCCAATAAAAAACATAAAGGTTTAATTCAAAATATTAAAATATAAGAGTTTTAATATTTATTAAATTACTTTTCTCTTTCTTGATTATTAAATTCACCATGATTAATCATGGTTATGGTGTATTACATGTGGCAGCACTCTATAGAGTGGTGGTATCGATACCACCACTTATGATGAGCAAATTCAATTCCTAAGCTATAAGGTTTGGATGAACAATTCTCAAGTTCACCCCTTAGGTGATTCACTCTCTTTTGTGGTTAACGCATAATAACTAGAAAATCCAACCATTCATGTTGTATAATGTAATACAAAGATTAGTTCTGTAAAAAATCAATCAAATTGAAGACCTTTTAGTTATTCATTTCTATGAAATACATGGACGGTTCATCATAATAACAGTAAGTGTTGTTAGAACCGTCCATTTGTTTGATAC
This sequence comes from Rosa chinensis, assembly GCF_002994745.2. Taxonomy (NCBI): domain Eukaryota; kingdom Viridiplantae; phylum Streptophyta; class Magnoliopsida; order Rosales; family Rosaceae; genus Rosa; species Rosa chinensis. The sequence continues at coordinate 64,216,672 of NC_037089.1, forward strand.
AATTAGATAATTAAATGATTTCTGATTCAATTGATTTTTTACAGAGATGATCTTTAAAGACTAATTTAAGATATGGACCGTTGGATTATAAATTTATTAAGTAAAATTAAGTTAATCGACAATGGAGATAAATATGCGCGTTTGTTCACCCTGGAGTGAACCTAAGAATTGTTGGGTTTGGATTATGAATCAGTGACAGAAATAGCTGTCTAAATCAGTAAATCCCCACATGAGAATATTCAGATGCTTTCGCATATTACTCAGACGGTCCTTTTCGAACCAATAAACAAATCCAGGCCGCCTGAGAAAACCGTATCAAACAATGAGAGCAACCTTTAGCATTCGTCAAGAATACAGTACATAAGCAACACCAACGTACCCTTCAGTTTCAGGCCAATATATTCCTTAATTCCATTGCAGTAAACTAACCGCCAGCAGCTAGCCGCTTGCCGTTTTGCCGTTTCTGTATAAACCAATTTACAGCGCCTGATACCGACCCCCTCGTAAAGCTTGCAGAAAGTGAAGCCAACTTTGTAAGTATTTTTCGTGAAACCAATTTCATTTGGGCACTGCATGCGTGTCTTTCTTCATGAGAACACTAAATATGCTGATTTTACGAAGACAGAATTTGTGTGAAGAGGGAAGTATGGCACTTAGCCAGACCGTTCAAACATCAAAAACCTCATATGCCATAATTTAATGGTTTTGTTATTCCCATGGGAGCTTTTAGTATTCATTTAGTCTCTGTAATCTTTTCACTGGTAGAGGCAATTACTTGGTGTAATAGATCATAGTGCAATAGTGACTGGTTTACTGGTAGCTCGTAAACCCAGGTTGTAGTGTTAAGAAGCTAGAAGTACATTTTGTCCTTAACAGCGCTTTTGAAATTCTCAAACTTACACTAAATATGCTGATTTTCACTATCTCAAACTGCAACAGTTAAGAGTTCAGGGTTTTAGTCTGGACCCTGAGAATCTCGAAAATTTATGTTTCAATCTCTCTGCTTCACCTTATCTAAAGCTAGCTTCTGTACCTTTTTCTTGGCTTTCTCTCCAAGTCAAAGCCACATTCTTCATTTTCTCCAAGAACCAACAAATCTAACCTCATCTAGTCAATGTGAATGACCTTTTTTCTGTGCTTGCAATCCAGTTCTTGCTAATTCTTCATCTGAGTCTTGCTTATACTTATCTTATGTTGGTTCAGTTTTCATTTCTTGAATGCTAGCTCTCTTTTGCTTCTCAGATCATAATTCTTGGGCTTGGTTTTTTTTGTGTGGATTCTCAGTGTCTTTAATGCATGGCTTCCTCTTCTGTGACCTCAACTTCCATTATGTCCTCTATGCTCCACTCTCCGAAAAGACCGAGTCAGGGGACAAGAAGAAAGGAGCTCATGTCAAAATGCAGCTATGGTGGCGGCGCTGATTTTTCTAGTATTTTAAACTACTCCCTATCTTTATCTGCCACTCGTAATCTCAACAGTTCTAAGCTGGCTTTTGAGCCCTGTGAGGGGTATTACAACTCCAACTTGCTGTCTGAATCTTTGGCCTTCTTTGGTGAGAAAGACTTCTCATTCTTTGGATATAAGTATGTCTCAAATACTAGAAGACAGAGGCAGAAGGATCCCACTGCTCACTCTGGTAATTGTTCCATTCTTTCAGTTTTATTTTTGCTATACTAGTCAAGATGGCTTTTGTGTAGTTTGAATTAATCTTTCTATTGTTTTCTAAGTACCCAAATGGCTTGATATGTGGTTAGCTAAAACAAATAACAAATGCCTTGATGCCTAAGACAGATGCAAGTTCAGTTGTCTTAATGGTAAAAATGTGAGTGCGAATGTGTTTTCACGTATTCATTATTAGATTCACTGAAGTAATAGGAAGAAATATTGGCCTTAAGTGCGTGCATATGCTTCACAACAGAAATGAATTAAACCAAGACGGGTTCAATAGCCTGGATTTGACATATTCTGATGGTAGTTCTTATTCATTTGCGGGGCAATTTATTATAGACCCAATTTTTATAAGAAATGTTAGGTAAAATCGTAAAACTCATCCATTATTTCTTTTCAATTTACATCTAAAAGTTATTCTATAAGATAAATAATACAACCCTTTTTTCCTTCAAAATTACAGAAATTGCCACTGAAGGAATTATTAACCCACGCTTATCTACCTGTTGACAAAAAAAAATAACATTATGTATTCCATGATTAAAGCTCTTTGCATCATTATTTTAATTGTAAGTTTTGTAATCTCTAACTTTAATATATATTGTCATCAAGATTGCTAGAATCATGCAATTTGGTCTATTTTTTCAAATTCAAAAGGGTTGATTGCTGCTTTAAATGAACTAAATATGAAGAGACTTGTGCATAACTTTTTTTTGGGTTCACAAACCTTCTCACGTCAACAACACATCAACAATTACTATAGATAGTAAGAAATTAAGAATCAAATAACTTTAGTTATTTGATTCCTACTATCTATAGTAATTGTTGATGTGATTGAGATTGTGGAGAACAGTGTTTACGATTTTTTTTGTGGTGTACTGGATGTATTTGAAGAAATGTTACTAAGAATTCAGTTTGTATAATAGTTTTTATTAGTTTCATACCTACCATAGAGGTTTGTTTGACTATGCATATATACCATACCTATTATACATATGCTAACTAAAGGAGTTAGGTGAAACTCCTGACTTTCAAGTGATGATTAAAAAAAAGTAAGTAGTAGGTGGACTTTCAAATTCTTAAACTTTAATGCTTACTGGTTTTTTATTTATTTTAATTTTTTTTTATGCTATGAGTTTCATTGGTTACCTTCTTTTTTTTCTTTTTTTTTTTTTTGCAGTGCAATAAATGTATTCAATCAAATGTTACTAAGAATTTAGTTCGTATATAGGTTTGGTCGACTATACGTCTATAGTCTATACCATACCTATTATACCCATGTTAACTTGAGGAGTTCGGTAAAACACCTAACTTTTAGGTGACGATTAAAAAAAATGTAGTAGGTATGACTTTCATATTCTAAAAGTATAATGCCTACTGATTTTTTTATATATTTTTTTTATGCTATGATCAGTTTCATTCGCTACCTATTCTTATTAAAGGTATGACATTTAATGATGTTCATGGCTATGAGGTAAGTTGTTTTATGCCATGAGTTTTTTTCAATACCTTGTCAAAAGGTATAAAGTTTTAGATGCCTAATACCTATGTCATTTATTGGTTATTTGTTCTAGAGGTATGTTATCTAACGTCATAGCTATGAGGTAAGTTGTTTTATGCTATGATTTTTTTTCAATACCTTGTCAAAAGGTATATAGTTTTAGGTACCTTATACCTATGTCATTAATTTATTGGTTACCTCTTCTAGAGGTATGTTATCTAATGTCATGACTATAAGGCAAGTTGTTTTCTGATATGAGTTTTTTTTAATACCTTGTCAAAATGCATTTAATTTTAGATACCTCATACCTATGTCATTTGTTAGTTACATGTTCAATGAGTAAATGCTAAAATTAATGATCAGTTATCATTTCATATTACTATTCACTACCCCAAGGGTAAATCAGGCATATAGGTCAACATGAAAAATATTAATTATACATCAGCACTCTATGAGAAAGGTTTGTCTACATGGAACACACCCTACATGGTTCACGGAAGGGAAATTGATTCCCTTGTCTTTCCCGTGGGGAAGGAAAACTAAAGTTCCTGTCAGATTTCCTTTCCTGTGTTTGGTAAAGCAGGGAAAGCATCTAGGAAAGATCATTTGATTTCCCTTCCGATGTTTGGTTGGAGCAGGAAAGGAAAGTAAAAATATATCAATGTTTCAATAATACCCTTCTATTTTAAAATAAAAACAACCTGGCATGAATTTTCAACACTACCAAGGGTACTCAAGTAATTAATGCTAGGGTATTATTGTCCAAAATTATTGCAATTAATGCTGAAAAATGGGATGAGAAACTCAATTCCATGAAGTTTGAGTGGAATGAATTTACCCCCAACTTTCCCCTATGTCAGGAAAGCATTTCCAGACTTTGTGGTTACCAAACAAAAAAAAGGAATAACTTTCCTTTCCCAAGTCCTCAAATCCGCGAAACAAACAAGGCCTAAGGCTTCGTTTGGTTCGCGGAAAGTAAGCATCAGGAAAGGAAAGTTGTTCCTTTCCTGTATTTGGGATGCAAAAGGTTTGGCCTCGTTTGGTTCGCGGAAAGGAAAGTAGTTCCTTTGTCTTTCCCATGGGAAGAGAAATGAACTTTCCGAAGAACTTTCTATTCCGATGTTTGGTAATGTAAGGAAAGTTATCCGGAAAGTTGTTAAAAAGTATGTAATTAATGGAATAAAATAATATGTTGTGAGTAATAAATGTAAGGAAAGAATGGAGGAAAGTGATTCATTTGGAGTATGGAAGGAACCATTTTCCCCCCTATTTTCCTTTGCTTCAGGAAAATATTTCCTTTCCTTTTGCAACCCAAACACAGGAAAGGAACAATTTTTCTTTCCTGATGCTTACTTTCCGCGAACCAAACGAGGGTAACCTCAAGGGAAATCAAGCATATAGGACAACATGAAAAAATATTAATTATACATCGATCAACACTCTACAAGGAATGTTTGCCTACATGGATTAGATGTAGATTGATAAGAAAATATGTATGAGTTTTTCCCAATACCTCTTTAGAATATTGGGTTTATATCTAATTCTCTTCATTTGGCAATTTTAGCTTAAAGGTCTTTTGCATGTGTGTCAGGCAAAACTAGGCCTGTAGCTGTTCAAGTTGCAGAGGAAGTCACAACAAATAAGAGACCCTTAATGAAGCAAAGGCGGGTTGTTGTGACAGGCATGGGTGTGGTGACCCCTCTTGGACATGATCCAGATGTCTTCTACAATAATCTTCTTGAAGGTGTCAGTGGTATAAGTGAGATAGAGGCTTTTGACTGTACAAAATTTCCCACGGTATATATGAATTCTTTGGTTCAGTTTCATTTGCATGTACTCCATCTAGATTTGACTCTAGTTCCCTCCCAAACAGAGAATTGCTGGAGAAATAAAGTCTTTGCTAACAGAAGGATGGGTCGCGCCAAAGCTTTCTAAGAGGGCAGACAAGTTTATGGTTTACTTGATCACTGCTGGAAAGAAGGCATTGTCAGATGGTGGGATTACAAAAGAAGTTATGGGAGAAATAGATATAAGTAGATGTGGGGTTGTAATTGGCTCTGCACTGGGAGGCATGAGAGTAAGTTAATCTTCATATATAGATAGACTCATAGAAGTAATGCAGAATGCCTTGATTTTAGTTTTGAGATCCTAAATGTTTTGAAACCCACTTACTTCAAATTGCATGCTCCATTTATGTAGTTACTTCTACTCCTCATAAGTTATATGTTGAAAGTTAATGCCACAAATTCTAACATTCTTTTATCAGGTTTTTAGTGATGGAGTAGAAGCATTAAGAACTTCGTACAAGAAGATGAATCCCTTTTCTGTTCCTTTTGCAACAACCAGCATGGGTTCTGCCATCCTAGCAATGGATTTGGTAAGTTTATAGACAATGATCGGATCATAAGTTAGTTTAATATTAAATATGCTGAACCAAACTTGTAGCTATTCTAAGTTGCCAAATTTGCAGGGATGGATGGGCCCTAACTACTCAATATCTACAGCATGTGCCACCAGTAACTTTTGCATACTGAATGCTGCAAATCATATTATCAGAGGTGAAACCGTAAGTTCTCACTTCGTGTCATGCAGAGAAAACTTTCACTGTTGAATAGGTGCTCTAGGATGTGGCGTGACTGTTATTTTCCTACATACTTGTTGACAAATCGGTATCATTTAGTCCTCTTAACAAACCTGTTAAAATTTGCAGGATATGATGCTTTGTGGTGGTTCAGAAGCAGCAATTATTCCTATAGGTGCGATACCTGTCATTTTCACGATGTATGTCATTCTAACATTCTCTGGAAGTAGGAACTTAATGAAGTTTCCTGATGATTTAAATGCAGGTTTGGGCGGTTTTGCAGCATGCGGGGCTCTATCACAAAGGAATAGCGAACCAACCAAAGCTTCAAGCCCTTGGGATATTGTATAGCATCTTCTGTATCTCAACATCAGAATTTTCATAGTCACCATATATTTACTATAATGCTATTTAATCCTTTTCTTAAGTCCTAACTTGAGATGTAATTTTCTATTTGAAAAGAATCGTGATGGGTTTGTTATTGGAGAAGGAGCTGGGGTTTTGCTCTTGGAAGAGCTTGAACATGCTCAGGTTTGCAGTGAATCGATTTCTATGCTTTTTCCATTAATTGGTCATTGAAGGCTCATGCATTTACATTTTAGCACTCAATAATATTGCAGAGAAGAGGTGCAAACATCTATGCTGAATTTTTAGGTGGAAGCTTCACTTGTGATGCATATCACATGACCGAGCCTCATCCTGATGGTATGTGTTAATTAGTATGTACTCTAATCACTGCTTCTCTTTCCTTAATTTGCTTAACTTGTACTTACTGTATACATGACTGAAATCAGGGGCGGGTATTGCACTTTGCATTGAGAATGCCCTGTCCCAATCTGGGGTCAATAGAGAAGATATAAATTACGTAAATGCATATGCTACATCCACACTAACTGATCTGCAAGAATATCGAGCCCTAATCCACTGTTTCGGAAACAATCCTGAGGTAACTGGAAGTGTCTTTTGAGTCATTAATTTTCCATGATTAACAGTTGTGCTTAGTTCTACTTCTGATAATTGTTGCAGCTAAGAGTGAATTCCACAAAATCCATGATCGGTCACCTTTTAGGAGCCTCAGGTGCTGTAGAAGCTGTGGCAACAATCAAGGTAGTTGAAGGGCTGCACATTTGCCAAACCTTAAGTTCTCCTTTTCTGCTTATCTGAAAAACCACGTACTTTGGTTATTGATAGATATTAATATGTGACAACTTAACAGCTTTGCCTAGCTGTTTTCTTTTGGTTGAAAACTTTTTAGTACTCAGTATATTTTTGTATGGATGCGTCTCTGTAATGCACTGGATTCCTAACTGAATTTTCCTTTACAAACGTAGGCTATACAGACTGGATTTGTCCATCCAAACATCAATCTTGAGAATCCTGATGCAGGCGTGGTACGCATCTTTAGTTGGTTATGATTGAATGTTATAAGCAGAGATTGCTTTCTCACAATGTTTAATTTCATGCATTTTGTTTAAGTCCATGCGTACTATAACTGCTAAACTTTCTGATACCATCTGAATATATATAACAGGACATGAATGTGCTTGTTGGCCCCAAGAAGGAAAAATTGGACATAAAAGTGGCATTGTCTAACTCATTTGGATTCGGTGGACACAACTCATCTATCTTATTTGCACCCTTCAAGTGAATGCAGTGAATTACAGATGAATTTGTATAGATGTTAAACTCGGGAAATTTAGAACCTCCATATTTTTTTGTCAGGATTTTAATACATGATACTGATGAATGGTAGATTCTACAAACCAAAATAATATGATGGCGGATTAATTTAATTTTTATGGACATCTTGACCATCCTTTGTACTCTTCTTACTCCTTTGCTTGTAATCCTTTTACTCTTTACGTCGTTTAAATAAGTTTGTATGGATGACATCCTCGTACTCATTAACAAATAACAAGATTAGGCTTAGAAATTGGTATCATGACATTCTCCTAGGTCACATTATACAATATACATTCACAAGTAGAAAGTTCCAGGCACTTAATCTACGATATATTGCTGCACAACCATTCCTCAATATCCGGTTCTTCAAGGCCAGCAGTCGGTGACGTTTTCGGACGGTGAACTTTCCCAGTTTAACTCGGAGACTGCTGAGGGCATTTACATTATTAATGTGGTTGCTGCCCTGCGCATAAAAAGATGTTTTTAAAGGTACTATAACTGTCAACGGACATGCAAGCTGAAGCTTCCTTTGAGTTCTAATCAAACGACTTTCAGTCCTACGAAGTGTTCATTTACTCAAATGGAACTAGGAGATAACAATGTTCTCATGTCCTCGAATCCTCTGGCTCCTAGAGCAATAATTAGTCTTCCTATAATGTTACCCTCGTTAGCTTGGTGATTTTTCTTGGTTAGTTTTTCCTTGATTTTTATCAATAACATTTTTGTTTTGGATGATCTTCCTTATTCACAATAGTAAATTATAAAATCGCCCGTTCATCTCAGATTCTCGAAAGCAATTGATTGCATACGGTGGTCAATGGGAATCGTGTTTGAGGATCATGCAACTTGTCAGAAATGTCATCTAGGCTGCGTCGTGTGTAATAGGTTCACTGTGATTTGCTTTAACGATGATGCATTGACCTGGAGGACTGGATCATGTTAAACATTTACAAGCAGAAAGTTCCAGGCACTTAGAACTCTCAAGTGCAAGCTCGTGTCACATGGCTAAGCATTTGAATGATCCCACAAGCTTGATCTCCTTGAGAAAGCTTTCTTCATTTTATTTTAAATGAGTAAATAGGCTGATGCAGATCTGTGCAAAGCACTTAAGTACATATCACACAAGATTACGGACAGCATGAACGAGTGTAAACCAGATTGAACAGAGCCTGATAAGTCCTCTCATATGGTAATCAACTAATCATCACAAATAATAGTAGACAGAATAAGCGAGAATAAAATTGACAATGTATATATAAATGAGAAACTATCCTCTTTTACGAGTTGTATGATAAGATTTGACTCCTAGATCTGTTCCTGAGTCTCTTCCATATAGTGGGTATGTCCCCAATAGCAGAGGTTCTTACAGAACTAATTTTCTTCATCGAACTCCATGACCAACAAAAATAACCCCGAAACGTCATTTAAATCTCTCACTTGAGGATAAGGGCCAATCTGAAGCCCCAAAAGTCTGCATGACTGTACCAGATGGAAGCAGTCACAACAACAAACAGGATCCCCATGAAATTGTCACAAGTTTCAGAAAAGTTGAATCTGATCACCACAGCTTCGTTTTGACCCAGAAAACAAGGAAAACAACTCCAAGAACAATGGCAACAGGAGCCCACTTACGGATCAGAGCCTGCAATTAAGTGAAGATAATGAATTAAATATCAACTACACATACTACTCCTTTTGAACTTTACATATGACCCAAATAAGCTTAGCAATAGCAAAAGCATACATCACCTCCATCAGGCACAAGTGATTTTAAACCCAGAGGCACCGGTATGCCACCATAAAACACAAAAACCATACAAACGTGATTTGAACTTGAAACAAAGAGTATAGTACTGGAGAACTTGCATGCAACATTGTTTATACAAGTACCATGGAAATCATAATCATATTAAACACAACAATTCAGAAGACTGCAATCTATAATTTTGATTGGTATAAACCACTTGCTATCATAGACAAATCAAATAAGATAATCCGTAATCCGAAACACTAACCTGTCGATTCAAGTCTCTCGCCTTATCAGCATAGGCACGAGTCTCTGATGTTAAACGACTGGACATTTGACTGACCTCTGCAAAATTGAAATTTGGGAGCTATTTTATCACTTATACACAAGCCAAAACCTTCCATTTAGAAGCAAACAGAAATAACTTACGGTCCAACTTTTCACCGACGCCAAGAACTTCCTGAACATTGCGAGTCATTATTTGGTGGACTTCATAGAGTTCATCATTCAACTTTGAAATATTCCGCTGAGTACGAGTGTCCTGGTACAATTTCTTGGTTTTCTGTATGAATGTATCTTTTAAACATAAAAAGTAAAAGGAAATCAAACTCAGAAAAAGAAGCACCAAAACATAAGGCAAAAGTACAGAATTCCACATAACATATGAAAGACTTTAAGTTATGGCAGTAAACCTACCGAATTTAATGAAAGCATATGGTCTTGCAGCAGTTTCAATCTGGGCTCCATTAACACGCTCAAATTCATTCCTGAGATCTTCGAGATACTGAAAGGCAAGTTTCTTTGGATAGGCTCGGTCACACATTGTCAAGTAACAGACACGTCCTTCAATGATATAACTAAGAACAAAGGTCAAGGCAAAGCCAACAGATGTATGCTCTTCCACAGACAAGAAGAATCATAATACAACATTGATAAGGCAAGAACTGAAAAACAAAATGTTATTGAAAAAGTCACCAGTAGCACACTGCAAAAGGTATTACCATAAAGGTTGCATGTATAGCTCACAATGACCTGATTTACAAAATAAAAGCTTAGAAAAATATAGATCTAGTGGCCTTAAGCTAATTAACTATATAACATATTTAGGCAACATTTAGGTCCGATATACTAAATGACCAGAAACTACAAACTGATTTTGCAACAGGAATGATGCTTCGTTAAGGCACACAAATCTAAGTTCAGAGAACCAGTAACCACAATGCCTCTTATATCTCAGACCACCAAAGATAAGCAGATTATTTCTGTGACCACTACAGCTACATGACGCAAAAGTAGTATCTGCTACTACTAGAGTTAAGTTAAATGACATTCACCAAAGCAGCAGAAAAGAAAGTCATCAGCAAGGTAAAGAGATTCCATAAGTTGTAGCTATAACTATAAAGAAAGATTTATCATTTTGTGCTGATATCTCCAGACTACTGTACAGGAACTATAAAGAGACTGCATGAATCTATAGTATATTGTACTTGTATCCATTCCAGAAATGTAATGAATACAGGTTAAATGCATTTCAGAAGAAAAGCCAAAAAGACTCAAGGATACTGGAATATATAAGGTCCACTTTCGACTGACATCCTTGAAGGCTCATTTTGGCCTCTTGACAAGTTCTTGAATAGAGCCTTGACTTGTTGTTTGTAGAATTCCGAATCCTTAATATCACGGCCATCATCCAGTCCCTCTGCTAGTGGAAGACCATCAGTAACACGAGCAATCATCGTCAGCTTCACCATCTTCACTTCCCCACTTCCCAGCAATGCAAAAATAACTGTTATATGCCCCCTGCCAAGAGAGGTTTCACGTGAGAAACCGCTAGATGCAGATGACAAGAAAATGGATCAAGCAAATCCTCTATTTGATAATTCTAGGATTTCTTATGTTTAATTCAGTCTAACTCCTGCTTCTATACAGCACAGCCTCTAAATCTCTAACACATGCAAGTTGCTTAATCTGAATCATATCCAGTCAATTCCCTATATTAAGCTTAACATGCAGTCTTTTCTATGCCAATAACAGTTCTAGCTTGAGTTGCAACAATCAAAGAGACACATGCAAGAACAATCTATGGTCACAAAAACCCAATTCCCATATCTAACATAACAAACTCCAAGAAAGACCCAATTCTGCTTATGTGACTAACTTGGATTAGCCCTAAAACATTGATAGAACAGCCATTATCAAAAACCCAGCTGGCATCAAAGATCTAACCCCAACCCTTAAACCATCCAAGACCATTGTCCCCAAAAGTACCCAAGACACCAATTTCACACAGATTTCTCTTAAATCATGATCAACACTGCAAAAAGCCAAAACCTTTATGATAAATCTGAGAAATTTGACCCCGGAGAGTGCAATTTGAACATAAATTCGTAGCAAATAATACCTGGTTTATGGGATTGATCGGGGGACGATGGGGTAATCGGAGCGAGAAGAGAGAGAAGGTGAGATTAGGGTTTTATAAATGAGGGGTGGGTTTGTTGTATCAATCTACGATCTCTCAAGTGTTACAGGTTGTACATTTAGGAAGCCAAAGGTGAAATTTCAAAGGGACAGCATGATAGGTCGGGTCGGGTCGAACCCATCAAGACATGGTCAACAACAAGTCTTTACCATTTTTTCAACGAAGAGGCGAATTACCTTGTTTTTTTTTACTCAGTTTCTTGAGGTCATTTTTTACTTCTACCATTCGTAATTTTTTTTTTTTTTTTGAGATACCTATTAGAGTCAACTCAACCTGACTCCCAGTGCACAACAATTAGTTAAAGACATGATTTACATTTACTTAATTATGAGATCCCACCCAACACAAATAATAACTTTTTTAATCTATAGTACTACCGTCAATTCTGAAATTTAGAAGACTTAGTACGAAAATTTTAAATAAAGTTTTTTTTTGTAGAATTTTTTTTTAATTATATCAACAACTAGCTTTTTGTGAGCCGAACATACGACATTCGACTTACAAAAGAAAAACTAATACCACTAGATCAAATAGTACTGCACTTTTTGGTACAAATTTGAATGATGGTATGTACTAATCTAATAGCAATGTCTTCAAATAACGTTACATAGAAGGATATGGATAATGTGCTTTATGGTACTGGCAAGTAGTATCTCAATTCAATAAAATTGTGACATTTAGATAGAAGTTAATGCAGTTAATAAAAAGAAAAAGAAATATGTTGGCAAACAAATCCACAATAAGTTCTTGTTATGTGAACTGAAATGTTTGGTGGGTTTGTAACTTATTTTGGTGTTAATATGGTCACTCAAGTTCAATTCTCATTGAAACTGGTGGAGTTTTGGTTGGTGAAAGGATATTAAATGAGTTGTAAACTTAAACATTAGTCGGCTGAACCTCTGCTAGCTATGTGAGTCTTGATTTATCCATTCATTCATTACATGAGTTGTGGGGCTAGTTCGCATGATCAAAATTTCTCTCAGTTCCTCTCTTGTATACAACAACTCTGATGTTGCCGAACAATGCAAAATTTAGAGAAGAAATTAGTCCTAATACCCAAAAAAAAAAATTATCATGTGAACCGGTCAGATTGATCTGAACTATGAACACATGGTAATCTAAAACTATATATTGTAATACTTTATCTTGCTTTAGGACTTGACTTTTTTTCATGATCAATGCAATTTCATATGTGACTTGAGGCCGAAGTTATTCTTGTTCCTTGCCCAATTAGTTTCCTAATCAATCAAGCTTTCCTTAATAAACAAGAATGCAATTTGGAATAGGAGTGATAGCATAGTCTTGATCCCCAAGTCCTCGACATTGACAGTCCAAATCAAAATGAATAGAGAAGGTGAAGGAAATGGTGATTGGTGAACATCATCTTTTGGCCTCCAATGTTACTTTTTCTTTTACTTGGTAACTGAAAAGTCTCATTTGCCCAAAAACATTTTTTTTTCTTTTAAAAAAAAAATTCACAAATTCCTTCTATATAAACCTCCTTTCCTCTTTCCTTACTTTTCAGGCAGAAGCAACCGCAGCATTTTCCCGCCAAGTTGATCAGCTCAGAGCGATCGAGCGACCTCCATGAATCGCGATCAAGCTCGAGGAAGAAGCCCACGAGGCGGACGAGGCTCTGGGAATCGCGGCCAAGGCCGAGGAAACCCCCGAGGCGGTCGACATTCTCAGCCACAGCGCTCCACTTATGTAATTTACAAACCCTAACATATTTTGGGCTTTTCAATTTCCAACTTTTTTTGTTACTTTTGTGCTTGCTTCTCTTACTTTCTTTGATAAATTCAAGTAAAACACTCCTTCTTTCTTTGGGTACTGTTTGAATGCTTATAGGTGATGTTACTTCTTACCTGCATGCATTATGTCACAATGGAAGTGGCCAATTCTGTAGGTTTTTGATGATATATTGGAAATAACTGTGTATGATGGTTGAAAAGTTTGGAGCTTTTCGCATATTTGGGAATTTTGGGTTTTGCTTAGAATGACCTATAAAAATTGGGCTTGATCAGAAGAGTATTTAAGCATGTGGTCTTGTATAGTTTAAAATTGGTTACTTTGGTATTGGTGTTTTGACTGGTTTTGGTTTGAATTGATTCTGTACTTTAAGTTCCACAGTCTCTGTATTCAGGGTTGCTACTTGAATGAGTTATGATGAAGCGCAGTACTTGGTTGGGATTTGTTAACTTCAGTTCCTTCACTTGAAAGAGTAGTTCCATTTCACTTTTCTGTATTTTTAAGTGGTTCAACGAAACTTGGATTGCAAAGTCATCTGAAGAAAGATCCATTTAAAGTTTACATTGTGTATCTTATTTTATCTTGTACATGGTTTTGGAGTTGAGCTGACCAACTGGTTTTTGTTCATGTGGATCGGTCAAAATCGGAAGGAATGGCGTCCATCTCAAAAAAAAGATGCACTTTCTGAAGCTGAGAAACAGAAGGAATGTCTTCCATCTGAAAGAAAATTGGAAGGAATGGCGATCAAACAGCAGCCTGGAGCTGGAATTCATGGACCTTCACCTAATGACTTTGCTGGTAATAAGGAGGGTTCGTCAACAGGTGAAATGGGAAGTCCCCAGGACATGTTTCCGTGTAGCTCTTCAAAGCATCCTGAGCATAAACCTGTCTGGAGTCAAGAAAATCGGAATGAATGGCCTCCATCTGAAAGAAAATTGGAAGGAATGGCGATCAAACAGCAGCCTGGAGCTGGAATTCATGGACCTTCTGCTAATGACTTTTCTGGTAATAAGGAGGGTTCGTCAACAGATGAAATGGGAAGTCCCCAGGACATGTTTCCTTGTAGCTCTTCAAAGCATCCTGAGCATAAACCTGTCTGGAGTCAAGAAAATCGGAATCAATGGCCTCCATCTGAAAGAAAATTGGAAGGAATGGCGATCAAACAGCAGCCTGGAGCTGGAATTCATGGACCTTCTGCTAATGACTTTTCTAGTAATAAGGAGGGTTCGTCAACAGATGAAATGGGAAGTCCCCAGGACATGTTTCCGTGTAGCTCTTCAAAGCATCCTGAGCATAAACCTGTCTGGAGTCAAGAAAATCAGAAGGAACGGCATCCATCTGAAAGAAAAGATGCACTTTCTGAAGCTGAGAAACAGAAGGAATGGCCTCCATCTGAAAGAAAATTGGAAGGAATGGCGATCAAACAGCAGCCTGGAGCTGGAATTCATGGACCTTCTGCTAATGACTTTTCTGGTAACAAGGAGGGTTCGTCAACAGGTGAAATGGGAAGTCCCCAGGACATGTTTCCGTGTAGCTCTTCAAAGCATCCTGAGCATAAACCTGTCTGGAGTCAAGAAAATCAGAAGGAATGGCATCCATCTGAAAGAAAAGATGCACTTTCTCATGCTGTGGAACTGAAGGAAGGACACAACTCAACTGAGTTTGTGGAAGTTAATTCAAAAGAAGTAAAGCGCTCAGTTGCCTCAGATTCGGGCCATATAGGGGACATTTCTTCATTGTCTAGTCTTAATCTTTCCCACAATTTGCATAAGGGAGTAGAGAGAATGCAGATTGGAGAAAACTTTAGGAAGATGACAAGGGGTAGTGACAATCATATGCAATCTAAATCAGAAGCCAAAGACAAGCCGTTCCCTATCAAGAGTCCTATAAGTTCATTTGGCCATCAAAAACCAGAGCTTTCTGAACACAAAGCAGTAGACTCTTCTTTTGATTTGTGCCCAACCAAAGCCAGCGGTGCTGTTACTCTAAAGACTTCTCTTCTTGTACAGAATAGAGAAAGGAAGAATGAAATCAAGCGCTCCATGGAACAACCAATTGAAATTGTTTTACAGTCTGGAATGGTTCTTCTTAAAAGTTACATTTCTACCAGTGACCAGGTGCTGCTTTTTGCTTCTTTTATTTCTGTTTTTTCCTATGATACTTTTGCCTTTTAATCTTTCTCCCCTGATGTTATATTGACAAGAACCTCTCATTGGTGTGAAAGTAATGAAGATTTGGAGATTTCTCTCTAGGGATTTATCAGTACCATAAAACTATTACTTCCAACGTGATTCTTTTACCAATCTGGATCTTTGTGAATGATATATGAAAATCCCTTGGTACTTTATTGATTGTGATATTTTCTGTTTCTGGCTTCTTTTAGATCAAGATAGTGAAGCTATGCCGAGACCTGGGTTTGGGTCCTGGAGGTTTCTACAAACCTGGTTACCGTGATGGAGCAAAACTGAATTTGATGATGATGTGCCTTGGTAAGAATTGGGATCCTGAGACTAGCAAATATGGAGATCACCGCCCTCATGATGGTGCTAAACCTCCATTTATTCCTGTTGATTTCTTTCGGTTGGTTGAAAATGCAATAAAAGACAGCCATTCCCTTATCAGAAAGGATTCTAAAGCTAGCAATTCTGAATACATACTTCCTCGGATGACCCCAGACATTTGCCTTGTGAACTTCTACTCATCAACTGGGCGACTAGGTCTCCATCAGGTTGGCACCTAAGTAATCTTGTCCATGTTGCCATAGTTGTATGCTAAACAGGCTCTAGAAGACTACCACATAACCAAATTCCTCACCCATTGTTTTTTAACCTTACAAAAACTATTGTTTTGTAACTTCACGAGTGCTTTAGCTTCTTCATAACATCTTATGGCCTTGCTTCCTACAGGATCGTGATGAAAGTGAACAAAGTCTCCGTAAGCAGTTGCCTGTTGTCTCTTTTTCCATTGGAGATGCTGCAGAATTCTTGTATGGTGATCAAAGGGATGTTGAACTAGCAAAGAAGATTACACTGGAATCTGGAGATGTTCTCATATTTGGTGGAGAATCAAGACATATCTTTCACGGTGTAGCTTCTATACAGCCAAATACTGCTCCTAAGACCCTACTGGAAGAAACAAAGCTCCAGCCTGGCCGCCTGAATCTTACTTTCAGAAAGTATTGAAAATCTACAACCTTTCAGCTTGCATATATTGCGGTCTTTTCTAGTTGAGAGTCGCTCTAATCCACATGCTAGCTCCATAATGAACTGTATGTTTGTAATGACGGTTTGTGTTGATATCTGGTAACGAGCTTTATTTTGCTGCAAGTATTGTCATTTGAAGTAGAGCATTAGTTCATTCATACAGGTTCGTACTCAGCCCCATCTTTCTTGTTGACATAAATGATGAAAGATGCCCGCCATTCAAATATCTCAACTATTCAAATGGGGATGTTTTTAATCTCATCCACCTTCAAAACGGATGATGGGAAATTGTGAATGTATAACTGTAAATAGAAGCACCTTACCTATATTGGTAGGAGTCGTTTAATTGCCAATGCCACTTCCTACATAAAAGATCTGAAACTCCAATCTCTCTTTGGTAACCTATCGCTACAATCGTCATAATTCATAAACGTTATTCAATTCAATTGTATCTGTATTTTTTTCTTCATGAACTCATAATGATGAATCTTGAAGAAAGTCCTATATCTCCAACCTGGCCATGGTGGGTGGTCTGCCCTACCTGAGGTACTACTTTAAGCTGGCATTTCGTTCTAAATCCCATTTTTATGGAGGACAATAGAGGAACCCTCTTTCTTTCGGCAGCCAAACTTCAACTGTCAATTGAGCAAAGTTCAGTTGGTTAATATTGGCTCAACATTCCTCTGGCTTTGCTTAAATAACAATTAATAAAATGCTTATTTTATAAGTAAAACCAGAAGAGCAACAACCCTACCACCAACAAAATGCTTGCCAACCTAACAGTAATAGGTGGGAATGTGGGTTCCATGTAAAGCTTATAGCAAGATTAGGTATTTCCACACAATTCTTATACAAATTGCCACACACAAAATCCTTTATAATCACTCACATGTGTACTATGTTTCTCATTTTGAAGTCTATTAACAAATGATGTGCACAAACCAATGTTCTTGATTGATCATTGAGTCACCAGTGAAGCTAGATAGGGTGAATGAACCATGCTGGAGAAGCAGGGCACATGCTAGATATATCAGCATCATGAATATCGATCTGAGAATTTTGCATGTGCTCTAGCTCTCCACCTTGGACTCTCTCCCTTTGAAGCATTAGGTTCAACTCAATGGATAAAGGTCAGTTTCTGGGTAGCGCATTCTGTAAATTGTAACCCATTTAACTTATGATTGTATCTGAGTATCTTTATAATCGAAACAGATTCTCGTTCTGCAATGCTGCACTCCCCTAACAGCATATAAGTACATAATTTTCTTGTCATTGTTTCTTTATTTCATATACATTGCTAAGTGCTAACACAATCACATTGAACTAGAGAATCAGTCAAAGATTGTGTAGAATACCTCACCATCTTATTGGTACAGAGTACAGACAGTCAATTGTTCTTCTTATTTTATACAGATTCAATTTCCATAAATAGTTTTATTACCACAAGTTACAATACTTGGCTCTTGGTTGAGAATCCACTTCAGCTTAACTGTAATAACTTATTCATATAAATCAGAGGCCAATCAAAACTCGAAAGCCATCCTTTTTGTTCAATTAACCGTGATCTTATCTATTTTCGAGAGCTGAAGCAGCAGACTCCACATGGACAAGTAAACAAGCATATACTTTTTGTTTCAATCTGTCAACAGTCTCCACCAATTCACTGCTCTCTGAGCTTAGACTAGTTTTCAGTTTATCCAACCACTCATTTGAACTTTTCAGCTGTGATAATGTCACAGCAATATGGTTGTCTGGCTCACTCCGTCGCGCTGCACTGTCCTTGCCTTTCTTCTCTTGTGTATTCAGATGAAAGCCACCAGCATCTAGTGCTGCCTCCAAGAATTTCAAGAACCAAGACCTTGTTTCATCTAAGAGAAGTTCTCGTAGTTCTGCAATCCCTTTTGCACTGTCTCCTTTAGCCCATTCTAGTTTCTCTGCTTCACTTAACTCGATGGGGAGCTTTGGAGACTTCAATGCACTTTGACCATGAATTGTGCCCGTCCTTTTGCTCAACTTTTCGATATCTGGAGGCAGTTGTTTTGTAGTTAAAGGAGTTAATTTATCCTTTAAGGGAGCTGCAATATTTGGTTGGTCAATGAGTTGGTGGAGTCTGAAAAACTTGGTGAGTGAGAGGTGGGGATTGTCTGGTGAGGCAGACGAGCATAGATCGGCAAACGTACTGAAAGTGAAGATTTAAGTAAGAACTTTCACAGTGACAGGCATTTTTCTTTATGATCTGTAAATGTAAGATATTGGCGTGATATGTTACTCACTAAAAAGTACAAGTACCTGAGACATTTGACAAGAGTTGCAGCTCTAGATGCTTCTTTCTGAGCTTCTGCTGCAACCAAAGAAGCTATATTTCGCCTTCTAAGCATTCCCTTGAAAAATTATAATGAAGGATAAGAGAAGCATTTTGACGGTTCCCCATTTGGACTGGTAGCAACCATAGTTTTGACTTTCTGACTTTTTATTATGATGAAGAAACATGTGCAGAAAAAGTGTACCTTTCCAGGCTTCAATAAGTTAGCTGGCAGAGAACCCCACAAAGCTACTTCTGGTGGAAGGCTTTTCTCTTTCCGGACTGACAAACAGTTAAGATTTATGTTTTCCTGTATGATTGAAGCACGTTTTGCAGAAGTTCTCTTAGAAGGCACAGCAGTCTCCTTGTTGTTCGATACAGCTGCTTCTGACTTTAATGAAAGTGCACCAGCTCTGCTTTGGGAAGGAGTTATCGAGCGTGCCTGTAACACTAGTACAAATGATCACATTACAAATCTGGCCTATACATAGTTAAAAGGATGCAATAGCATTATATTCCAGTATGTAATACAACAAGGTTCTTATAATCATGCATGCTTCCAAAGTCCAAACATAAAGAACGCGGATAAAAGCTTAAAGTTTCAACACAAGTATTTGCTGGATATTATATAATTCAAGCATATTTGAGTATGTTCTTATAATCATGCATGCTTATAAAGTCCAAACATAAAGAACCCGGATAAAAGCTTAAAGTTTCAACACAAGTATTTGCTGTATATTATATAATTCAAGCATATTTGAGTATGTTCTTATAATCATGCATGCTTATAAAGTCCAAACATAAAGAACCCGGATAAAAGCTTAAAGTTTCAACACAAGTATTTGCTGTATATTATATAATTCAAGCATATTTGAGTATGTTCTTATAATCATGCATGCTTATAAAGTCCAAACATAAAGAACCCGGATAAAAGCTTAAAGTTTCAACACAAGTATTTGCTGTATATTATATAATTCAAGCATATTTGAGTATGTTCTTATAATCATGCATGCTTATAAAGTCCAAACATAAAGAACCCGGATAAAAGCTTAAAGTTTCAACACAAGCATTTGCTGTATATTATATAATTCAAGCATATTTGAGTATGTTCTTATAATCATGCATGCTTCCAAAGTCCAAACATAAAGAACCCGGATAAAAGCTTAAAGTTTCAACACAAGTATTTGCTGGATATTATATAATTCAAGCATATTTAAGTCCTAACTATATTGTTCTGTTTCTGAGACGGAAAAGAGGTGAGCACAAGTTATACCTGACCATTAAGCTCTTGCTGTTTGCCTTTTATCATGCCAACCTGCTTCTTACCACCACTCTCATTATCATTGTGCTTCCCACCTCCATTAGAATCTTGTGAGTTAGCTTTTGAATTTAATGTCGAAAAACCTTGCATGTACCTAGATGCAACAGCTGCCTTTTGCTCTTTAATAACAATCTTTTGTCTCGAGGTTTCTTCTTTAGCATCGGAGGACTCCCTTGATTTGCTTCCTGCATGATCATCAGCTTGGACTGAACCCTCTGATGGCTCCACCATTTGCATCAAATCCTTTGGGTTCCCCACAAAAGGGTGTCGTCCGGGAACTGGCCTGACCCCTTCAAGAATGGGAACTGGTGTTCCTGCCTCCACTCTATCAACATAGAAGAACTGGCCAAGCTGCAACTTATTGTTCAATATAAGCTCACTGTCCTCCTTTGAGAGGGAGACATAAGTCGAATGCGAAGAATCCGAGACTTTTACAAAGAAGCCTTGATTAGGCCAAAGTTCTGAGCCACTCAATGCAGGGACAATGCTAATCACTTGTAGCAAGACTGACCGATATTCTCCACGAACCTTTATGTTCGAGTTCATGCTCTGAAGAAGCTTTAGTAGTACTCCTGGTGTAAGGGAGGCCATTACTTTTTCTTCTTGTTATTGTAATCCAAATTTGAGAAACTGTACCTGGTTGATGCAGTAGAAGTCATGGTATTAGTCTTTTGTCGACTTCATGGAATAAATTTTATTCATATAATATTAGGGACATGCAATCCTTATACATTAACATTAGTACAGAAATTCTAATTTTACTGGAAGGCAAAGGCCTTGAATTAGACCTGATCAAAAACAAAAAACCCACAAAACAAAATAGAAAAGTATGAGGTTACAATTTCATCAAAAAATAAGGTAGTATCAGTCACAATAGAATCAAATTCCAATAATGAAAAGAATTGTGTAAGGTATAAGTGTATAACCTTGTATGTGCACAATGATGCAATAAAATGGATCCATACATATGCTAATCTTGGAGAGAGATGATAAGTACCTGAAATTGGGAGCATAAAGACTTAAAAGCCGAGAGAAAATTGCACTACAAAGATTGATCGAAGAGGATCTTCAATGAAATCAAACAAAGACTTCTGCATAAAGATGAAGCATAGAATATAGCTTCAGATTGAAACAGTGTTCGCTGGTGGTGGAAATTGGATTGAGCAAAAGAACTTCTTAGCTTTGCATGCCAGGCAAGTAACCATCATCTCCTCTTGGCTTGAAAGCCAAGAGATAATATATACATGTGAGAATTTTATGGCTCCCCCTCTTTTTGAGGTGAAATGATAAAAGGGCCAAATGGGCCACCATGAATAGAGAGTATTGTGATGGATCACCCTTTTTCTTATGATTAACTTTCATCATTAGGTCGTGGGTCTCTTCCTGGATGCAGTTCCCTAATGAGCTTTTGATGAGAGTGGAGCCATTTAGAAAGGTGAGGACGATTAGAATGTCTTGTTCAAAGGCTGAAAGTCTATGCAATCAGCCTCTAAATTGGACAAATTAATAGCATAAGAGGAACTGACCAGAATTTGTAAACGTGAATCACAAGAAATGTCATAAATATTAGGCATACCTACTTTGGATAAATATAAGGCATCTACCGAGAACATTAAGAAGTCAAATATATATCGCATTCAACTTCATAAATCTCAGTCTTATGGTTTAATAATACTTACTAGATATAGAAGTGAAACAATAGGAAATGAATCTCCTTCTTAAAATGGTTATTCTTTTTAAAGAGAAGAAAAGCTGTTAGGGCTCAATATGGGATCCAATCCGAAACATTGATAAATTAGGTCATTCTCTGAAAATTAGCAAATCAGAGCCATGAGCTTTTTGATTTAGCTAATTTTTAAGTAGAGACCACAGCTCCATGTCTATTTGCTTTGTGTCTCACAGGATTTGTAAGGGATTTTCTGGCCTGAAACTGTGGCTTAAAAGTAGAGACCCCTTTGCAGTTGATCCCTTTCTTTTCTTAAAAGGAGGGTGTCCTAAGAAGAAAGCGAGCCCTTCCTTTAGAATATAGTTTCCTTGCTATTCTGGAAAATGAAGTAAATATGAGCTTTGCCATCTGACTATACCATACCAACCCAAGTAATTATAACCACGTAATAAAAATGCTAGCTAACAGCAACATGTTGTGAGATGTATGTCTATCAGGCTCATACAAAATCACCTTCCAAATTTGGGTATATGTTGGTATATCAATCACAATCCCTTGTATCAGATGGAAGCAGACCAAATTACATTAAACTGGACTCTAGTTCTCTATAACTACAAGCGATTACAAAAGTGATTCTCCACCTGAAAAGTCCTGGATGGCTTAAGAAAATGCATTGGCTTCGGTTTCTGCACGCACCAAGCTGGCATACACGCCATTAAGATGAGATTTCATGAGCGTATCATGGCTCCCATATTCAGTGATGCCACCATCTTTCATAACTGCTATCATATCAGCTTCCCTGATAGTAGAAAGCCGGTGAGCGACTATGATTGTCGTGGCCCTTTTGCTGACTTTCCTAAGTGCGTCTTGTATATGTCTCTCAGATTCCAAATCTAGTGCACTACTTGCTTCATCTAGAAGTAGTACCTTTGATTTCTTCAGTATAGCTCTTGCTATGGCAATCCTTTGCTTCTGCCCCCCAGATAGCTGAACCCCACTCTCACCAACCTGTGGTAGGTAGGAAAGAGAGTTAGAAACCTAGTAGCACATAACAAATCACTGTGCATGAAAAAGAATTAGTATAGTTTCTACGAGTTCAAACGTACCTGAGTTTCATAGCCTTGAGGGAGGCCACTAATGAAGCTGTGGATGTAAGCTTCTCTTGCAGCATCTTCAATTTCAGTCCATGAAGCATCCGGGTTACCAAAAGCAATGTTCTCTCTTATAGTGCCAGCAAACAATGTAGGCTCTTGACCAACTAAAGCTGTTTGCCTTCTTAACCACTTCACATCAATCTCCCTCAAATCCACTCCCCCCATCATCACCTTCCCTTGAGTTGGATCATAAAACCTTTGTATTAACCATATGACAGTTGATTTTCCCGATCCACTTCCACCCACCAATGCCACTGTGCTACCACCTTTGACCTTGAGGGAAAATTCACTCAACACAGTTACCTCAGGCCTTGATGGATATGCAAACGTCACCATTTTGAAGTGAATATCTAAACGTTTCGACCTTTCAATCTTCTTATCCTTTCCTCTCCCACTGCTGATTAAAGGCTTACGAGTCATGATATCAAAAACTGCTGGAATTGCTGTTTCAGCCATAGATGTGTCTGGTGCAAGACCGGCTAATTGTCCCACAGAAAATGAGCTCAGAACAAGAATGAGAAAGATTTTGTAAACATCACCGAAATTAGTTTTGTTTTCTTTCATAAGGTAAGCACCAAACAAGAGAGTTAAGGTGTAAGCTCCGTACATAACACCTTGAGAGAACCCGAGTGCTAGGCCCATTATTTGCGTTCTTCTCATTGATTTTGTCTTTGGCTCCGATAAAGCACTATCAAAGGACTTGATCAACTGGTCTTGAGCAGAAAATGTTGCAACCGTCCTTATGTTTGAAACTGCACCAGAAGCAATATTGCTAGCCTTGGCATAAGCATCATTGTCAAGTTTGGGCCCTATATTTATGATCAAGCTCAAGTAACTTGCACCAAGAGTGAAAGGAGTGAGAGCAGCAGCCAAAAGAGCTAGCCTCCATTCAAGCCAAAAGGATATGCCCAATCCAACCATAGCTGAACTCAACCCCATAAACAAGACTGATAATCGATCAACATGGACGGCACGAAAAGCCACAGAATCCATTGAAATCCTAGAGACAAGTACCGCTTTTGAGTTTTCTTCAAAATCAAACCAACCAGGTTCTTGTTTAAGTATGGAACGGAAAAGAAGGTTTCTCACTCTCATTGTGAGCTTTGTTCCAGCCCAGCCACACAAGCCTTGTTGTCCTGTCATGAAGAGTATATTCCCAAAGCCAAGTGCAACAAGTACTAAGCAAAGGGGCGCGATTCCTGTTTTGATCTTTGATGGCTCTTTATCAAAATAAACTACAAGTGCTTGGCCTAGAATATAAGGGAAGATAGATAGAATCGCACCTGCATGCATGCCCAAAAGAAATCCAACTAATAGCATTGGGAGCTCAGGCCTCTGTAACAACCATATATCTGAAAGCTGAACCTTTCTTGGAATTGGTTTTTGGACCTCTTTCTCTTCTACTTGGTTTCGATCTTGCATGAATGTTGATCTTGATACATCATAAGCTGATTTGTCAAACCTGGAAAACTGAGGGCTAATTCCAGTATCATATTGTTCCGAAAAAGGTTTTGTCACTCCATCAGAAGCAAGCTCAACGAGGCTATAATAAGCCCCGGCTTTTTCCATGAGCTGGCGGTGGTTACCAATCTCAATGACAGAGCCACTGTCAAGAACAACAATGGCATGAGAGTTTCTTACAGTTGATAGCCTGTGAGCAATTACAATAGTTGTTCGTCCTGAGGAAATTTTGTCAATAGCCTGTTGGACTACAGTCTCGGATTCAGGGTCTAAGGCACTGGTAGGTTCATCCAAGAGAAGGATTCTAGGGTCCTTGATCATCGCTCGAGCCAATGCAATTCTTTGTTTCTGACCACCTGAGAGTAGTGCTCCTCTGTCTCCAACCTGCCAAGTGTGACATTTGGAGTGAGCATTACACCATGAGTTTCATCATTTACATTTATATGGATTTGAATGTAATCAAACAAATTAAGGTGGATATGTTACTGAACCTGAGTGTCATAGCCATGCGGAAGTCCAGAAATGAAGTTGTGAGCATTGGCAGCAATGCAGGCAGTAATTGCTTCTTTCTTGGTGGCATTCTCTTTCCCCATCAACACGTTTTCTAAAATGCTGGTGGCAAAGAGCACTGGCTCCTGACCAACCATGCCCATCTGACCCCTTAGCCACTTCACCTGAAGTGACCTTAAATCATGACCATCCAATGTTATTGTACCTGCCAAAAAAACATTTGGAAGCCTAGTCAGAGCAGAAACAAAAGTTATCCCAACTTATTATAAACATCGTTTGTCTTGTTAGATCACAAGATTATAATACCTTTGGTAGGGTCATAGAATCTCTCTATAAGAGCAAAGATCGTAGACTTTCCACCTCCGCTAGAGCCAACAAGTGCTAGCGTCTTTGAAGATGGAATGACCAGATTAAGCGAATGAAAAATTGGAGCTTCAGGACGAGACGGGTATGCGAAATAAATGCCTTTAAATTCAATCCTTCCTCGAACATTTGACAGTTTCCTACCTACTGGGCTGTAGGGATCTATTTCTGGAACTCTATCTATAATTTCAAATACTCGGCCTGCTGCTACGGTCCCTTGTGCAAACTGAGCAAAGTATGACAGTGACAATGCCAAGCCCCTGCAGGAGTTAATTTAGATCATATTAAACATGTGTCAAGAAAAACAGATACTAGTTATAACCATCATATGACAAGCTAGAGTATTACCTTCCCCCGACATTTACACCAAAGAAACAAGCAATGGCAGCACCTCCAGTGATCTCACCCTTAGCAACCAAAAGAGAACCGTACCAGAAAGCCAACGCCCATGTAGAATAACTAACAAGATAGATAACTCCGATTCCTGCACCCTTAGCAAAGCCAATCTTTGCTCCAAAAGGCACCAAGTTGGCAATTAATGCAGAATATTTTTCAGCCAAATGATCCTCCGCAACAAAGGAAAATACTGTTCTGATTGAACTGACAGCTTGCTCGACTACAGTACCAGCTGTCCTGTAAGAAAACTTTGAAAAATGCACAGAGAAGAATCAACCAAATGCTCGAGTAATGTTCGGATTGTAATAAGCTTTGGCATAATATTCTAGTTCTCTGTGCCTTTTACCTCCTCTTTTGTGGTTAGGCCAACATAAATAGCCTTGTAAGCGATACCAGTTAACATCATCAATGGTATGACTGAGAAGACTACTAGAGTTACTTTCCATGACCTTAGAAACCCAACTGTGTATCCACATATGAAGGTACATATATGGTGAATGAAATGTGCCATCTGCAGTTATATATAATGCTCAGATCAAATGTATCAATGACGACAGTCCTTGTATGACAACACAAAACTAGTTACTAATGCTTGCTAAATGAGATAAAGGCATTCAAATAAAATTTAGAGAAGCAAAACAGCTAACCTTCTCCCCCATGACTTCTTGGATTGCAGCAACATCACTTGAAATTCCATGCATAATATCACCAGCAGCAATCTCAGTATCAAAAAAGCTAATGTCTTGTCGCAGAACTGCTTTTAGATATTCTCTTCTTATTCTCTGAGCAGATCTTTCCCCCACCATTCTCCAACAAGTGATCTCTGCCAATTCATCAGAGATAAAACTACTTTTAGAATAGATATACATCTTTGACAAAATTGAATTTCATTCAAACATTTGAACCAAAAAGAATATTCATCGGGATGTAATCCAACTTACCCATATATGCTCCAACTACTACTATTGCAGCTAAACCAGTCATAAGCAGGCATATCTGATATCAAATACAAAAAATGAACAAAGAAATGAGCTTCCAACATCAATCCAAACTGAATATGATCCACAGAAATATTAATAATTATATATACATTAACAGAAAGTATCAAATATACCTTCTCTACATCTCTCATCATGGGGCCTTTGTCAACGTCCTTTGATTCTTTAGCAATCTTATTCACAAACTTTCCAAAGAGATAAGAATACCAAGGAAGAGACCCTCCATTGATAAGAGCACCAACACAACCCAAAAACACAAGAAACATATCCCATTTTGTTGAGTACTTGAACAAGCTAAACAACCCAACTTGCTTCACTGGCCTTGCATCATCCTCATCCTCATCCTCATCCTCATACCCAGAACCCTGATCACTCTCATCATCAATATCGTGACTAGTAATTGAATGCGGCCACGTGTCATGACCATGATGACCCATGGGTGACAACCCATGATCATGTCCTTTGTGTGATGGCCTATGACCATGATCAAGATATAGGCCATGACCATGGTGTCCACTATGACCCAAACTCTCATCTTCATCATCATCTTCTGCTGTTTGATAATCGATCAAACCAAGCAAATCTTTCTTAGCCAAAGGGCCACTGCCGCTGAAATTTCCACTCCCAGCTGCTTCTTTAATACCCTCCAACCTTGGAGTAACTGCCCTAAAGGGTTTCTTCTGCTCCCCATAATTGTAACTACTTCTCCCAAAAGTTGAGCTTTCACTGTCCCTAGCAACGTAGCTCTTAAGTTCAAGTCTCCCATCTGTCACAGCACCATAGCTGGAGTACTCGTTGTAATATTGATTTGGGGAGGTACGAAACCCGCCAGTGGTGCGGGAGAGGTAGTAGTAATTTGCTGAGCGGTGGGCACGCTGGGCCTGGCGAGAGGACGTGCTCACGGTGGCCCATGGGCTCATAGCTGAGCCCAAGTTGCGAGTTTCGTTCCACCCCGTCGGCTCAAACTGCCAGGAGATCTCGCCTTGCCACGACGTGTCATTGTCCGAGGCGAAAGGCGTAGTTGGAGTGGGGAGGCGAGACCTTCTGGGAGTTCTCGAGTGAGCGGAGCTAACCGGTGTGAATGAGCGGGAGTCATAATGCGACGAGCCTGCCACAGGGGTGGTGTAACGTGGGAGGTGGCCGGAAATAGAGTTTTCCAGCTCGAATGAGGAGTCTGCATCCATGAATGTGTTTGATGAATGGAAAGTTGAGGAAGGAAAATGAAGAAGAAAGGTTGAACCTTTTGAGGTATGTACTATATAGTTAGCATTGAAGACGATAAATACACAAAGTCTGTGCAGGCCATTTCTGTAAAAATTAGCTGTCTGAAAGTGTTTGTTTGTTTGTTTGATTTTTTTTTTTTTTTTTTTTTTGAGGAGTCTGAAAGTGTTTGTTGGTTATATAGAGGTTCAAAGACTTTGTTGTATCCGTCTGGTTTTTAATGTAATCAGATGCTCTATGGATGATACGTTTTAGTTTAAATTATTGAAAAGTTAAGTCAATTTTTTCCTTTGTTTTCTAAGCTTAGGGTCTGCCGCTCTGTCATTTAAATATTTATAGCTGCTAAAAGATCAGCACTTTTCTCTTCGCATTGTAACAGACCATATGGCATTGGTGTGTATTTCTTGTATTTAGCTAATAATTAACACGTCAACCTAATATAAACAAAATAATCGTGTCGTAAAATGTCTGAGACGTTAACTTATTATATAATATTTAAATAGTACAATCAGACCATTAACTTGTCCTTAATTTCTTTTTAGTAGCATAATATAAGATGACTGATTAATGTCGTAAAATATCTAACTATAGTTGTTTTGTTTTATTAACTAGAGTAATGAGGTAAAAAGATGTGCATGATACTTCTAGAACATGCAGTAAGATAACCTGGTATATGCTAGTTTTTGTATGCACATAGGTGTTTCAAGAGAGACACAAAATGTATGCATTAGTTTGTTTAATTTCTTTTGTTGCATTATTTGGTTTTTCAAAAGTTGATTTTTGTATCTTGTATAGAACAAGTTAAACAACTTATACAATTAATCAATCGTATGTATTTGAATATTAAGCATGCTGCCGTTATTTAGTACCTAAGAAAACGTCTAATAATCTGTGTTGTCATAGAGGCTGCCTGAAAATAGTGCGTGGACATATTCAAGTAAACAGGCCGGCTGATTATAATTTATATTGAAAATAATAACAATAGTCTTATAAAAAAGAAATAAATAAATAAATAAATAAATAAATAATGTAAAATAACAACAATAGTGCTTGTTCTTTTATTTCATTTTATTTTCTTTTCTTTATTAAAAAAGATAAATTTATATAGGAATTTCTATAGGCAATTTGTTGATTTCGGAGCTTAAAGCATATTGAGTAGACTCTCTATCTTGGCTCCTTACTTATTTTGAAGAGCACGTTTAGCTCTTTATTAATTTTAGCAGCTCCACCAGATCCCTAAATAACCCTCCATTTTAACTTTTAATTATCTCGTTGTTAAATATAGAGAGCAGGATTAATAGAAAGTCTCTTTTTGTTATTTTAAAATATTCATTGTAAGTCATTCTATGTGATTTATAAATACATTTAAATTATTTTTTCTTCATTCAATAAATAATAAATATTTAAATCTAATTAAAATATAGAGAACTAATATATGCAGACGTATTTTTAAAATGGCTAGCCAAAATAATTTTTTAGCTACTTCGGCTAAAAATTAATTAAAAATGGCTAATAATGCTAAAAATGTTATAGCTATTCTAACATTGCCTTTGTAAGGGTTGTTTATTCATTCACCAAAAAGAGTATCAATTGTTAGCGGTCTCTTTTTCAGGTGAAATTAAGTAGATGAAATGCCGAACGAAGAAAAGAGTATCTTAGACCTCATATATATATATATATATATATATATATATATATATATATATATATATATATATATATATATATATTACAACAAGTGTGTGTTTTGTGTGTGTAGATATATCAACTAGACATACCCTCTAAATCCATTCATATTTCCATTTCG
The DNA here is from genome assembly GCF_002994745.2 of Rosa chinensis. NCBI lineage: Eukaryota > Viridiplantae > Streptophyta > Magnoliopsida > Rosales > Rosaceae > Rosa > Rosa chinensis. The sequence goes on from NC_037089.1 coordinate 64,246,482, forward strand.
GCTTTTTGTTTTCAAGGGGAGGGTAGTTCCTAGGGATTTTTAGTGAATATTTGTGTATTGACTTGGAATAAAATATGATTCACAGAAAATAGAATAAAATACAAAATGGGGATTTCTTTTGTTTCAAACTGTGACTTGGAAAATGGTAAAGAATTAACAATAAATGACTTTTTCTATGTCTTGTGTGTACTGTAATATATATGCATGACCTTTTGCTTGGGGTACTCTTCTTGGTGGTGAGCGCTTAGTATATTGATGTTTTTCCAGCTGCAAACAAGTTAAAAAAAAAAAAAAACAAGAGTAAGACCAAAAGTTTCTTTCCTCTCATGATATCATCAATCTCAAAGGATATAACAAGGTTGCTCCAACTGTCATTAGCTCATGACTCGACCAATTTGGAAATGGCTTCTCCACTGCCCAGCATGGGGGTGTTTTGGGTATTACACTTCAGGGAACAGGGGCAGTTTTGGAAAAGATGGAAAATTTCTTCCCTTCTGATTGGGGGGCCGTAAAAACACGTGGTGGGGAAACCCCCCACCTAAGAATTTCTCATTTTGAGATCAGCAACAGATCACTTTGGATTTTGTGAAACTTTTTGCCATTTTGTGAACTCTTGCATGTTTACTATCACCAAATATGGTTGGAAGCGAAGATTGAGAGCTAAAGACAACTTTTTAAGGCTTTAATGTATAATGTTGTCTCTCCTTTGTTTAATGCCATAATGCTAGTTTTCATATAGTGACTAGAAACTTTGTGATATTTACAATAATTTGAAGCCAGACACTCAATAACGTATACAACATACATTGATGGATTTTTTTTTATTTTTTGTTTTTTGTTTTTATCCACCAAAAATGAGTCACGTACTTCTTATGCAGATGTTCGGCGGAGTTCATGCCTTGTATGTGGTCACTCTATCAGCGTTATATTTCTAACCATCCTATATATCCGAGGTGTCAGCTGCTAGCAAATGAAACGCCTTTGCACGTAACATGCTCGTGTCCTTTAAGTGGTGCGGGTGTTGGAGTGGACGAGTTTTCACTTGAAGTTGGCTCCGGGTATGTTGAATAATTTTCTGAGTTCTTTGACTTTGCTATTAACGTTTTATCTATGGATGAGCTGAAGTTGTTGGTGATAATTATGTGGGATGATTGGAGAGAGAGGAATGAGGTAGTGCATGGAGATCAACCTAGACCAGGCCCCCTGAAGTTATTTTTGAGCAGTGCCTTTCTATATGGGAAGGATTGATTGCGTCGCAAGTGAGAGTACATGCATGCAATGGAGCTGGGGAGCAAAATGGACGTGATCATTGATACCGGCCCGGTTTTTTTTTTTTTTTTTTTGGACAAGGAAAAGGAAAATTATAAGGAAAATCCCCTGCCCCCTAGAACAACTTATATTCAGACTTTCAGAGAATCAAAATGAAAAGCTTGAGCAACAGAAAGGGAAGATAATTGAACCAGACTTGAGCCTGAGTAGTATGACCAAGCTGTTGATGTGTGAGTCATTATGTTGACGTGTCAGTCATTATTAGTTGACGCGTAAGTTATTTAGAGAATACGTGTATTCAGTAGTTTCCTTATAGGAATTAGTTTCCTATATATACTAGATCGTACTAATGTGTAGTACAAGCATAGTACAATAGGGATATACACAAATATATATATATATATATATATATATATATATATATCCCTTACACAATTGTGAATAATATAGAAGAATTCTCACTCACAAATATTTTCTCTTTTTCCATCTCAATATTTGACTTGGTATCAGAGCGGGTCCCTCTCCAATTATGTCTCTAATTATCATAGGCCCGAATTTGGGTTCCTTATATTGCCATCGGAAAATTCCGATTGGATTGTTATCAAGTGTCCGATGTGGGCCTTGAATTGTTATATTGGCCAAGTCTCCAATATGAGATTTGTGTCCCAATTTCTAATGTGGGAATTGGATTGTTAATTAATTTCACGTGCGAACCTAGAGTTAGGTTGCACGTGAGGGGGCGTGTTGGAGAGGAAATATCTCACATTGGAAAAGTGACAAATAAAATATAACTTATAAGTGGGTGGATCACACCCAATTGTACTTGGGCCTTTTGTAATAAAACCTAACACCTAACAGGTGATTAAGTTGGGACAGTATCTCTCAATTCCACTGCACGATTGTTTCTGTTGGTATTCCAATGGTTGGCCATGATACTCCACTTCTAGAAGGAGAGAATACCAGCAATTCCAGTATTCAGAAAGTTGAAGTTTCCGTTCAAAATCAGGATTCTTCCTCAGGTTCGTTCGGAGGAGCAAAATTGAATGGACCTGGGAATTACAGAACATGGAAGAAGATGATTTCAGCCCACCTTCGTGGAATCCACAAGATGGGTCATGTCACTGGTACCATTAAGGCGCCGACGAATGGTCAGAGTGAAGAATATGTCAAGTGGGAAGATGCTGATGGACTTGTACTGTCAATTCTGTACAAGGCCATGACTGATGAGGTGGTCCAATTGATCATTGGATGTGATACGGCTGCAGAAGTTTGGAAGACGCTCAATGATCTCTATCTAAATGAATCTGACTTCTCTTAGATCTATGAGTTGTTGTGCAAGGCAATAAGGATGAAGCAGGATGGACAAGCAGTTTCAGTGTTCTACACTCATCTGAAGAACGTTTGGGCTGAGATTGATCAGTGACGACCAAACAAAGTGAAGGATGCTGAGGATATAGCCTGCTATGTCAAGGAGAAGGAGTTGGAGCGTGTGCACCAGTTTCTCAGTGGATTAGATTTTAGACATGACAGTGCCACAAGGGAGAGCTGCTACGTCGGCAATAGTCTCCTTCCCTTATTGAGCCATTTTACTACATCCGTACGGATGAGTCTCAGCAGGATAGCGCAAAGGGAGTCATTTCTGAAATCTCTAGCTTGACAGTCAAAGCTAAGCCTTCACGGGCTCAAGGTCTACCTCCTGGCTTCACTACACCACCTTCAGGACTTCGTCCCATGACTCAGGCTCCTTCATTAGTAGCTAATTCTAGGTTGGTATGTCAGCATTGCAATCTACCTAGACATGCCAAGGAGACTTGCTATAAGTTGGTTGGGTATGCAGCTGGATATTTCAGCAAGCCTAAGTCAACAGGACCTCGAGGGAAACGAAAGGCAGCTGTCCATCTAGTACATAATTCTGAGTACCTTGGTATTGCAGGGCACGATCATACCACAGGCAAAGTTGTCCTTCAGTATCAATGGTTGGTAGAGGTACTGGTAACATTGGTATGGCTTTAAAAGTTTCAAACTTTGTAGGTTTAGATACTTGGAATATTGATTCCGGTGCTTTTGATCATATGACCTATGATAGGAAATACTTCCTAGTGTGTCACATGTTATAAATGCCAATGGTGAGTCCTTCCCTGTCCTCGGCATTGGGTCCATAAGAGTCACACCAACCTTAGTTTTACATGATGTCTTATATGTGCCTAACTTGTCTCATCATCTAATCTCGATTTCCCCAGCTCAATACTCAATCCATGTGCTCTGTAACATTCTTTCCTATGTATGTCCTTTTTCAGGATCTTCTGACCTGGGAGGTAATCGGCAGGGGGTATCTGACGGGAAGATTGTTTCATCTAGACTAAACATATGTTGGGGAGAAGCCAAGGAAGACTGCATCAGTCGCTTTGACTTTGAATTCTAGAGAATTGAATGAAGTGTGGTTATGGCATAGACACTTAGGGCATCCTTCTTTCAGTGTAATGCGTAAAACTATGCCCTCTTTATTTGTTGGCATTAATGAGTCTTCCTTACATTGTGAAACTTGTGTTTTGGCAAAAAGTCATCGAGTCAGTTACCCATTGGGTCTTTCTAATAAAAGTTTCATTCCATTTGAAATTATTCGATCACTCTGACGTGTGGGGACCTTCCAAATAACCCATTATTTCTAGAATGCGTTATTTTGTTCTATTTATTGACGATTGTACTCAATTGTCATGGGTTGCATTGCTTAGGTCTAAGGATGTTGTATTTCCTGCATTTCAAGCATTTCAAAAAATGATTCAAACACAATTTAATGGCCTTATCAAAGTTTTTCGTTCTGATAATAGGGGGAGTTTGTTAATAGTGTTTTCCAGGAGCACTTCCAAGAACAAGGCATAATTCATCAAACTATTTGTCCCCAGACACCAGAACAAAATGGTGTGTGTCAGAGCGTAAAAACCGTCATCTCTTAGACATAGCCCGAGCATTATTATTTGGTGCTCATATGCCCAAGTATCTATGGGGTGAAGTGGTCCAAACTGCATCCCACCTCATTAATCGTCTTCCTTCCAGTGTCCTTCAGGGGAGTATTCCCTTCAAAGTCTTGTCAACCCATGTCTCTATTCCTTCATTCCATAACCTACCTGCCCGAGTCTTTGGATGTGTTGCCTTTGTCCATATACCAAATGTTTCTAGTGGCTTTCTCCGGGTACCTCACACAGAATGCTGTACCGTCTGGGGTACAGATCTAACTCCTAAATCCTGTATCAAGAACACGACGTTAGAGGGGTAAACCGTACCGGACGGTTTACACCTCTCTGATGCCTGAGTGAGAAACTAATAGATGTATATCAAGTAAACAGTGGACAAAGGAGTTATTACCTTTTTCACAGGTGGTTGTGCTTAATGTCTTTATATTCGAGCATAGGAAGGGATTCTCCCCTATCCTCGATGTGGGACACAGGTTCTTCTGATGCCATATCAGCCCTCTTGTTGTGTATAGATGGGCTGTACTGGCCTTGCCCCTGGCCCTGGGTGCCCGGGGTGGCATCTCATGTGAGGCCCACCATGGTGGGTCGTGAACCCGGCCCATGGCGTAGTACCTGGGAGTACCGATGGGGCTCAGCCGCTAGTGCTAAACTTAGTTGAGACTCCCCAGTATGTACACCAAAAAACCAGCGGTCAAAGTTGGATGCCTGGGCTTTGAAGTGTGTCTTTGTAAGCTATAGTTCTCATCAGAAATGATGTAAGTGTTATCACCCACCTACATGGAAGTTCTACATCACCATGGACTTGTCTTTCTATGAAGACATGTGCTATTTCTCCCCCACCAACAACTCTCTTCTGAGGGAGAATGAATTTTTTGAAGAGATGTATTATGGTAGAGCATTGAATAAGAATCAAGATGCAGAAGAAGAAAGCACTGTTGAAATTCCAGAGTCGACAGGGGGAGTTGACATGTCAATCCCAAGACTCTAAGTCGTTAATGACCAGTCGATAGGGGGAGTTGACCTGTTAGTCAAAGAAACCTTACAGTCGACTAGTCAAGCAGTCGACCTATCAAAAAAAGGGGGGAGTTGACATGTCAATCCCCAGATGAGAAGACATCGATGTCGACATCGACCAATCGACTTCTGAAGCTGAAGAAGATTCTATACATGCTTTCCCCTTACCTGATACTCCACCCCCTAATGCTGAAATCTCTAGTCAAGAGTCTGTCTCTTATACATATGTGTTACCTAGTAGAACCACCAGCGGTCAACCAACACAAAGGTATGAACCTTCCATAACTGCTAAAGCCAAATATCCAGTAGCTAACTTTGTGTCACACCCTAGGTTATCCAAACCTTATGCATCATTTATGAATCAATATCATCTGTATCTGTACCTAACAAAGTGCAGGAGGCTATGGGAGACCCAAAGTGGGCCAAGGAAATTGAGGAACAAATGGAGGCATTAGAGAAGAATCACACCTGGGAACTTGTACCACTACCCCATGGAAAAAAGCCAGTTGGATGTAGGTGGGTCTTCCCTATGAAACATAATGCAGATGGCACAATAAGCAGGTATAAGGCAAAGTTGGTGGCTAAAGGATTTACTCAGACGTACGGGATTGACCATGATGAGACTTTTGCTCCAGTAGCCAAGATGAATATTGTTTGAGTGTTATTGTCACTGGCAGCAAACCTGAATTGGCCACTCCATCAGTTTGATGTTAAGAATGTTTTCCTTCATGGAGAGCTAACTGAAGAAGTTTACATGAATTTACCTCCTGGTTATATACATGACATACCAGGTGATATTGTGTGCAGGTTGAAGAAGTCCCTTTTATGGACTGAAATAGTCACCCCCGTGCATGGTTTGGCAGGTTTACTTAATCCATGAGACGCTTTGGATATAAGTAGAGCAATTCTGATCACACCTTATTCCTGAAACACCAAAAGGGGAAGGTGACTGTGCTAATCATATATGTAGATGATATGGTGATTACAGGGAATGATCTAGCGGAAATTGAAAGCCTTGAGAAGAAGTTATCATCCGAATTTGAGATGAAGAATCTAGGTGACATAAAGTATTTCTTGGGGATAGAGGTTGCCAGGGGGAGAGATGGTATCTTCTTATGTCAGAGAAAGTATGTGCTCGACCTCTTGGCAGAAACAGGCATGTTAGATTGTTGCCCAACTGATACTCCAATTGAGCAAAACGACAAAATAGTAGAATACCCTGATCAAGTTCCAACTGACAAACCTCGGTACCAAAGGTTAGTGGGACGTCTGATTTACTTAGCACATACTAGACCTGATGTAGCCTATGCAGTTAGTGTTGTGAGTCAGTTTACACACAATCCAAGTGAAAGACACATGGATGCTGTAGTGAGGATCTTAAGGTATTTGAAGTCTGCAGCAGGAAAATGTTTAATATTTTCAAAACATCAACACCTTGATGTTAGTGGGTATACAGATGCTGATTGGGCTGGTTGTATCATAGACCAGAAGTCTACATCTGGCTACTTTACCTTTGTGGGAGGAAACCTTGTTACCTGGAGGATCAAGAAACAGAAGGTTGTTGCAAGGTCAAGTGCTGAAGCTGAATATCGAGGTATGGTACATGGAGTGTGTGAACTCCTATGGTTACGTAATCTTCTTCGAGATTTGGGTTTTAAGCCTAAGTCAGCTATGCAACTGTATTGTGACAACAAAGCTGTAATTGAAATCTCTTAGAATCTTGTGCAACATGATCGAACGAAGCATATGGAAGTTGATCGACACTTCATTAAGGAAAAGCTGGACGCAAAGTTGATTACCTTTCCTTTTGTTCCTACAGAGGAATAATTAGCAGATATACTCACCAAAGATGTATCTAGCAAGTTGGTCGATGACTCACTAGACAAGTTGGGTGTTCGTGATGTTTATGCCCCAACTTGAGGGAGAGTGTTGACGTGTGAGTCATTATGTTGACGTGTGAGTTATTATATTGACATGTCAGTCATTATTAGTTGACGCGTGAGTCATTTAGAGAATATGTGTATTAAGTAGTTTCCTTATAGGAATTAGTTTTCTATACTAGATCGTACTAATGTGTAGTACAAGTATAGTACGATAGGATTTTGTATATATATCCCTTACACAATTGTGAATAATATAGAAGAATTCTCACTCACAAATATTTTCTCTTTTTCCATCTCAATATTTGACTGAAGCTTTGTTAAGGCATCGACAAGGAAATTGGCTTTTTGATCGATGGACAGATCGTATAGAACACACTTGTAACTGGCCTGCTAGTAGTTTGATAATTACCATTAATTGCATCAATTAGAATTTTTGAATCGCCTTCGACTTCTAAGGAAGATAGACCATGGAGACCAACTCAAAGGGATAGAGACCTTCAACTTCCAGAATGTCTGCTTGATGGAGGCTCTTACAGGCTGTAAGAATTGGAAGTCCTTGGTCGTTTCTGAAAACAAAGCCACCAACTGCAGAGGACGAAGAAAACACAGAACTGGCAAAGTTAAGTTTACAACATCCCTCAAAAGGAGGTAATTCCATTTTAAAATCCTGGGTTTAGATCAATGAATTACAAGGCGCACCAAGAACTCCTTGAGGCTCTAAAAGCGTGAGGCAGTGACGAAAGTGAGTCTGTTTTGCTGCTGGGCTTGGAGGCTTGAAAGGCTCTGTGCAAGGTGGAGAAGGCGTGAAGGGTGCTGTGCAAGGCGGAATAGGCGAACGGCTTAGATTTTTTTTTTTTTAACACCAAATCGACTTCGTTTTGGTGTCTTGAGAGAGAGAGAGAGTCATTTACGTCCTGTTTTGAAGACTTTACAAGCAGTAAATCATTTGAAGCAGCCTCATTCCGGACTCTTCACTCTCAAAGCAGCTGTAACGCCCCAAACTGCACCTCACGTGCTTAAGCACGTCACAGTGCTGCGAGACCCTGAAACATAAACCGAAGGTTCGATTTACATTCCAGAAACCCGCAAGGCATTTTATTAAATAATTTTTCATAAACCGCACAACAAAAAGGTTCAAAATAATTTTGAGGTGAAAACTTTAAAACTTTTATTTCAAATATTTGTTCGTCTAAAGCTTGAGTCAACAAGGAGTCAAGAAATAATCGACATATCCGAGTATCGAATTTAGAATAAATGATCAATCAACTACTTCTGAGATAACACTAAACAATCAACAAATGGAATTAAACTTCGGAATTTGTTCCCATTACAACCATTTACCGAAGTTGACTCCGCACACCCGCTCCGTCCGTCAATCCCGTCACCAGTGCACAGTACCTGCATCCACACTGTTGTAGGGGTGAGCTTTTGTCCTCGCTGCTCAACAGGGGCTTCACCCCGACTAGATTTGAAAACCTTTAAATAAACTTGTGGCGCCAGTATAAAATAGATGTAAATGCATTTTCTTTAAGAACGACAAACTTAAATGATTTTTCGATATAAAATCCAATGCGTGAACTTCAAGTAAATACGAGCCCAAAACAATACCTGATGGCCGGTCCCATAAACGAACTACACAACCTTACCTCAAATCAATTCATAACCAGGTAAGCGTAGCGAGAGCGTCCGCTACCTAGCTAGCTACACACACGGAATCGGGTCGTCATTACGATCGCGCACAGTCCAATCGGTGTAGCTAACCCTCCGAAGGTTTAGGGGATTGAACCCAAGGAAGTCAGTGCCCCTTTCGCTCTCAAGCCATCAACGATATCTCTCACAGAATGGTTAGTATGCATTGCATTTAAACATAACCGTACCATATAATTTAACATGCTTGATGCATCACTTTATATAAAACAGGAAAGCTACTAACCGAGAACGGCCCCGAATGCCCTACCTGGATTCCAAAGTAGTCCGAAATTCACAAACCATTTGTTCCTCGAGTAACTGGAGTCCTAGATTCCAACATAATAATCGTTAATGGTCAGTGAAACACTTAATTAAAATCTCGACGATTATCTAATCGTCCAACCCACTTTTCTTGGTTTGACTAGGATTGACCAAAGTTTGACCAAGTTGACCAATCACTAAATTAACCATTTTGACTTCCTTCCATTTTTCATTAAGTGAGCCCAAAACTGCTAAGGGCACCCATTAACTTGGGATTCTTACCGGAAACAGTACTTGTACCATTTTCTTCAAATCCCGGGTTGAGCATTTCCATAATAATACCCATCTCTTTTTATTTGTTACATGTGGTGTCTCCCCGACCCAATTTCTTTCCACAATTAAGTGGTAACAAGAACAACTTCACCTTCCAAAACTAACACAGGCGAGGATTAAATCCAGTGGCGGAGGCAGGTGTGTATATAAATGGGGGCAAAAAAATTTCTTTCTTTCTACCTCTCCTCTACTATACAGAGCTTCGAGCCGCTTTTGAACATGCAGACTACCGGAATCGGCCTAAAGCCAAACCCGAACCCTAACCCTAATGAAATAAATCAATTTTCTCCACTTGGTCTATGTCGTTAGAAGCGTGGCTGATCTGGAGGAGATCAAGACCCGTTAGGAGAAGAAGGCGTTGTGCACTGAGGAACTGAGGGAGAGGAATTGAGGGAGTGCCGAATCGAGGGAAGAGGAAGAAGATGAAGAAGAATCTGAAGAAAAAGGGAGTGAAAAAAAAAAACTGAAGAAGAATGAGATAGAGAGGAGAACAAGAGTTGAGAAAGATTGATAAAAAAAATAAAAAAACACAGAGAGAGTAAAGATGATGATGGGGAGATGATCGATCTCTAGTTTTTGGAGGAGAAGCAGAGTTGGGGTTGACTGGCTAAGGAAGAAGAAGAAGAAGAACTGAAGAAGAGAGAGAATAAGAGAGAAGGAAATGAATGGTTTTGCTGAGGTAGAGGAATAATGGAATATTTATATTGCCACTTGGAGAAGTAGTGGAGTACCCAAGTTATTATTAATATGTATTAATATGATCAGTGAAGCATGGGGGCGAGTCAAAAGAAGCATAGGGGCAAAAAGATGATTAATGAACAAAATATATGCACTACTACAAAAAGTTAATCACACAACACTAATCACACAACGGAACAGAAATCATCCGTTGTGTGTTTAAGTAAGCTTTATTGCACAACGGTACTTGTTATATTCTGTTGTGTGAATGGCAACAAAGTGATAACTTTTTTTTCAGAACTACATTGCACAACGGACTTAAGTAATGTCTGTCGTCTGAGTCTTAAAAAAATTAGCGGCAGATTTCCCTCCACTTTGGAGCCTTGGTTGCCTCTTGAAATCTGAAATTTGTGCTACTTGATACAACGGTGATTTATATTTCCGTTGTGTGATTGAAAACTGGATGCCAAATTTTGAGGAAGCTTGATTGAATGTCTTCCACAAGGTAAACCTAGTGCAAGCTGTAGAAATCAGACAACAGAAGTTATACTTTTCTGTTGTATGAAAGTGGGAACATATGGGCGGCAACATTTTGAGCCAAATTGCTGTATGCGGCAGATTTCCCTCCATGTTTTGACATTTTGATACTCTTACAACAGTTTGTTAGGTTTCTGTTGTGTGAGCAACTTAGAATTTGTTGGAACTTTAATTGTGCCTCCCACCCAGCCCAAGCCGCATCGTGTCGAAAGAAAAAATTCTCTCGAGCTCTCTCAGTTGTGAAACCCTCGTCTCTCCGCCACCCCTCCCCACGACTCTCCCAATCGTGAAACAACCACCCCCCCCCCCCCCCACCCACGAAACCCCTCTCGATCTCTCTTGTCTCAATTTCATGCTCTCTTCTTCTTCAATCTCATCACCCCCTTTCAAACCCCAACCCTAAAATCTTCCTCCCCCAGCAATGGCCTCCTCCCCCGACCACAACCACACCCTGAACGGCGATTCCAACACCCACGCCTCCAAAAATCCCAAACTCTCCTTCATCACCCCCTCCGAAATCACCGCCGAATTCTCCACAACAACCAGTCTCCACAGAAATCTGAGTCACTGATGATGGCGCCACAGTAAAACCCACCTCTCAATTCTCCGACTTGGCGTATTGGGTATGTATTCCACCACATGCAGCCTGTTCGATTTTTCTGGGTTTGATCTTTTTTGGGATTTGGTTTTTGATTGAGTTTCTGGGTTTCGTTCGGACCAAGGTTTGATTTTCTTCAGTATTTTGAGGACGTTGTCACCAAGAGGCTAGAACGCAGGTAAGTGATAGAACACAGGAGCAACACAAACTTCTCAGTTCCCACCTCTTTATCCCGCACAAACTCACACTTTGGCATCTATGTTTCTAGTGACCTCTCTCTCCCGTTTGCATCTCTTCCTTGACGAACCGAATCGGAGATCAGATTCTCTAGCTCTGAGCAAACAAATTTATTCCCAACGGATAGGTGATTCTCTATCCTTTTGATCCGAAATCAGGTAAGACTGATTTGGAGTTTTTCCATTTGAGTCGAATGTTTTTATTTATTGTGAATATACTTGGTGCTTTTGTTGTTGATTTACTTTCTATTGTTTGCTTTGTTGAAGATTCATTGGAGGTTGGAAATGTCGAGGATTTTAAGGTTCATGTGTTCAAATCATCATCTGAGGTGAGAACTCAAAACCACTAATTTTACTCTTACAGACAACTTGGGCTTCTGTAATTTTGACTCACTATATGATTAGGCACTGGTTGTTGTGGCATATGTTTTTACTCTTTGTTTCAAATTTTACATGAGTAGAAGCAATATGGTCTGTAAGTTCATGCTGGTTAATGAATTTTGCAGTTGCTTGAAAAGCTTCATGAGAAGTGGAGCAAAGTAGGAAAGAAACCATACCCAGCCATGTATTCCAGCATTAATGGTGGAATCATTCTTGATCCAGCTTTGATGGTGATTCCAATAGACGATCACAGGATTGCTGGTTTGTAATTTATTGATTATCTTGTGTAATTCATTTTATAGATAAGTCCTCTAATTATATCTATTGTAGATGAGAATCGCACCAGGCTACTTGTACTGCTCATATTGAAGCTTGATGCATCAGACTATCAGAGTTTGGTAAGCTGCATTCTTACGTTATTGTATATTATAATTTGAAGTTCTTGGTTTTCAAGTTGGACTAATTAGCTATGTCACAGAAAATCTTTTGGGTAATCACATGGACTGAGGATGGAGATGAGTCAAGAGCATATGTTCCAAGCGTCTGGACTTCATTAGAGTTATTGGGAAGGTATGCAAGGTTGTAACAACGACCTGCCATCAGAGAAGTTAGACTCAGGATTGGTCCTTTGGTCTAACTAGGTTCTGCTAGCTTGTGTGTCCTTCTGCTTATTTAACTTCTTGTATCTCTTTTGCAGAGGATGGGGCCAATGATCATGCGTTCAATACTTGATCGGAAGTCAAGCTGAACTTCTAAACAGGTAACACTTCCATGTGTCTTAACTCTGTAATCAGCATTTGTCACTGTACAGTTTCTTTGGTGTACCTAGATTGTTCTTGTGTCCTTTCTGCTTATTTGACTTATATCTTCATTGCTTATAATCTTCTGCTTCCTCTGGTGTTCTGTAGGATCAATTATTTTCACTCAACTGAGGTTACTAAGTCCTCTAATTTTGTATGTACATATTGTAGAAGATAATTGTAGAGCTGAGATTGAAGCTTGAAGCAACTACATGTATTTATAAAGAGAAAATGTGGTTAATAAAGTTGGGCAAAACGATTTCCATTAATGTTTATCTGCAATGCTCTGATTTTCTTTCAAGTCGATCTGTGGACGTATTTTAGCAAATTTAAATTGCTTATACACAGGAAATGATGGTATATATATGGTCATGTAAAAGCTGAAAGGATTGCTGAACTTCCCAAGAGGAGAAGATATCCACTCCTTAGGTTTGTATTTTTGTTGTGCTCACATTCCAGAATCTTTTGATAGCTTTTCTACTTTTAATTCAGGTTATACATAAGTCCTCTAAGTTGTATTTATGTATTGTAGATGAGAATAGCACCAGGGTACTCATACTGCTCATAATGAAACTTGACGCATTTAGAATCGCATCAAGGTTTCCAAGAACATATTAGTAACCTCAAAAACAGTAAATATACCTGCTTTACTTCACTGAGCTCGATACACTTGAAACTATCAGATAAATGTGCCTGCAATGTCCTCCAATGTTTAACTACGGACTGGATTCATTAGTGTTGTCAAGTACACAGGATAACTTCATTTCATGCAGTTATACGAATGATATGCGTTAATTGCATAATTACTTAAAGCTATTCCCAAATATGTGTATCAGTGTATGTATCCATACATAGTTCACTACTAAATCTGGGCATTTATTTCTGGTTGTAAAATTTCTAGGGATTCTCTTTCATGCTGTCAGTTTTGATATGAACCGCCCCTTATGTGGAAAAAAAAAAATCTCAACCAAAATTGCACCTTTTCTCTATGTTTTAAGTTTCCAGGTTCTAGACTTGATCATTTTTAGTGGTATTTTAAATTTTCTTGTTAGTTTAAGATTGGTAGGTTTGTGTAAGAAAAGGTTATGTATCTAACGCATAGGTCTTGTGTTGTTATTTTCTTTGCTTAGATGGCAATGTTTCATCTGTTGGCATACTTCTGGTTCTCTCAAGTTCTTCTCCTGAAATACTCACCCGTCTAGATCACGACAAGTACTTGTATATCTTAAGAGTAGTCATTTACATTAATAATCCTGGGGACAAAAAATACTCTACTGATCGTATTTTATTTTTAGAGTAACTGTTGCTCCATAATTTCATATGTTATTCTATTTTATTTTCTTTTGGTTATTTTGTCTGTGTAGATGATGTTTAGTCCAGTAAAGATGTTATAATCTTTTTTTTTTGGTTTATTTTTTTATTCAAATTTCCAGACCTTAGTCACTCATGCAGCAGGAGGCATAGCTGCAGGACAACTGAGGATGACTCTTCAAGTGCTTCAACTTCAAGAGAAGCAGCCACTTACAAACAGAAGTTAGATGGTCACTATATACTACAAAAATCAACTCAACATGCTTCTGTACAAAGAGCACCAAATGACAATTCCAACCATCAAGGAGATTCGTTGTCAAGAAATAATGGTTTCGGTGTGAATACCAAGCCCTCACATGATCAGTTTGTGGATAATGGGGCCTCGACTCCCTTGTGTGGAAATGTTATGGCTGGAAATATGAGCCTTAGATGTGTAAACTCTGAAAAGTTAAATGATGTATGGGCACAGTGTATTGAGAAGTGTCATTCAAAGACATTGAGGCAGCTACTACATTCTCATGGAAAGCTAGTGTCTATATCTGAAGCTGAAGGTAAGCTCTTAAGCTCCTAAAAGCTCTTAAGCTTTTGTTTATTTTTGCATATGCACAAAGACCTTATGCACCTTTTTGTAGTCGGAAGTTGCTGCAGTTATTTGTAAAGTTTAAAGTCGTTTTTGCAATGACTAATTAGTATTCTTCACTAGAAAATTATAGTTTATAGTTGTTTCCATTTACACTCATATCACTGATAGTTTTATATGCAAGTATCGTTTTGAACCTGCATTCAGAAAGTATCCACTTGAGGTAAACTTTGAAGTTATTTTTGGATCTATTGGTTTTAATGCTTTTTTATTTTTTTATATTATTTATTTTATTTTATAAGAAGTTGTTGATTTGCATACATAAGAGTTAATCCTAGACAACTTATTTCAATGTAAAACATTACCTCATACATTAGGCGTTGTCGTGAACTTTTAAATACTCGCAAAAGCTTTTGGCATATTCTATAATGAACCTTAAAGGACATCTAACTTGAGTAATTCCCTTTAGCTGCCTCCATGGAAATGGAAAATAATAAGTATTAGATGGGAATCTGCAGCAAGTCTTCCATGTAGAAAGAATAAACTTCCCTTGACAATTTGACAGAAATGGACGGTGTAGTTGAGAGTGAGCTGTGCTGAGTTGATTTAACATTTCTGTTATAGTTTAAGGGTATTCATATTTTGGAGGTCCTTGTAAATTATTGGAGTTGATTAGAATTGACTGGGCTTTTATATACCTGAGTGACCTTTATTTTTGAGTTTTACCGAGGTTGTTGACATATATACTTCTGCACAAAGCCAATGTGCCCTTTGGTCCCCTTATTATGTGATCAATCTACATGTTGCAAAGTAATCAATGTCTGGCTGATATTAATAACTTCTCTTAATCCCCAGTCTAACCTACTCCTGAGTGTTCGCGAATGGCAGGTGCACTAATAGATAGTTGCACCAAGGAATGTCCTTTGGTCATTTCTCTGTAACTTCAAGTTAGTTGCACCAAGTAACGTCCTTTGGTCATTTCTCTGTAACTCCAAGTTAGTTGCTTGTGATGAATAGAATATCTGATTCTCTGGTTTAGTTGATCAAATCCCTACAGCTGTGTCTCGTATGAATTGTATACAGTCTCTCTTTTTCCTTTTTTTTTTGTGGATAGATCAATATGTCATAGGCCATATATTGTCTCCATCAAAGCATCTCAATGTTGAAACTATACAAGGATCGATATAAAAGCAATTGTGATAAATTGGAATGTTTTCTGATGTCCTGGTGATGTGTTAATGTAGGTATGAATTAGGTTACTGGTTTGATAAAAGCATTGGTTCAGTGGTATATAACATTTGATTGTAGGTTTGACTCTCATAGCATTGGTTCTTTTGCACTATTTGCATCTATCTGTTCCCAGTATTTAATAGTTTTTAGAATGTGATTCACAATGTCTTGAGATATTAAGGTATCCATATGATTTAGTTTCTGTTTTGCGCCTCCATCTAATTCTGTACTCAACTTGATAAGCACACAATCCTTGAATCTAATGCAGATAGGACTTTGCCCAGAAGCTGCAAATCACTTGCAAGAAATGAAGGACATGCTAATTGCCATATCAAATGAACTGCTTGATGATGTCAATGAACTTTGCCTTCTTTCCTTTGCAGCTACATTCAGGAATGACCCCGTGAGATTTGATTCAGAGGTTCATCTACATAATGAGGCAGGAGGATATGCAGAGTGGAATTCATCATCAGTTTCATCCTCTTCTACGGATAAGCTTGGTTTCTCTTCTTTTCCTGTTGAGAGAGAACCTTACATCCCAAAGTTTGTTGAAGTTAACTATACTGAAGGATTTGAGTATATCGTTTTGAATGTCGTTTTGAATGTATGGATGTTTGAAAAATGGTAATGGAATGATATGGATTTGAGTACTTTTGATGTGGTAAATACTGTCCAATAGTCACTGGTTTGTTACTCAATTTGATTACAATATTCACACTACAGCTAACCAAATAGAGTAGTTGTGTGAACTAACAACCAACAACAAAAGAAACGAAGTTCTGTTGTGTGAGATTCATAACACACAACAGAAACCAAATAGAATAGTTGTGTGAACAAACAACCAACAACAAAAGAAACAAAGTTCTGTTGTGTGAGATTCATAACACACAACAGAAACCAAATAGAGTAGTTGTGTGAAGTAACAACCAACAACAAAAGAAAATAAAGTTCTGTTGTGTGAGATTCATAACACACAACAGAAATGAAATCATCTCCGTTGTCTGAGTAATCAACAGACAAGGGATATAATTTCACTTCAGTTGTGTGTTATTAATCTCAGACAACAAAGAATGAGTAATATCTGTTGTGTGTTACATATCTCAGACAACAAAGAATGAGTAATATCTGTTGTGTGTTATGAATCTCAGACAACAAAGAATGAGTTATATCTGTTGTGTGTTATGAATCTCACACAACAGTGAATTCTTTCTTCTGTTGTCTGAATGTGCCGAGGCATCGCCGCGCATGTCATGCCAGGCACATGCTGCGCAGAACTCACACAACGGAAATAAGTATTTCTGTTGAGCAAACTATTATCACACAACGGTGAAATCACCGTTGTCTGATTTTTCAATCACACAACACTCACTTAGACCACGGTGAGCTTGGTCATCAGACAACAGAAATCCACCGTCGTCTGATGACCTTTTTGTAGTAGTGATGATTTCACTAGGGGCCACTGCCCCCACTCGGCCTGAATTGGCTCTGCCCCTGATTAAATCTATAGTTCAATCCCAGCAAACATCACAGCAGTTACTTGGTCCAAAATCACAATCACAACATCATTCAATTCCCAGCCAACACATAAGTATAAACCAATTCTAAATCAAACATCCAATTCAACTCCCATCCAACCATTCGGCAATAATTCACCAAAAGCTCAGTTTCACCCTAAGAACTCAAATTTTACCTTTGACAATTAGAGTAGCTTAATCTGAGCTAACAGACATCGTGAGCAAGCACACTTGCAGCCACTGTGCATGTTGGAAGCTTAAACTCTAACATAGACAACTCAAAAGTTTTGTGAGCTTGAACGCCTCAGTTATTCAATGAAACAACCTTGGCTTTAAACAGCCATTACAAACAGGAATGATAACAAACTGCATCCACGTTTTACATGTCCTACAAACGTGGTTAACTAGAGGAAGAACAATTCAAAACCTAATCTTAACCCTACAAACCAGGGTGTTATTAACAAAAAAATAACAAACACGATAATAAAGAGATAAGTCACAAAGACTTAGTCAGCAAGCAATCAACGAGGCCCAACAAATCCTCCCTTAAACTGACCTGCAAGAAATGCAGTCAATTTACTCCAGTATTCAAGCACACTCCGAGCTGCTCCCTCAACTTCAAGAACGCATCTAACTTCAGGGGTTTAGTCATAATATCTGCTAACTAATCTTTAGAACCACAATACACTAAATCAACCACACCAGCTTTGGACAAATCTCAAAGAAAATTGAACCGAACATCAATATGTTTGCTCCTGCCATGCATGACAGGATTCTTCGAGAGTTTAATTGCACAATTATTGTCACAGAAGATTGTAGTGCACTTACTTTGGTTGAGACCGAGCTTTCGCAGAATTCTTTGCATCCACATGCAATGGCACGCACAGGAAGCAGCTGCTATAAACTCTGCTTTAGTCGTGGAGAGAGTAACCGCTGGTTGTTTCTTGGTTGACCATGCCACAGTACCAGAACATATCTTAAAGACATAGCCTGAGGTGCTTTTACGATCTTCAAGGTCACCTGCGTAGTCACTATCTGAATAAGCCACCAAACCTTCCTCTCCTCCTTTCTTGTACAGAATCCCCATCTCAGTTGTTCCTTTCAAATAACGAAAAATCCTCTTCATAGCTTGTTGATGCAGCTCTGTAGGTGTCTCCATTAAGCGACTGATCAAACTTACCACAAACATAAGGTTCGGTCTAGTGGCAGTCAGATACATAAGGCTGCCCACCATTTTTTTGTAAGTAGTGGCATCAACTCTCTTACCTCCTTCATCTTTCACAAGTCTGCACCCAGGTACCATAGGATTTTTCACGGGATTAAGGCTCTCCCCCCGAACCTTTCTAGCACCTCATTGGCATACTTCTTCTGGCTTATAAATATCCCCTCTGAACTTTGCACTACCTTCACTCCAGGGAAGTATTTCATCCTCCTAAGATCAAACATATCGAATTCTCGCTTCATTGAACCTTTGAACTCACTGAACATCTTCTCATCGTTCCCTATGAAGATGAGATCGTCCACATATAAGCTGACTATGAGAACCCTTCCACCTTCACCATACTTAATGAATAGAGTGTGTTCACACAAACATCTCTCAAATCCTTCTTTTATGAAGTAGGATTCTATTCTGCTGAACCAGGCTCATGGTGCTTGCTTGAGCCCATATATTCTTCAACTTATATATTTTATCTTTTGCACCCTCCACTTCATAACCTCGAGGCTATTCAATGAACACATCTTCACTAAGTTCTCCGTGCCAAAAGGCACTTTTTACATCAAGTTGATACACACTCCATTTTCTATTAGCTGCAAGTGCAAGAATCTAATAGTGTCCCAACGAGCAACAGGAGCATATACCTCGGTGTAGTCAATTCCGGCTTGTTGAGTGTACCCTTTTGCTACGAGCCGGGCTTTTCATTTGTCTACTTCTCCTTTCTCATTCAGTTTAGTCTTGAATATCCACTTTACACCAATCTTCTTAGCTCCTCTCGGCAACTCAGTCAATTCCCACGTTCCATTCTTTTCAATGGCTTTGATTTCTAAGCCCATTGCTCCTCTCCATGTAGAACTCTTGACTGCCTCTTCGAAAGTTGTTGGATCACTAGCTGAAGTGAACATAACAAGCTGCTGCATCATTTCCTCATCCTCAGACAGACCCTCACCACTTTCGTAGTCCTCCATCCACACCGGTACTCTCTGTATCCTCCCTTGAACAGGACTTGATGTATTGATTAGAGTTGAGGCATTATTTTCAGCTGCTGCTTCACTTGAAGATGATGAACCAGAGCCATTAACTCCACCTTCAGCAGTTTGCTCAATCTGCTCTTCTTCTTCATTATTATCTTCCTCGGTCTCTTCTCCTTCCTCATCTCCCCATTCAAGTATATCACATCAAGTTTCTTCAACAGACTTACCCCAGTTCCACCTCTCCTCTTCTTCGAACACCACATCTCGGCTTATGACAATTCTTTTTGCCTCTGGATCAAACATTCTGTAAGCCTTGGATTCTTCGCTTATACCTGAAGCTTTTGTTGTCAAGCTTTTTCCTTTTGTTATCTGGTATGTGAAAATGTCTGATGCAGCCAAACACCTTAAAATGCTCTACAGAAGGCTTGAGTCCACTCCACGCTTCTTGTGGTGTCTTGTCTTTCACCGCAAGTGTGGGACATCGGTTAAGAACATGTACTACCCAATTTACCGCTTCCGGCCAGAACTCTTTAGGAACTTGTTTTTCCATCAGCATGCACCGTACCATGTTCATAATGGTTAGGTTTTTTCTCTCTGCCACCATGTTCTGCTGTGGGGTGTAGGATGCAGTGAGCTGTCTACCGATTCCATTTGAGCTGCAATATTGGTAAAATTCCAACGAGGTGAACTCCCCACCTCGGTCAGTGAGAAGACAGCAAATAAACTTTCCAGTTTCTTTCTCTACCATGCTCTTGAAGTTTTTAAAAGTAGTGAATGCTTCTGACTTGGCATGTAAGAAATATGTCCATACTTTCCGACTACAATCATCTATGAAAGAGATTATGTACCTTTTGTGGCTGTTTGACTCAAGAGTAATTAGACTACAGATGTCGGAATGCACAAGTTGTAGTGGTTGAGAAGCTTTCCACAAACTTTTCTTCGGAATTGAGTCTCGATGCTGCTTCCCAATAACACAATCTGTGCATAATTTGAACGAGGCTTTGAGAGGTGGCAAACCATTCACCAACTTCTTGTATGCCAAGGTTCTCAAACCCTTAAGACTCAAATGTCCAAATCTCATATGCCATAAATGAGTGGTGTCTTCAGATGTCATTTGAAAACACGTCGGACCTGGAGCATGAGTTAGCACAGAGGAAAGCACTACAAACATTCTATTGGCAGTCATAGGGGTCTCCATAATCAATCCTTTCACAGGATGGTAAACTTTGCAAACTCCATAATGAATCAAAATAGCCACATTCTTCTCTTGAAGTTGTCTAATACTAAGCAAGTTATTCTTGAGCTCAGGAATATAAAATACATCAGTGATCACCTAAGTAGCTCCATGAATATTCAGTCTGATGCTTCCCTTCCCTACCACTACTATCTTTGTATTGGTGCCGAGCTTCACTATTTGTCTGACAGTTTCGTCAAGGTTAAGAAACCACTGCTTGTCTCCGATCATGTGATTGCTGCAGCCGAAGTCTAGGAACCACACCTCCTCTCTCTTGGAATTGTGCATCTCAACATATGACATTAGCAACATCTCTTCACTTTCAAAAAGTTCAGCATAATGGACATTCTTCTCCCAGCTAGGGCACTCATATTGAAAGTGTCCTACCTTGTGGCACTTGTAACATTCTACGATTGCCTTATTAAGCTGTTGCCGACCCCTTCCTCTTCCTCTTCCTCTGCCTCTAGTGCCAACCCTCTCTTCATGGCTGACCTTTAGTGCTTGTTCTTCATTCCCATGTTCGTTCATCCTTTGCTCGTGCACCAAAAGACTACTCTGCAGCTCATCTATTGTCAAAGTCTCCAAGTTATTGCACTCTTCAACACAGCACACCACATAATCAAACTTTGAGGTCATAGACCTCAATATTTTTTCTATGAATACCACCTGCTCCATCCTCTCCCCATGAATCTTTTTTTATTGGCAATTGCAAGAGTCCTAGAGAAGTATTCATTCACCTTCTCACCTTCCTTCATCTGTAAGACTTCGAACTCTCTCCTCAATGCTTGTAATTGGGCACGCTTGAATCTAGTTGACCCTTGGAACTTCTGTTTCATGGAATCCCAAATATTCTTGGCTGTTTCTCTATTAAGGATTGTTTCCATTATCGTACGATCAATGGATTGGAAGAGATAGTTCTTCACTTTGAGATCCTTAAGTTTTTGTTCATTAATAGCCTTCCTTTGTGCCTCTGTTAATGCTGCCTCATTCTCCACCGCTGTGATTCCATCTTCGATCAATGGCCAATACTCCTTTGACCTCAAGAAATTTTCCATCAACATGGCCCAGTGATCATAGTGGCCATCAAATTTGGGTATGGCAGGCTGCACAAAGCCTCCCTCTGAACTCGAAGCCATTCTATGTTCTCACACTCTTCTAGCTCTCTCTCACTCTCTAAGAAATCTGCCATTTCTTTCACTTAGATCAGGCCCCGTGGTAGAGCTCTGATACCACTTGTTGGAAGCTTAAACTCTAACACAGACAACTCAAAGTTTTGTGAGCATGAACGCCTCAGTTACTCAATGAAACAACCGTGGCTTTAAACAGCCATTACAAACAGGAATGATAACAAACTGCATCCACATTTTACATGTCCTACAAACGTGGTTAACGAGAGGAAGAAAAATTCAAAACCTAATCTTAACCCTACAAACTAGGGTGTTATTAACAAGGAAATAACAAACACGATAATAAAGAGATAAGTCACAAAGACTTAGTCAGCAAGCAATCAACGAGGCCTAACAATGCTTGGTGAATTTCAAACAGAGGGCAGAGTGCATCCTAGTCCTCTCTTTCAGTCCGAAGTGCAGCAAGGACCCTAGCATTACTGGATGCCAAACTTAGCTTCCCCAAACCTCAAATGGTGCTCCAAGACATAGGAAACAAACCCAGAAGCTTGAAATCGCTGCCATGGTCTGGGGTCTCAGAGGAGGCCGATGGCATCCAAAAGATCAATCCGTCAAAACCCAACCAAAATCAAAAAATAGATATACCTATATGTAGAGTTCACCGAGAGGATTACATTTCATACCTCAGACGACCTAAACGATGCCGGAGTCGCCTAAAAAGCTGAGGAACACCGGAAAAGCTTCATGCTTCCAAACTTCGAATCTTTCTCCACAGTCTGTGCATGGACGATCCGTGGCCAGAAGTACGTCTGCGCCGTCGAGACGAAGCAAACTCCGGTGGTCCACCATTGTGATATGACCGGAAGCGGAAGTTCCGATCGGGTTGCCGGTCTCCTTCGCGGGTCGAGAGGCCTGGTTTCTTCTCGATTCTTTTAAATCGTTCGATCTGATCAAAGGCTATTTATAGCCAAACCCAACTGGAATCCAAGGGCTGAGATGAAGCGGTGAGCAACTAAACGGCTTAGATCACTCCATGTGATTTTCTATTTCCTTTAATAATTTCTTTAATCCCTAAAATTCCAAAATCCGTAGAAATTAGCTAGGGTATCCAAAAAATTCCCCGTAAATTCCCACGAAATCGTCGTGTCGTGTACTTTACTCTCAAACCCTTAAATCAAGAATTTCACCTTATGAAAAATTCCAAAAATTATTCTCGAGTATTTAAATAACCATCGAGGTCGAAAAATTAATTCCTTAAACGATCTCACTAATACCTTTGAATTTTCTGGGGCTCACAGCAGCCCATCCCAAATTCTCAATAGCTTACTCAAAAATTTGATAAAATCATGAAGAGCCCATAAGTTTTCTCAAGAATTTGGTTATAAAGGAGGCTTTTTGCAAAATTGGAGCAAGAAATACATTCTATTTGAAGAGAGTTAGAGAGTTGTTGTTCGATTTGAAGATAAGGAGATTAAATCATGTTTCGATCAACTTTCCTTGTTTTCTTTGGATGGTTTCGTGTTTCTTTGTTATGTGCAATTGGAATTGAAATTTGAATTTGTAATGCAATGTTTGATTCACTACCCTGCTATATTATGAAACAGGGTTCCTTTTGATTCACTTTTTTTTCCTTCCTTTCACTCCTCGATCATATGAGACAAGGTTCCTAATCGAAAAGCTTCGGTTACAGATTTGGGTTTCTTTCTTTAGCCGAATAATCACATGAACTTTCTCTCGCCAAATGATCACATGAACTTTCTGTCGCCAAATGATCACATGAACTTTCTGTCATTTAGGCTTTTATATAAATCAATAATGTTGGCTGTTTAGGTTTATGAGTGCAGTTCTACGAGGGAAGAGCTGGGAGTTTCCGTTGCCGCCGTTCAAGCAGGGCTGGTTAGTGCTTTATTTCTTGAAATTAGTTAATAAAAAGTGATTGTTGGTCTATATTTGGTGGAGATTTTAGAATAGAAGTCACTCATGATTGGTTTATTTTGTCAATTATATTCATGGTTGTGTCCATTTGTTTTAATTATCTTTTGTATATTTTGAACGGTAATTGAATGGTAATTGAATCATTGAATGTTTGATATTGAATCATATGAATGTTTGGTAATTGGAAATACTAGTGCCGAGTTCTATGTAATGCAATTTAATCATTTATACGTAAGGCTTACGCCTTATGCCTCAAGGCGAACGTCTTACTGAGGCTCTCCAGAAAACGCCTCGGCTACGCCTTAGTCTTTTAAAACATTGGTTTAGATTTTGTCCTTTGGATAAGGAGAATTTAACTTAGAATAGCTAGTTAGAAAAGGAAGAAGCTGCCGTATATAGAATGCTGGTAGTAGAAAAATGTTTATTTCTAAAAATAAGGTCATTTCTTGCTCTCCAAATAAAATAAGCAGTATTTAAAGCTATACTGAAGAGATTATTATCTTGAGAAGAGATAGTGGAAAGGAAATGAAGCCACTCAATAAAAGAATGATGTCGGGAATGGGGATTGAGATTGAAAAAAATGGAGTACCAAAGCTTTTGGGATTCAGGACAGAAGAAGAAAAGATGATCAAGAGTTCCAGTATAAGAATTACAAACCGGACACTGTCTATGAATTTTCTAATTTGTGAAAATTTGATCTCTAGTAATAATACGCTTTCGAAGTAATTGCCAACCAAAAACTTTAATTTTAGGAGGTAAGATGTGGAAACAGAACTTTTGTAGCAGGGCAAAGGTGGTATGAGTAGCAGTATTCTGCAAAAGGAGATTAGAAGCAAATTTGCAGGTGAATTTACCACTACCAGAAGGTCCCCAAATCATTTCATTAGGACAAGAGAAAAAAGGTACTGGGATTGATTGAATTTTAAAAACAATATTAGTAGGAAGGACTAAAAAGAAATTTTTTGAACAATCCATTTCCTATTCAGCAAGTAATCAGCTACTACCTCCTAATGATTCACTGATTGTTTATGTGAATCCGAAAGAAGATTAATTAAAGGAAAAGGGAGTACCCAATTAGAATGCCAAAAATTAACAAAAAGACCATCACTAATGATCTAGCTATAGCGAATACCAGAAGAAAGAAGCTTAAGGGAATCTAAAATACTCCTCCAAACTAGAGAAGAATTAGCCTTTTAGGGGCAGTTCAAATGGAAGAATGTGGCAAATATTTGGCTTTGATCAGCTAAACCCAAAGATTATCATGATCAGTAAGAATCTTCCAGCCTAATTTCACTAGAGCAGCTTGATTGAAATGAGAGAAGGTCCTTAGACCTACCCCCCTTTTAACTTTGGGGGTGCTGATAGAAGCATTTTAATGCGATGTTTTAATAGTTATTTCCTTAAATAAATCAATTTTAATAAAGTTTCTATTTTTAGGTACCTTGGAACAAATTGAGAAGAAATGAGCTTAAAGGCACATGAGAAGCAAGGGAACGTTGGAAATGATAGAGGCAAAGCACGAGAGATGTAGAAATGAGCTAAAATTAACAAATGAAGTTTTCCTGGTCCAGCTAGGAAATCCTTAGGTCAGACTAGGAAACCCAGTCAAAGTACGAATCTTAGGTCAACTAGGAAACATGATCAGAGAAATGAAGAAAAATGGCAAAAAATGTAGAGTCTTAGTTGGACTAGGAAACCTACTTTTGCCAGGAAAATGAATCCTAATGACACAAGGAGTCCCAGTTGAACTAGGAAAGCAAAAGAAGACTTCGGAAGGTTCAAGAACATTTCATGTGAAGAGTCCTCATTGGACTAGGAGTCCTGATCACAATAGGATACCTGGGTGGACTAGGAGAGCCCAAGAACAAGCTCAAAACGTCCTCTATAAAGGTGATATGGATTGGGAGTCATTTTTGA
This sequence comes from Rosa chinensis, assembly GCF_002994745.2. NCBI lineage: Eukaryota > Viridiplantae > Streptophyta > Magnoliopsida > Rosales > Rosaceae > Rosa > Rosa chinensis. Next base: position 64,272,171 of record NC_037089.1, read on the forward strand.
CAAGAAAAGATGATTAAAAATCAAATCTGGAGTCCTATTAGACATAGACTGATTTTGACTGAATTTCAAGTATATATCTAGATAATGACATCTCAATTAAATCCTAAATGCATCTAGACATGATTGTGGCCAAAGGGAGACTTCTACAAATAATGAAGGAGAATTTCAAGGGATTACAACATGCAGAAAGGTTGAAAACAAGTCCAGATACATTCCTTGAAGTCCACATTCACTCTTGGCTGAAATTGAGGAGATAAATTAGAAAATAATCATGTAATTAATGCAAAAATAATGTCCCTTAAATCAAGGTATTATTTTGGAGGCTTCCCATTGGTTGGATGACACAGGGAGGATGACGTGGAATTATATTATTGGCTAATGCTATATGGATCAATTAGATAATTCCTAAAAATGAAAAGAAGGATCCAGAATCCCCATACATCTCCTATATATAGATGCACCCTGCAAGCCTACCAAACACTTCACACACCACTTCTCCCATAATTCTAAACACCAAAAATTCTCTCCATTCTCTAGTCTTCAGAAGCTCTGCGTCTCAACCAATGAGGAGAAGAAGTCATGCAATACATCAAGATCCTAGCTGTCATCCACCCTTGTGTCGTCCCTAGAAGATTGCTTGCTTTCAAGGATCTTCAAGTTCTTCATCTCAAGGCTTTGTCATTCATCTTTCACGATGTATTTCATACTTTCTTTTGTTTTCCTTTGTAATTTGATTCGTAGAGTTATGAATTCTAGTTAACATAACGTTAAGGTCAAACTTTAAAGCCCGTCTCTATGCTTTGATAATAAAGTTGTGATTTCTATATGTTGATTTCTATGTTGCTTATGTGAGATTGCTTAATTGCTTTTGTTTTACATAAAACTTTTATATGTTTATGTTCTTCAAGTGCACACTTAGGATATATTCATGTAATTGGAGCTTGATTTAGGTTAACAAATCACCTAAAAGTTTTGTGAACCTAAATCATAAGTAGTAAAGGCTTTGGACAAAAGTCGAAATCAATTAAGGAGGATTGCAAATAGAAGAACTTTTTCATACTAGGTTGTGCACTTTGGTTGACATCATTTCTTTATTCTTCATGCGTTGAATGTGTTCTTGATTAGCTAGCTTTCTAGACTATGATTGCATATTCAATAGGTTTAATTTAGGTGCTTTCACTTAGATTAAACATTCAAGGAAAGTAAAATATGGGAAATCGTTTGCTTATTAACGTTTCACATGGTCAACTTCTTTCTCATGACATAGATAATCAACTATAGGAATTGTAATTTGATTTCATTCATATAGATGTGGTTTTGATTTTTGTTCCTGGCGTTCCAACCTTGTATATGTGTTTTTACATTTTCTTTATTTGATTTATTTTAATTTTCAAATTTATAATTCTAAACCACCCTATTTGTGTTTACTTGTATATATTTTTATTCTTTGTTTTATTTTTGTAAATAATACTTTATACTTGTATTAATTCTTTGTTTCTTTATGCAATTACAGGTATACCCTCAATCTCAGGCTTAAACGATCCATACTTATTCTATACTAACAACTACATTTTTCAGGGTTAAATTGTGCGCTTGTTTTTAGTGTACTAGGTGCAGATAGCAGACCAAGCCACATGAACTTGAGTGGTATTACCCCAGAAAAAATTCCTACTTTCAGCATCTAAATGCTTAGAAACTTAAGAGGGACACCTAAAGAAGGATAAAACATGATTGGGTAAACCAGAGAGGTTTGCTTTAAGTAGAGTTAACTTATCACCACAGGAAAGAGAATTCCCTTTCCAACTAGCTAGCTTCTTTTGCATTTTCAGAATCAGGTCTTTTGAATTAACAGGGTCTTTTTAGAAAATAATATTATTGATACCAAGATATCTATCCAAAGTTGTCTTATGTTGAATATTCATAATGTTACTAAGACGACATCTGGTATGAGAAGGAATATTATGAGAGAAATAAAGAGTAGATTTGTTATAGTTTATCTGTTGTCCAGTAGCTTTGCTAAAAATGTCTAAAGTGTTCAGTAAGTGCTTAGCACCAGTAGTAGTACCTGGCCGAGTTTGTTGAAATTAAATTGCGATGCTTCTGTTATTAATAATGGGGCATAGGTTGGAATGGGGGCTGTTGTTAGAGGTAATGAAGGTAATCTTTGGTTGGATGTGGGTGAGCATAATCAAGGGAGACTTCTAACTTTTTACGTGTTGCAAAGCTACAAGCGCTAATCGTGGGGCTTGAAGCTATGTAAAAGCGTGGTTGAGAGCCTGAGAGAATTGAAACAGATTTCTTGGAGGCGGTTATGATCATGAATTGTAGTGATGATTGTTTAGCTGAGGAGTGAGTTTTGGTGGAGAAAGTCAGGCTACTGTTGGCATCAATTGGAACTCAGAGTATTTACCATGTTTCTCGGAGTGCCAATGGTGCTACACATGTTGTAGCTCAGGGTGTAGCCCGGCTAGAGGGGTGTCATGTTTGATTGGGGGTTTGACTCTTTCGGCTCAAGGATGTCATCAATGATGATAGACTCATAACTAGTTATAGTAGTAGGGAAGAAAGTGGAAAGTTTATGTCTAATACCGGTCATTCCCATATTTTGTAATCGTTTCTTTAGTTGAATAAAGTTTTTTTTCTTCTCAGAAAAAACAAATAAAGAAGAGTACAACACAAATAACTACAATAAAGAAAGGGAAAATTGTCTGTACAATACCTGACGTTTCAGCCATTCTAAACTTTTGTACTTCAAGTTTAAAAAATATCATAATGGTACCTGAGATTCTGACCCCGACCAAATATTTATACCTAGTGTGGTTAGCTCCATTGCGGAGGTTACCATGTTGCATAATTTAAAGGGTATTTTTGTCCCTTCATGTTTTAATCCATTTATTTTTTTCAAATCCATGGCGGCTGCTTTAGTCTCACTCTCGTTCTCTACTCTCCACCCTCATCCCTTCACCCCAAACATGAGCTCCAGCTTTTGAAGAACTTTTCTTATAAATCGATTGTATGCTTGGTTTTAAGGAAAGTATATTTTGGGAAAGTATTAAATCTTTGTAAATTTCTTTCATTTAAGATTATTATTTTTGTCCACTCACGCTAATATTTTTCAAATACTTTTTCCTGAGTCATTCAGTTTCAAATGTCCAATTCGCAGACTAGACTAGTTGAGATCGGACGTACTTGGAGTCGAGGCATAATTGTCGATACCACTTCCGCATTGTAGAATTTGTTTATCTTGATAAATTATTCTTGTATACCTTGCTAATTAGATTGCTCTTATTACTAAGCACTTGTGTAAATTGTAAATTTGAGATGATTTAGATTTATATTGTTTCATATCTAGTTATGGAGTTTGGTTGTGAACTGTGAGGAGCATGTAGGCTCCATGAGTTAAGGAGTGGGCAGTCCATTCTTAGGAGTGGTTCTGCCTAATTTTTGATAGAATTTCTTCTAAATTAGGGCATGCAGGGCCACCTCGGATTTCAAGTTGAAATCTCTGTGAGCCTGTCAGGGAAACAGTTTTTCTGTAATATAATCAGTTATGAACAAAATTTTATCGTTTCCTTTCAAAAATTAAAAAATAAAACATTGTAAGGAAAACTGTTTGTTGAGACTTTTCCAATTCCTATTTGTCAATATTTCAATAAGAATAGGAAAAGCAAATTTCAAATGATTTCCAAGGATGGTAGGCTAGTGGTGGGTGGTGTAGCTCAGATTGCGGCCAATCTTCCTAACCATATATGTATAAGGCTTTTCATCTCAGCTCAATATATAAACACAACAATGCTCAAAACCTTCGACATTGTGAGTGAGTTTTCTATCGGAACTTGACTATAACTGCATATGGCTATTTCAATCAGAGTTTTTATCACAAACACAAACAGTTCCTGAAATTTGAGTTGTTCGACACTTTGGTTCCTAATATTTTAAAACTATCACATTGGTACCTTAAAATTAAGCACCAACATACTTTTAAGGGAAAATCGTCCAAACAATTTCTGAACTTTTCTGAACTATTAACTTTCATACCTATGTTTTGAAAAACATCAAAATGGTACCTGTTGATTTAAGCTCAACCCAACTTTCGTACCTAGCAACAGTAAAATCGTTAACCCCTTTAACTTTGGAGGGGTAAATCTGGTAGTTCATATATTCTGGAAAAGAAATAAAAATAGAAGGGAAAAAAAAGAGTTTGACATGGCTCGAATCTGTCGAACCGGAACCGTTCGTATTTATTGTTGTAAATTGCAGTTTTGAATGCCTTAACGATCACCAATTTGGCTGAAATTTTGCAGAGATGATCTATACATTAGGACTTAAAAACTGAACGGTTAAGATCTAAATGTGTGATCGGAAAGGGGGGAAAAATATAAATCCGTACCTAATCCTTAGGTACGGACGTCCGCAACCAAGAACGCCTGTATATATATATATATATATATATATATATATATATATATATATATATATAACTAAAGGATTCATAAACTTTTCATATATGACCTTAACTTGAGTATAGAATAGTACAAAGAGACTACTCTGTTTAACACTGTTTTGAGCACCAAGTAGTCTATATTAAATAAAAACACTTCGCCCTATTGGTAATAAATTTCCAAAAGTCAATCGAGCATGCAATTGTGGTACGTTGGAATCAAATATTTCTAGAAAGGTTTATAGAATAGCTCTTGCTAAGCATAGACACATAACACAACTAACCGAGTTTGGGTCCCACGCGCTCTAGACCATCAACTGATCCCCGATGCCACCATTACCGCCTGCGCCTGGAGCAAATTTGGATCAAACCCAAACCCAGCCCACGCCGCCGGTCTTTGTCCCTTGAAGCACCACGACTTTCCTCGCCTCAGAGATTTGGTTTCGATTTGATGCCAACGACTCACTGCCACCTAAAGTAAACCGTCCCAGTCTCCCAGAAGGCAAAGGGCAGTATAACAACCGTTCCCTTCTGGTAGCATCACAACAACAGCGAGGCAACCGCTAGGATTGACATCGGACCGCTACCGAACGAGAAGAAAGATCTCAGGTTTTCCTCTCCGACTTCGCTCTCTACGCAGCTAGGGTTACATCCTCATTTTTTGCCTTTCTTATTTTAATACATCGTAAAAACAATGAAGAAATTTTTTCCATTCTCATCTGAAATCTATCCAAACAAAGATGGTTAATAATTCACTCTGTTAAATTCAAAAATAAAAATTTATCAGAACATCCAAACTCCTCACTATAAGTCCCATGAAGAGTCGATACAGTTCTAATGAACTACTTAAAAGTTAAAAGCTTGGAATAGGTATTAATTTGTTGCAGATCGACTTCACCAAAAAAGAAAAAGAAAAATACCCAACAGGAGATGACGAGGAAAAAGCGGTGTTTGTATTACAAGCTACTATTCCGGATAATCATATCACTCTCCTTAAACTGTCAACACTGCTGATTCTAACAAAAGTGCAGATATACATCACAAAAAGGCTACACCAAATTGGAGAGAAAAAGAATGCCTCTAGACTACCAAAACCACAGTTGCATTAAGCCAATAATCGACTCATTGTTCAATAGAATATACACCACATTTTGAACACAACTATCATCATATGTAGCTAACTAAATGACCAAGCCTGGTGAGTCCAACATATACATAATCCCATCGTCGATCTTATATTAGATGGCTGAATCGTGCTTAATCAATCTTTTTGTATCTTATAACTGATCACCCTTTACACCCTACCTTGAATAATCCAAGCACTTGTGATGGGGTATTCTCTAAGTGGTACTTATCTCAACTTTGAGTCGCTTCCCTTGCTTCGGAATGATGAGAGCGAGAAGAATGATCTTGGAGCTGTTATATAGAACATAAATTGTATCCTGTCAGAAAGGCTCTAAGCAATTGCCATTGCCAAGTTGATAACCCATTCCAACAAGTGAACTGGAGCTGTCAATGATACACGTAATGTTTTACGAGCTCTTCACAGCTTCAGGTTCATCTGCCAAAACAGGGCTAGCATAGAAATTTTTGTTTCCTACAGTATAGCCACAATATCCAAATAATAATAAGACATTTTCATTAATACACAATCACCTTTTAATGAGCTTCCCGAAATATGCTCCTCCCTCAGTTTAAAGTTCACCGGAGGTGATGGGATAGAGCTTAATGCTTGAACTGCAAACAGTGATCAATTTTAAAAATCAGCTGTTCATTCTTTTATCAAATGGACAAAAACGCAATAAAGGATACTAAATAAAAGAAAAAAATCATCAACTTCAACAAGAAAAAATATATTGAATTGAGATCCTCAGATGATTTCATGTGTCCAACAAGCTCAAGTCACAGGGGTAGTAACCATAGCATGAAGAAAACCTTTAATTAGGAACAGGCAGGATACATAAGATAAAATGGCATTAGGATATCTGTAACTTACCCCTTTCATTGAACTCAGTTTCATTGAAGCCATCATCGGGACCCTGTGCAAATCCCATTCTTGACTTTCTCAAATCATCTGATGATCGGTTGGCAGGATCTCGCCCATCTTCGGTATCATCATCTCCTTCAGAAGTCGTAGCAGAGATCCAGTCAGCCATATTATCTGTCCCACGACTTTTTCTTCCGAACTTTAACAACCGTTTAAATCCTTTGGTCATATCCTTGCGTGACTGATTTTGTGATGAATTAGTAGCAAGGACAGGTTTCTGAGCACTTCCCCATTTCTTCCTCATTCGAGCTGCATCAACATCTGTTTGGCTAAGACCATGAGAATTCCAAGAAGCAGGGCTCCCCATTGGAGAGTCTACAGAGGCATCAATATCAGAGGTCTCATGTTGGTAGGAAAACGGATGATGCATCTGTAAGTTCCATGACATGGGGCTTTCCCCTGGTGAGCCTGGCACAGACTCCACAGCATGAAATGTTGAAGGCACCGCAGCAGGCAACTCGGCAACTGATGTGGGGTCTGCTTGAGAAAGAGATCTTACAGAATTGACATTATCAGACCCGGAGTTACCAGACTTGTCAGATTCCTGACTAGATCTCGGTTTTCCGATATCCATATCAACATCATCCTCAACTACCATCATTTCAAGTTCTTCCTCTTCTTCTTCTTCCTTGGCCATATCTACTGCATCTTCTGCCTCAAAGGCCAATTCATCAAATTCTTCTTCATTGTTCCTGGTCTCAGATGCCATGAAACCTTTCAGCTTAGAAATACTTACTCCGGAACCAGTACCTATCCCATTACCCTTCCTAAGAAAGGATTTTGACTCCACAATTTCTGGAAATTTGTCATAAGGGCCCTGCTCAGTTTGCCCTTTGTCAAATCTTAATGGCACCAAGACAACCCCATCAGAGTTCATTGGCGACAAGGTGTTGAATTCTACAGGATTAGCGGAACTCTTCCTCAAGGACTGAGAACGCCGCGACTTCTCTTCCTTGAACATTACTGTATCTTCACTACTACTCTTGCTGCGGGAATAGCTTCTGACCTGTGAGCGAGCAGCTATTTTGTTAGCGGCTACTTTGCTAACTCCAGAAGAGGGCTTCGTATTTTCTTTCCTTAAATCAGAAAAGTTTGGAACTGATTGTACAAGAGGATTATCTGATTCTAATCTTCGCCGCCCTGAACTAAGGTTGGAAACTTTGGCTGATGAACGAGGGGCTGGTGCAGTTGGGGTCCAGGGGGCGGAATCTAATGGCTGTTGTCAAAACAGAAAACTATCATCCTTAGATACAAATGTTAATCAGCAATCAAAATATCTATTGGCTGTTGTCAATACATAAAAATATCATCCTTAGATACAAGCCTTAATCAGCAATCAAAATATATCTTCAACCACTTTGTCAGATAAAAGGATAAAAAAACAATCAAACTTGAACAGCTCATTTTACTGCTAGTTTCGTGATGACTTAACCAGAATTACCTGCTCCTTTTTCATACTAGATCGAAAATTAAATGATCTGAGCTTCTCAGCGCGTCGACGAGCACTGGATACTGAATCCTGTCTGTCTGCTGACCCTGAAAAGTTGGCATTTAACTCTGCCCTACTTTGTTCAAGGCTATCTTCCATGGCCTTCAACTTGGCCTCCTTCTCTTCTCTTTTGGAACCCCATTCTTCTCTCAGCTTAGCATCTCTTTTCTGCATGTACCTCTCATAGAATTTTCCTTTAGAATCAAGAGAGAATCCAACCTCGGAGAAATTCTGCTTTGGAGTATCACCATAGTCCTGGTTACTTGGTACCTTCAATGGTGGAGTATTGAAGTTTGCCATGTTACTAGAACTACCCTCAGGTTCCATGACTCTGGTGTCAACAAATTGTGCAGGAGGAATCTCCTCCACTGCTGGCTTTCTATGTTGTGAACTTACTGCCTCTTCCTTCTTCATATCCACAGGCTTGCTTCTACGAGCGAAACTAGACTGATCCACAGGAACCCTAAGTTTGTGCTCTGCATAAAGCTTTTCAAGCTCATTTGCCTTGAGTTTAAGTTCATCATTGAGTTCCTGATTTCCCTTGGTCTGTCTTACTCTCTGAACTTGCTCTACTGCTGTTGACATTGTAGCAAGGCTCTCTTGATTCACTGAACCTTTATCACCCATAAAATCCAACTTGATGTTTCCGCCTTCATCTCTCCTACCCAGTGACCTCTTATTCTGTTCACGACTGGCAGAAGCAGGTTTCTGGAATTTCATTTTCTGAGTTCCAGAACTATCCACTTTTAGTTGTTGCTTATCTGATGATGTCAAGTCCTTTCTTCCCACCTCCTCCTCAAGCTCTCCAGAAAACGATCTCCACAGAGGCTGGGGAGGTAATTGATCAGGCTGGATGCCTTTGAGCTGCCCTGAAGAGGCTTCATCAGGTTTTCGTCCAAAACCACCTTCAGACTGCCCCGAGAAAGATCGGGTATGACCCTGGAATCCCCTAGGATGTAACTGAGTCATTGACTGATCTCTCGATCTAGAATCCTCAACCCTATTCACAGTTCCACCATCAGATGGAGCACTCCCAACCTGGTTCTTCCCACCAGCAACCGCTGCCCGATTTGAAAATCCTATAGACCGTGTCTCGGAACCGGGTTGATCCTTAGACCCACCACTTCTCTCTTTGCTAGCAGAAGATATATTCAACTTCTCTAGAGAAACCCCTTGATCACTTAACGCAACCTGCTCTGTTTTGCCAATAGAAGACTTGGATTGGGTCTGGGAACTCACCTGCGTCTTCAAATTGTTCCTCACCTTTGACCCCACCTCCTCCTCTTCACCTAATACCCCAGCCCCGATCTGCCCCTCGGCTTGATCTTTCACCCCAAGATGGCCAACTCTACCAGAAAGACTCGAATCCACCGAGTCATTCAGCGCCTTCCGGTCCTTACCCTCTGCCACACCAGATACAATACTATTTCCCCTTGATAGAGAAACAGAGGAAATAGAAGATGGCGTGCACAAGGGGCTCTCAGTGTCTTTCTTGTCAGCACTCAAATCGATGCTCATGTCACTAGCACCGCTCCATCTCCGAAGCACGGCCGCAGGCGCCGATGACACATCAGACGACAGCCGCCGGAGCTCCGCAGGTTTGGCAACAACGGGTTTGCCGCCACCGCTGGAACCAGTAGGACTGTCCTGCTTATTCTCAAAGAGCTTGATGCGGTCCTGGACGCTGAGCCTTCTCGCAGGTTGTTGAGTCGCCAACGTTGGCTCGGTCTGAGGCTCGTCCTTGTTTTCCACCTTCTTGGTCTTGTCGCCGTCTTTGTCTTCCTCAGTTACGTTGTTACGTTGTTGCCTGGGAAAGTTGCTGGCAACGGACTTGGGCTGTTGACACGTGGATGGCTTTGATAGGTCTTCTAGATGCAACCCAGTTGTGTCTTCGGTAGGGTCATCGATTGACATGTCGGACTCGCATGAGGCTCGGACGAGTCTGTCGTCGCCACCTGGCTTCCATGGGCTGATCAGCTCTGATCTTCTCTCCCACAAAGATATAAACTTTGTACTAGCTTCGCTGCACACATTTTCAAATCTAAACTTGTTAGCTTGTAAATATAATATTAAAATAATACAATACGAAATGCCTTAAATATGAAATCTTTTTAAGGTGAGAAGTACAAGGTCAGTTGAGATATGACAAATGGAAAATGCCTTTGTAACTGTATACCTGCCAAATTGAGACAAGCAGCTTAACTATTTTTTTTTTCTAGATCTACCAACTACTATTTCCTATTTGGGCCATTTGGCAACAACTATAATTTATGGTTGGGCTTATTTTATTCGAAAGAAAGGTTTAACTTTCACTTTACAATGGACCCATCTGTGACCCAATTCATTTGCTTCTAAATTCTCACTAGTCATACCAAACACTAAATAGTTGCTTCTGTTTGTTTGCAAGTCTATGGAAGTCCTTGTCAAATAGTGAAAGTATATACTACTTTATGACCAACAAATAATATGCAGACACCCACATAAAACTCATTCCCTCACAAGAAACGCGTGAAAGTCACAGATTCCTAGCTATTCCAGCTGTCTGAGATTTTGAACAAAAATCACTTAATGTGTAAGATACATACTTCAATCAGGCCACCCCGATTATTCTTTTGAATCGAAGAGACTGAATGTACATGATATTATCATGACATTTCACATTAGGAGAACAACAGATCCCATACTGACGTGGTGAATGATAATCCATTCAGGCTACGTGGTGTCGTGACGTTTTAACACACCACTTTGCATTAGTGATTGGAGCCACCATGTCAGCATGATGGAGTGATTTGTGCACCCCACTCAAGTTTTTCTCTCAAACATTGACAACAATGAAGTACCAGTAATGGCGAAGCAGAGCCTCAACTGAAGCAGTTGAAAGTATACATGCTTAAATAGCTAGTTTCAGAATGTACTTTGAGGCCAAGATCAAGTGGGAAAGTGTTTAAAGGATGGATAAATAGGAAGAGAGCTAATGTGATGACACACAAGCAGACATTGAGACACAAGCATATGAAAGTGAGTGCATGCCCGCACACAAGAAGGGGGGGGGGGGGGGGGGTGGGGGGAGAGAGAGGGAGAGAATGGGGGCTATTTAAATAAAACTTGAAGATAGAATTTTCCAGAATCTTACTGTAACCGATGGCCACCAAACTGATCTGCAAATAGTTGTAGTTCGGAGACTGTATCAGGGTTGAAACCAGCAGCAGATGCACGAGCACAAGCTGTGGATAGATCCTGCCTCACTGCAACCAGCCGTACATCAATAGCCCTTAAAAGCTCCTTCCTGTAGGAATGATATTAAGGAATAAACATGAGAAATCAACTTTGGGACGTAGATGTTTCAAAATAGCAAGATTATACATCTTGACATGCTTACGTACTATCCTGAATGAACACAGCAGAGCTATGACCAATTTTCCAAATTAAAATGCAGTCAACTCTACTGTTTGTTATTAACTGCCACTCTCAACTTTGTACTGGACTTTTAATGTGAAACAACAATTAATTATTTCCAAACATCTCAGACCAAAGATTCATATGAAAGAGGCTTCTATCATCATCTCATGAACATGGCCAAATTTTAGTCAGCCCAAAAAGAAAGCCATCTTAAATCACCTCAAACAGAAATACCTTCCCATGGCTGACTTTCTAGAGTCAAGTTCAACCTAAGGGAATTTGAAAAATAAATGCAACAAAATCTTTCAATATCTCCTATTGCCACAACCAACAGCAACTTCTTCCATAACTTCTAACTATAACCATATGTAATGGACAAAATGAAAAAAGTAATGCGACAAATGCTACATTTAATAAATAAACACAAAATTATAAAGAAATCCAAATTCGACCAACTATTACTTTGTTGCATCTGCGGCTGCTGTGCTACCTTTTCCATCCCCACCTGAGCAAACCATTCAAAAGCTAAGTCAGCAATGCTTCAGAATAATAGCCAGATGTAACTGGATATAGCGATTATAAATAAATGATAGATATTTCAAAAGGACAAAATCATAGGTCAAATGCTTTTGAGAAGAACTGAGATTATCTTTTCAGAACTTCCTTTTTATCAAGTGATCAAGTTGAACAATTTTCTAAATGCAAAGTTAGATTAGCAGCACATAGATGATTCACATAGAAGACAAAAACAAGTATGATGACACACTGACTTCTATAATACTTTTCAGGCATAGTATTATGCCATGCCCGAATAAGTAATCTTTATGATATCCTAGAGCCTAGATAACTGTAAGTCATGCTGCATTCTATGTTATCGCTGGAGGAAACAAAAAATGCATAAAGACCTCATACACTCACGCAAAACATGTGATCGTCCTAAATTGACCCGGTTAAAAAGTTCTCAATCTACCTTTGAGATACAGCCACAAACAAAACGGCTAAGTCCAAAATTGCATCCCAACATAAGCAAAAAGTTAACACAATTACAAAGACTAACGACTAATCCTCTTTGATAGCCTCCTCATCAAGGTTAAAGCTTTGAAGTCTCCCAAATATCACCAGCCTGGGAGGACTTTTGAGAAAGAGCATTCAAATATTCAACTGCAACGCCTATATACAACAGAAGAAGAAAATTCTCACAGGGTCTGCCACATTATACCCAATTGACACTTCCATATCAGGATTTCAAAGGGGGTCTTCCTCTATGATGATTACAGTTACTCTAATCACATCTCATATAAATTTTTCAGCTGGATATCTGAAATTCACTTCATATTTGAGCACCACCAGCACTAAGTCTCACCAAAATGATTAGTCAGAAGAAACATGCAGCCAGGTCTTTTAGCGATCCATGCTACCCATGTTCTGTTTAACTCTTGTGCAAAGTTAGCTAGGAAACATCCAGATGAATCAGCTACCAACTCTCAAGTCCAAAATGCACAATGCACTAGGCTACTAGCAAACACCTAAGCATTTTCTAAATGAGAAAAAGCACCTTCGCATGCCATTAACAAATCTGCCTCAGCACTCTGCGGATCGGTATGCTATATATCTCTAACCTGAGGAATATGATCTACTTCCAACACCACACCCGATTCCTCAAGGAAAATAACCTAGATTGCAAAAGCAGACTCAAACAAATTCCAGGTTGAAGATTAAAATCTCAAAAGTGGAGTTAGAAGAGATGATCATACCCAATGCACCAGAAGGTTGACCTCCCATTCCCTGATATACAGGAATTCAGAAATTAAGTTAAACCAGTCTAACCAGAAAGTAAATGTGATTGCGGTTACCATCAAGGTATTATTAAAAAAATAGTTAACTGATCAAATGACCATACCTGAGAATATATTCTCCGTGCAGATTCCAATTGGGACATTTCTGCATCAAAGGTATTGACCAGTTCTAGTACCTCCGGTGTACTAACAAACCGCACAAACCTGTAAAACATATAGGGCTTGTTAAGTCAAAATAGAAAACTTAATAAAACATCTTAAAAGGACAGAAGGATCTAAACAACTAAATATTATCTAAATTGGCAGCTCAAATAACCTTTCAAGTGTTCCTTTTGTGAACCATTTCTCAGCATGTTTACGTTTCTCAACCTCAAGTTTAATTGACTGAACTGCAAGGGCAACCTGCTCCTCTGCAACCTTTAAATGGGTTACAAATGGCTTGATTGAACCAGACGCTAGCTTCTCAGTGTTTCCATTACTAGAAACATACAATTCACATCTGCCAAAAGGAAAAAGGATAAACATTAATAACTATACAGCTTCAAATTCAGCCCCGGATTCAGCTTCTTTAGGCATCATCAAGAAACTTGACAATAAAAGATCCCTGACTTGTTTTCCTCACCTTGAATGCTTGGGTGACAACTGGAAAACCGCATAATCAAGAGGCGTATCAGATTTCATTTTCTCCTCCACTCTAGTTCCTTTACTCCACAGGCCTCTTCATAAAAAGATGTAATCTTCAGCCCCAAATGCCACAGACCCTCAGCATTCTGATTAATTCATTCAGAACACATAATCCAAATAAAAAGAGAGTACACAACATGAATATACCAGTTCTTTGCAAGTGACACAAAACTGTTTGAGCTCAATCGGATGAAAATTTCAATAGTCAAAACAACTATGAGAGCCTCACACTTTTCTAACCCACATTCTAAATCAACACCCTTTACAAATAAAAAGGCAAAAGCTTGGTAGCTGAAACTTACTAATTTTGGACCAAAATGCACACCAAGTATACACAATCAGATCTCAATCTAAGACTATTCTCAACTGCAAAAGTGCACTCGAAGTCGAGCACTTCTACCAAAACAGAAACCAAAACTTCGAAAATCAAATTCAACTATTTCCCAGATCTGATTCCACAGAACCAAGCTCAAATGCCAATCCAAACAACACCCAGATAGAAAAAAATGCTCAACCACCCACAAAACCAAATTCAAATGCCAGACCAAACCCAGATAGATAAACCCACATGCCCACATTCATATGCAACCACCCAAAACTAAAATTCAAAACCCAATCAATCGCACCCAAAATTTAAAACCAAAATGTCAGACCAATCGACCAAATAAGAAGCTTACCTGGAGCTCAATCTCTCAAAGATCTCTGACTGCTCAATCGGATCCTCCGATTTGATCAAATGGGTACCAGCATTTCGCTACCATTTTCCCTTTTTGTATATATATGCAGCTGCTTCTTCTTCTTCAACTACTGGGTCTTTGAGATAACCTTTTCTTTATTCAAATTTTGAAAATGGGTTTTCGTTTCCAATGAAAATAATCTATCTTGGGCTTGTCTTCTCTCTCTCTCTTTAAAGCTCTAGGCTTGAAGAAAACCCTAATAACAGCAATGACAATATGGTTTTTGCTTTACTCATTCCTCAAATGTACCTTTCTTTGCCCCCCTTTTTTCCCAAGTGCTTTGCTTTCTCTCTCTCTCTCTCTCTCTCTCCCCTCTGTTTTTAAAAATCTACAGTAGAGAGAGAGAAGAAGAGAGTGTGTGAGTTTGTCTGTGCTTTGCTTCAGACAAAACCTTGGTTTGTAATTTGTTAAAAATCTCAACTAGGATTTTGAAAGACAGAGACTGATTGGTGGAGGTGGGGAACTGAACTTATAGAAATGGACTTTTACTGTAGTTGACTCCCAAATTACCATTTGACCAATGCTTTATGTTATGTTCTTACCTTTTATTTACTAGTGACTACCATGATTTGTTGCAAAAATAAATGTAACTTGACCCAATCATGGGTGCTCCATGATGGAAAGAGTTGAATCCAAATTTTTTGACATTTTGATGCTGTACTTTTCTTTTATAGGACATATATGAATGGTTTGAATTCCCAAATCCCTATTTTTAGATGATAAATACATTTCACTTCTAGAAACGAATTGATGATAAAATTCGTTTCTATTTTCTAATGATCTAAAGAAGTTTTGAGTTGGGAAAGAATTCAATGACTATATGTCATTTTGATTTTTTTTAACAATTATACAATAAGTAGTAACTGATCATATTTTTATTTTAGTTAACTCTTTATTTATTTTTATAGAACACAATCAACAAATAAGTAAAATTTATCATAATTACTACTTGAATTTGATTAAAAAAAGTAAAACTGACCTTTGATTTAAAATCTTACCGAGCACAAGAAATTGAAGACAAGATTTAAGTTAACTCGGCATTTTGTGTGTCTGTTATATGCAAGAATAATTCGATTAATGTGGAGTCCTAGGATTACGATATGTCCAAATGACTAGTAGATCAATAAATTTACCGTCCAAATAATTGCTTAGGTTGAGATTGTTGCTAGTTTCGATCAATTAGACCACTCAAATTAACGTCTCTATCAGATACAAAGAATATGTCTATAACAACCTACAGTGCATAGATTTAGTATGAACCGTCGGTTTGGAATAGCTATTACCATATTCATCATGATACACTCGGTACTGAGGAAGATCCCTGAGCGGCGAAACATTAGGTTATAACGCAATGGGATGTACAACCGACTTGGTTGGTACCTGTCGAGCATGTCAGGCCAAGGTTCAGTACCTTATGTGCTGACATGTCTTTCTTCCACCAAGTTGCTCGATAAGAATAGTCTCTACACCTACCTGGTCATAAGATGGGCTGCTAAGAGCAAGTGCACCCGTAGTCAAGAAAATGCAAAGTCCAGAAGTCAAGAATTCGACCAGTCAAGTTACTATTCACTGCCACTGGATATGGGTTTACATCCGTTTTTTTTTTCTTGACCGGTCAAGATTGTTCATCTTTCACTGTTCATCAGATCTTTAATTGAAATGGAAGGCTAGGATTGCATGCCCGTTACCCAGCTTTTTACTGTTCATCTGACGCCTCCTACTGTGCAACCACGTTCTGCTTTCTTCTCCATTCCTTCTTTCTGGCAGCATCTCTACCCGGTCAAGAATTTAGTAGGCCTGTAAATGGACCGGGTTCGGATCGGATCAACCTAAATACAAATCTGTTTACTAAAAAAAAAATCGATCCAAACCCGCTCGGTTAACCCGGCGGATCATTGATACCTCGATCCAAATCCGTATCCGTCGGATTAACGGATACCCGATCCGCTAATCTGATCCGTTTATAATTTCAAATATTTTTAAATAGTAATATTAAATTTATATCATAATATCTCATAAGATATTAATAAAATATTAAAATAACATGATCTACATGAAGAGTATCACAAAAAATAAAAGGGAAAAATTCACCAACGGTGTCTGGACACTGATGCGCTCGAAGCAAGCGCATAATTTAACCCTGAAATATCGTTAGTAGTATAAGCAAATAGGGATCGTTCTATTCCGGGGATTGAGGGTACACTTGTAATTGTGAAACAAATAAAGAAAAGTATTATTTACAAAAATAAAATAAAGAATATAAATATATACAAGTAACAAAATAAAAAGGGAGGGGGGGTTTAAGAATTATAGAATTGAAAATTAAGATAAATAAAATAAAGAAAATGTAAAAACATATATATACAAGGGTGGATCGCAAGGAACAAAGATCAAAACCACATCCATATGCAAGAAATCCAATTACAATTCCTATAGTTGATTTTAAATGTCATGAGAGAGGAGTTGATCATGTGAAACATTCGAAAGCAAATGATTTCCCATATTTTACTTTTCAATGCTAATTAACCTAAGCGAAAGCACCTAGATTAATCCTATCAAACATGCAATCAAGCCCTAGAAAACTAGTCAATCATGACATGTTCAACGCATTAGACATAGAGAAAGGCTATCAACTCAAGTGTACAACTTAGTATGGAAAAGTCCACCTAATTGCAATCCTCTTTAATTAAATTCGGTCTTTGCACAAAACCTTTACTACTTTGATTCAAGTTTACACAAAACGAAAAGTCGATTTCATGTTCTTAAACCTAGCACCAATTATATCAAAACCCTAAGTGTTTGCAACCACATAAGATTAAAATACAAAAGTTTTCTATCATGCAAATTTAATTAAACAAACCCACATAAGCAACATAAAAATCAACATATAGAAATCACAACTTTATCTCAAAACATATAAACGGGCTTTAAACTTTGCCCTTAATATTATTTGTTAACTAGAATTCATAGTTCTACAAATCTAAACAAAGAAAACCAAAAGAAATTACAAGGAAAAAGATAGAATTACACCATGAAGGGAGTGGATGATGAAGAGCTTGATACATTGATCTTGAATCTTTAAAGCAAGACTTCACTATCACGGCACAAGGTGGATGATGACGGCTAGGAGGCTTCATGGCTTCTTCTTCTCTTCTTCTCTTTGCTTAAAAATGCAGAAACTTAAAACTAGAGAATGGAGAGAAAAATGGAAAGAAAATGGAGAGACAAAGAAGATGAGATGGATGAAGGAAGATTTGGGAAAATGGAAAGGAAATGGTGAGACAAGGAGATGAAATGGATGAAGGAATGTTTTTTGAGAGTGAGAGGAGAAGTGTATTTATAGCCCAAAAAATGATGAATGGAGGGTGGAGATGAACATAAATGAAAGGCTAGATATGTTAGACAAATTTGTAAAAAATATCTTCCCACTTGTTTATTACTTGTTCAACTTGAATTGATTTTCATCCTCAAGATTTTCCACTTGCTTGCAACTTTGATTTTCCTCCTCAAGATTTTCCACTTGGTTGCAACTTTGATTTTCCTCCTCAAGATTTTCCACTTGCTTGGAGGTCCTAAAAATAGAAACTAATAAGAAAAATAGAAACTTTCCTAAAATGAAAAATGGCAACTTTCCTAAACTGAAAATGGAAACTTACTAAAAATGATAAATAGAAACTACAAAAATATAAACTTTCTACAAATAGGAACTTTCCCAATCAAAGAATGGAAACTTTCCTAAACAGGGTTTTAATAAGGAAATAACGTAAGAAATGTAGGGAAATGCAGTTAAAACGTCGCATTAAAATGCTCCTATCAAATTCCCCCACACTTAGCTTTTGCTAGTCCCTTAGCAAAATCACACTAAGACACACACTAAGACTCAACGAAAATTAAAGACTCTACAAAAACAATGACTCTATTGCCCTTCAACTTTTTGTCTCAGAAATCTCCTACTTTCACAACATCAAGATTATCACTCAACCCAGAATCAATATGTAGATATTCAAGAGTTAATTAAAACATATAATCCACACATACACAAGTAGGATTTGGTTGTAATAATGGTGATGGTTTCTGTTAAGCATGCTTCGAACAAGTATGATTCATATCCTCACAAGGTATATCCACTCTTTCTTCTCTCAGAATTCAAGACAATGCTTAAAAGCTTATAATCACTCAATTATATGTGAGAGAAAATATTTTGAGGCAATCAAATAGCTCACATATATAAGAAACGAAAAGCACTTTGTGAATATAATTTTTTTTGAAAAGATCTCATGAAGGATATCAATTACTTGCACGGATGGACCCAAGCCATAGGTTCAACTCTTGTAACTCATCTCCACATCAAGGGCTGTCCCATCTTAAGGATCAAGAAGGTCTTCTCAAAGGTTGTAATGGGGCTAAGGCTCAAGGTTTAAAGAAATGAAAGGTAAGGATTTATCAAAGTGTCCTAAAAACCTAGCAGAGCACATGTAGATGTAGAGACCTCAATAAATCCACCAAGGCATTGCAAAAACGTCACTTTCCCTAGAGGTAACATAAAAGGGCCTAATGTCTTCATGTTGGGCCAAATCTTCATTGTAAACTTCCCTAGAACTATAGTGGAATGGACAAAGGCCAAATTTTTCTGTAGTGGGCCTTCAGTTCAAAGTAAACTCCAAAATCACTAAGTATGGGGGACTAAAATCCATAAACATTTTTCTTTCTTTTCTTTTCTAGCCGTACACAATTTTTTTCTTTTCTTTTCATTTTTCACGGCTTTCACAAATTATTATTTTTTTTCATGGACAAGTCTACCCCCACACTTGAACTTTCACCTCTTCTCAATCTTCTTTCTCAATGCCAAATCCTCAAGTAAAGTCCCAAAATATAGCTCCACTAAGTTTTTAGAACAAAGGGTAGGAATGTAGCTATACTAAGGTTCAGGGTTAAGGATCTAAGGGTGATGAAAGAAAAGGCTTAATGTAAGCTCAAAGGGGTTTATCTAAGGGAGTCCCATGACGGGCACAAATAGGGACACATGCTTATTTGGCAATGGTGATAATTCCTAGGTTGCCTCTATCCCTTCCAGAATCAGGGCCATGTATTGACAAACGTCTCAACAAGCACAAGAGCGAATTCTAGCATTCTCTAGTCCATCAAACTTAATCTATGGCAAGCAATCAATCAAATGAAAGAGTAATGAGATCATCAAAACATCGCCAAGAAATTAAGAATATGTTTTTCATTTATCACTCCAAGAAAAAGGGACATTGCTCAAATATCTCACATGGGCTTTTATGAATCAAAACTCATCCTAACATGCTCATATTCTGTACCAAGGTTACGAAATCCATATCCACTACACATGCATGCATTTTTCATATATCTCAATTAACCAAAGAATACCATTTTAAAAATCATCTCAATTTTGTGATCCTCTTTTAATCATGATTTCAGAGATATAGAATCATCCTAGACAGTTGAAATGGCATCCTAAGACTCAAAAACAAAAACAAAAGTAAATTTTTTTTTTTTCTTTTTCAACAATTTGATTTAATTTCAACACTTAGGTACGGGAACAGGGAGTCTCGATGTGCAATGGGACTGAAACAGCTACCCTTTTTCAAGACTATGTTTAATCCAATATACCTTAGTGTATCACAACATCAATTAAAAACACAATAAAAACACAATCCAACATCAACTATTTTTCATTTTTTTTTTATATACTAACTACTAAAAACACAATAAAGCAATAATCCTTCCCCATACTTAATTCATGCATTGTCCTCAATGTATAAACAAATACAAATCATGCAAAGCATAAATCAAGCATAGAAGAGAAAGTGAACACTACGAAACCTAAAACAACTTAAAATTCAAGAAAATAAAATAGAAGGAAGAGTTCAAGAAAGCAAATCTGCGTTTGATGTCTCCTCCACAGCTACAGTTGAAATGGGTTGCCTCCCATGCAGCGCTTAATGTTTAAAGTCTTTCAGCCTAGACTTGTACCTCCATTTACTCCTTTGGATGAGCGGTATGCGGGCGAGTGGCAGCCCTCTTGCTGGTTTCAGCCTTCGGAGGCGGGTCCTCATGTTGTGATGCAGTAGCGTCCTTGCGAGGAAACCCAGGAGGATAACTCTGCAAGTTATTGACTTCCTGAGCAAGCTTGTTTATTGCAGTGTGACAGCGGATCAAAGAGCAGTTCATCTCAGAGATGTAATCGATCATGCAATTGACTCTCCAATCTGTCACCATAATACCATCGCGGAGAGAGGAACGCAAATCATCAATCAAATCCGACAAGCTTTCCAGGGTGGCCATAGGCCGAGGAGCACGAGCAGCTGGTGAGGAAGAAGACTCTCCGGGATGCAGTCTGGGAGAGCGACGAGGCAGAGGAGGGGGACTGCGGGTACGCTCACGGATAGGACGATGGTCCCATGGACGAGTAAGTCCAGCTCTAGTGGCCGCTTGACGACCTTCTTCTTCCAAAGAGAGAACACGGCGTTGATTGACGCCCCTGCGAGGGGTAACCTTGGTTCGAGCCATGAGGAAGTAGAAGGAATTTGAAACTGCACGCTTAGACAAACCTTAGTAAAATCTGGAGGAGACAAAAAATGATGTATATGTAAAGCACAAAATAGGGTAGAAATCTCAACAAGCACATGGTTTAAACAAAGCTTCTCCGGGAAGGAGAAGAGTTATGACAGTTCACGGCCCAAGAAACTCCCCCACGTGTAAATATTCCTTTCTTTTCCTGGATTTATGGCATGCTTTCGGCTATAGTTTGTCTGTCACAACTCCTCGAGAACCGTTTGGTTCCCCCACGCGTCCTTTCTTTTCCTTAATTTACGGCAATCATACCTGCTTTCTGCTGTAGCTTATCTGTCACAGCTCCTCGAGATCAGTTTGGTTCCCCCACGTGTCCTTCACGAGCCAACAGCTTTTCCGTGTTTTCGGGTGACTTTAATCCAACGCGTAGATTTAATCTCAGAGATCGTCGATCCAACGGTGGAGATCTGCTCGCTCGTTCTATAAATAGGTGCATTCTGAGCGACTGTTCACTCCAAAAGAAAATTCTTCTGAGTTCCAGCCTTTCTCTCTCAACCCTTCAGCCTTTCTTTCGAAACTCAAATCCTTTCTTCATCAACATGGAACCACGAACTCTGCAACTAATGGAGTTACAAACCCAGCAACAAATGGAATTACAAGCCCAGCAACCAACCGAGGAGGGAGGAAGCATCCAAGCAGCCGGGAGTAGTAACCGGTGGGCTCCCACACCGCCTCAACTAAGAATCCTCAAGGGCCTTTACTATGATAAGGGTTTTAAGTACCAACTCCAGAGCAGATTCAAGAGATCTGCCTTCATCTGAAACAGTATGGGCAGATCGAGGACAAGAACGTCTTCTTTTGGTTCCAGAACCTCAAGGCTCGTGAGAGGCAGAAGTTGAAGGAATTTCGGAACGTTCGGGTTGGTGGCTCTCTCGATCTCAATTTTGGATCCACTAGTTCTACTGATGATGGTAGGTCCATTGATCTAAACTTTGGTTCCACTGGTTCTA
Source organism: Rosa chinensis (assembly GCF_002994745.2). Classification (NCBI taxonomy): domain Eukaryota; kingdom Viridiplantae; phylum Streptophyta; class Magnoliopsida; order Rosales; family Rosaceae; genus Rosa; species Rosa chinensis. The sequence continues at coordinate 64,294,311 of NC_037089.1, forward strand.
CTAGTACTGACAGATCCATTGATCTAAATTTTGGGTCACGTGTCGGCTATGGTGTTGATGGATCGATCATGGAACAACGAGGAGAATATCACCAGGAGATTGAAACCCTTCCACTATTCCCCATGCATGGTGAGGACATCTTTGGCAACATGAAGACTACTTCCGAGGGAGGTAGCGGTTATGGCGGTGGCTCTCGCATTTCCCTTGAGCTCAGCCTCAACTCCTACAGAGATGCAGACATGGCTTAGTATAGAGTATTATTATTATTATTATTATTATTATTATTATTATTTTATATTTTTTTTTGTTTCGTAAATAGCTTAATTTAATAAGACTGAATGAATGCAGTTTTTTTATTTATTTATTTATTTATTTATTTTTATAAAGGACTCAAAAATAAAAGACAAAAATATATATAGGACTCAAAATGAAAGACAAAAATATAAATCCCTTCCCCCACACTTAAATATTGCATTATCCTCAATGTAATCAATTAAAAGCATGCAATGAAATAAGTAAGCATAGATAGAAGACATTTACGAAAACAAATCCTAAAATAAAAACAATAGAGAAAAAATGAAAAATAAAAAGAAATAGGGAAAGAGAAAGCAAATCTGATTATATTCTGAATTGGGTTGCCTCCCAAGTAGCGCTTGTATTTTACGTCTTGCAGCTAGACGGTACCTACATTAAATAAAGTTAGTAACTATAATTAACAAAGAAATACAAAATAAAAACAAGTATAACTATTAATTACAAACTACAAGTATAATTTACAAGTATATTGTATATAAGACACAAGTTAAGTACTCAAGTGAGTATAAAACGTGAAAAGTATTTTTACAAGTTTAAAGTGTGAAACAACAAAATAATTTACACGTAGAGAGTATTCACAAGTATTTCTTTTATTATAAACATTATTGATATAATTTCAAGCAGTAAATCAAGTGGACGTGCGGCCCAAGTATAGTCGCCTAGACACAAACTCCCTTTCAAATCGTTTGGGCAACCTTACTGAAATGGCCAGGTGGGGGAGGACGAACACGAGAGGAAAAATCCATTTTGGCATGAGCTACTCCCACATAGTGGTTTAGGCCCATTTGCAAGCACTTCTGGATTCAAAAACCCGTCATGAACGTTGTCCCCTTCCTAGACACCATTCCACATAGGCTATACTTACTAAGATGAAAAAGTTCATAAGTGTGAAGACAGTTCAACAAGTGTTAATAAAGGCCGCCCTCAACCTTAAGGGACCTGAACTAGGTACCAATAAGGGGTTTAGGCCAATATTAACAAAAGATACTTCACCTATTCCTCTCAATTTACAACCTACAATTAAAATTCGTGTTCAATAATATAAATAAAATTTAAACTAAGTTTTAAACAATTTATATACAACAAATATATACAATAAATGACACAATTTAGCAAGTGATTTTTCAATCCCCGGCAACGGCGCCAAAAATTGATGCGCTCGAAGCAAGCGCATAATTTAACCCTGAAATATCGTTAGTAGTATAAGCAAATAGGGATCGTTCTATTCCGGGGATTGAGGGTACACTTGTAATTGTGAAACAAATAAAGAAAAGTATTATTTACAAAAATAAAATAAAGAATATAAATATATACAAGTAACAAAATAAAAAGGGAGGGGGGTTTAAGAATTATAGAATTGAAAATTAAGATAAATAAAATAAAGAAAATGTAAAAACATATATATACAAGGGTGGATCGCAAGGAACAAAGATCAAAACCACATCCATATGCAAGAAATCCAATTACAATTCCTATAGTTGATTTTAAATGTCATGAGAGAGGAGTTGATCATGTGAAACATTCGAAAGCAAATGATTTCCCATATTTTACTTTTCAATGCTAATTAACCTAAGCGAAAGCACCTAGATTAATCCTATCAAACATGCAATCAAGCCCTAGAAAGCTAGTCAATCATGACATGTTCAACGCATTAGACATAGAGAAAGGCTATCAACTCAAGTGTACAACTTAGTATGGAAAAGTCCACCTAATTGCAATCCTCTTTAATTAAATTCGGTCTTTGCACAAAACCTTTACTACTTTGATTCAAGTTTACACAAAACGAAAAGTCGATTTCATGTTCTTAAACCTAGCACCAATTATATCAAAACCCTAAGTGTTTGCAACCACATAAGATTAAAATACAAAAGTTTTCTATCATGCAAATTTAATTAAACAAACCCACATAAGCAACATAAAAATCAACATATAGACTCCATTTCCTTTCCATTTTCCTTTTCCATTCTCTAGTTCTTAGTTTTGCATTTTCAAGTAAAGAGAAGAAGAAGAAGCCGTGAGGACATAGCCTCCATCATCCACCTTGAAGACTTGCTTCCAAGATTCAAGATTCCAACGTTCAAGCTCTTCATCATCCACTCCATCCACATAAGCAACATAAAAATCAACATATAGAAATCACAACTTTATCTCAAAACATATAAACGGGCTTTAAACTTTGCCCTTAATATTATTTGTTAACTAGAATTCATAGTTCTACAAATCTAAACAAAGAAAACCAAAAGAAATTACAAGGAAAAAGATAGAATTACACCATGAAGGGAGTGGATGATGAAGAGCTTGAACGTTGGAATCTTGAATCTTGGAAGCAAGTCTTCAAGGTGGATGATGGAGGCTATGTCCTCACGGCTTCTTCTTCTTCTCTTTACTTGAAAATGCAAAACTAAGAACTAGAGAATGGAAAAGGAAAATGGAAAGGAAAATGGTGTCTATATGTTGATTTTTATGTTGCTTATGTGGGTTTGTTTAATTAAATTTGCATGATAGAAAACTTTTGTATTTTAATCTTATGTGGTTGCAAACACTTAGGGTTTTGATATAATTGGTGCTAGGTTTAAGAACATGAAATCGACTTTTCGTTTTGTGTAAACTTGAATCAAAGTAGTAAAGGTTTTGTGCAAAGACCGAATTTAATTAAAGAGGATTGCAATTAGGTGGACTTTTCCATACTAAGTTGTACACTTGAGTTGATAGCCTTTCTCTATGTCTAATGCGTTGAACATGTCATGATTAACTAGCTTTCTAGGGCTTGATTGCATGTTTGATAGGATTAATCTAGGTGCTTTCGCTTAGGTTAATTAGCATTGAAAAGTAAAATATGGGAAATCATTTGCTTTCGAATGTTTCACATGATCAACTCCTCTCTCATGACATTTAAAATCAACTATAGGAATTGTAATTTGATTTCTTGCATATGGATGTGGTTTTGATCTTTGTTCCTTGCGTTCCACCCTTGTATATATGTTTTTACATTTTCTTTATTTTATTTATCTTAATTTTCAATTCTATAATTCTTAAACCCCCTCCCTTTTTATTTTGTTACTTGTATATATTTATATTCTTTATTTTATTTTTGTAAATAATACTTTATTATTTTAATTCTTTATTTGTTTATACAATTGTATATATTTATATTCTTTATTTTATTTTTGTAAATAATACTTTTCTTTATTTGTTTCACAATTACAGGTGTACCCTCAATCCCCGGAATAGAACGATCCCTACTTACTTATACTACTAACGATATTTCAGGGTTAAATTATGCGCTTCCCAAAGGCGCATCAATTTTTGGCGCCGTTGCCGGGGATTGAAAAATCACTTGTTAAATTGTGTCATTTATTGTATATATTTGTTGTATATAAATTGTTTAAAACTTAGTTTAAATTTTATTTATATTATTGAACACGAATTTTAATTGTATGTTGTAAATTGAGAGGAATAGGTGAAGTCTCTTTTGTTAATATTGGCCTAAACCCCTTATTGGTACCTAGCTCAGGTCCCTTAAGGTTGAGGGCGACCTTTATTAACACTTGTTGAACTGTCTTGACACTTATGAACTTTTTCATCTTAGTAAGTATAGCCTATGTGGAATGGTGTCTAGGAAGGGGACAACGTTCATGACGGGTTTTTGAATCCAGAAGTGCTTGCAAATGGGCATAAACCACAATGTGGGAGTAGCTCATGCTAAAATGGATTTTTTCTCTCGTGTTCGCCCTCCCCCACCTGGCCATTTCAGTAAGGTTGCCCAAAGGATTTGAAAGGGAGTTTGTGTCTAGGCGACTATACTTGGGCCGCACGTCCACTTGATTTACTGCTTGGAATTTGATTCGATATCAATAATGTTTATAACAAAAGAAATACTTGTGAATACTCTATACGTGTAAATTATTTTGTTGTTTCACACTTTAAACTTGTAAAAATACTTTTCACGTTTTATACTCACTTGAGTACTTAACTTGTGTCTTATGTACAATATACTTGTTAATTATACTTGTAGTTTGTAATTAATAGTTATACTTGTTTTTTTGTATTTCTTTGTTAATTATAGTTACTAACTTTATTTAATGTAGGTACCGTCTGGCTGCAAGACTTAAAATACAAGCGTTACTTGGGAGGCAACCCAATTCAGATTATGATCAGATTTGCTTTCTCTTTCCCTATTTCTTTTTATTTTTCAATTTTTCTCTTTAGTTTTTTTTTTAGGATTTGTTTTCGTAAATGTCTTCTATCTATGCTTACTTATTACATTGCATGCTTTTAATTAATTACATTGAGGATAATGCAATATTTAAGTGTGGGGGAAGAGATTTATATTTTTGTCTTTCATTTTGAGTCCTATATTTTATATATATATATATATATATATATATATATTTTGTCTTTTATTTTTGAGTCCTATATTTAAAAAAAAAATTAAAAAAAATTAAAAAATAAAAAAATAAAAACTGCATTCATTCAGTCTTATTAAATTCAGCTATTTACAAAAAAAAAACAAAAAAAAAAAAAAAACAAAAAAAAACAAAAATAATAATAATAATAATAATAATAATACTCTAAACTAAGCCATGTCTGCATCTTTGTAGGAGTTGAGGCTGAGCTCAAGGGAAATGCGAGAGTCACCGCCATAGCCGCTACCTCCCTCGGAAGTAGTCTTCATGTTGCCAAAGATGTCCTCACCATGCATGGGGAATAGTGGAAGGGTTTCAATCTCCTGGTGATCTCCTCCTCGTTGTTCCATGAAAGATTGTCCTCCTGTTGTGCCAAAGGAGGTAGTACTGGTATTAGTGTTGAAGGGTGAGGAGGAATATGGGTCAACACCATAGCCGACACGTGACCCAAAGTTTAGATCAATGGATCTACCATCATCAGTAGAACTAGTGGATCCAAAATTGAGATCGAGAGATCCACCAACCGGAACGTTCCGAAATTCCTTCAACTTCTGCCTCTCACGAGCCTTGAGGTTCTGGAACCAAAAGAAGACGTTTTTATCCTCGATCTGCCCATACTGTTTCAGATGGAGGCAGATCTCTTGAATCTGCTCTGGAGTTGGGTACTTAAAACCCTTATCATAGTAAAGGCCCTTGAGGATTCTTAGTTGAGGCGGTGTGGGAGCCCACCGGTTATTAGTCCCGGCTGCTTGGTTGTTTCCTCCATCCTCGATTTGTTGCTGGGTCTGTTGCTCCATTAGTTGCAGAGTTCGTGGTTCCATGTTGATGAAGAAAATATTTGAGTTTCGAAAGAAACGCTGAAGGGTTGAGAGAGAAAGGCTGGAACTCGGAAGAATTTTCTTTTGGAGTGAATAGTCGCTCCCTCAGAATGCACCTATTTATAGAACGAGTGAGCGGATCTCTACCGTTGGATGGACGATCTCTGAGATTAAATCTACGCGTTGGATTAAAGTCACCCGAAAACACGGAAAAGCTGTTGGCTCGTGAAGGACACGTGGGGGAACCAAACTGATCTCGAGGAGCTGTGACAGATAAGCTACAGCCGAAAGCAGGTATGATTGCCGTAAATTAAGGAAAAGAAAGGACGCGTGGGGGAACCAAACGGTTCTCGAGGAGTTGTGACAGACAAGCTACAGCCGAAAGCAGACCTAATTGCCGTAAATCACGGAAAAGAAAGGAATATTTACGCGTGGGGGAGTTTTTCATGTGCATACGTGTTTCTTGGGCCGTGAACTGTCATAACTCTTCTCCTTCCCGGAGAAGCTTTGTTAAAACCCTGTGCTTGTTGAGATTTCTACCCTATTTTGTGCTTCATATATACATCCTTTTTTGTCTCCTCCAGATTTTACTAAGGTTTGTCTAAACGTGCAGTTTCAAATTCCTTCTACTTCCTCATGGCTCGAACCAAGGTTACCCCTCGTAGGGGCATCAATCAATGCCGTGTTCTCTCTTTAGAAGAAGAAGGTCGTCAAGCGGCCACTAGAGCTGGGCTTACTCGTCCATGGGACCATCGTCCTATCCGTGAGCGTACCCGCAGTCCCCCTCCTCTGCCTCGTCGCTCTCCCAGACTGCATCCCGGAGAGTCTTCTTCCTCACCAGCTGCTCGTGCTCCTCGGCCTATGGCCACCCTGGAAAGCTTGTCGGATTCGATTGATGATTTGCATTCCTCTCTCCGCGATGGTATTATGGTGACAGATTGGAGAGTCAATTGCATGATCGATTACATCTCTGAGATGAACTGCTCTTTGATCCGCTGTCACACTGCAATAAACAAGCTTGCTTAGGAAGTCAATAACTTGCAGAGTTATCCTCCTGGGTTTCCTCGCAAGGACGCTACTGCATCACAACATGAGGACCCGCCTCCGAAGGCTGAAACCAGCAAGAGGGCTGCCAATCGCCCGCATACCGCTCCTCCAAAGGAGTAAATGGAGGTACAAGTCTAGGCTGAAAGACTTTAAACATTAAGCGCTGCATGGGAGGCAACCCATTTCAACTGTAGCTGTGGAGGAGCCATCAAACGCTGATTTGCTTTCTTGAACTCTTCCTTCTATTTTATTTTCATGAATTTTAAGTTGTTTTAGGTTTTGTTGTGTTAACTTTCTCTTCTATGCTTGATTTATGCTTTGCATGATTTATATTTGTTTATACATTGAGGACAATGCATGAATTAAGTATGGGGGAAGGATTATTGCTTTATTGTGTTTTTAGTAGTTAGTATATAAAAAAAAATGAAAAATAGTTGATGTTGGATTGTGTTTTTAATTGATGTTGTGATACACTAAGGTATATTGGATTAAACATAGTCTTGAAAAAGGGTAGCTGTTTCAGTCCCATTGCACATCGAGACTCCCTGTTCCCGTACCTAAGTGTTGAAATTAAATTAATTAAAAAAAAAAATTTGGTTACTTTTGTTTTTGTTTTTGAGTCTTAGAATGCCCTTTCAACTGTCTAGGATGATTCTATATCTCTGAAATCATGATTAAAAGAGGATCACAAAATTGAGATAATTTTTAAAATGGTATTCTTTGGTTAATTGAGATATATGAAAAATGCATGCATGTGTAGTGAATATGGATTTCGTAACCTTGGTACAGAATATGAGCATGTTAGGATGAGTTTTGATTCATAAAAGCCCATGTGAGATATTTGAGCCATGTCCCTTTTTCTTGGAGTGATAATTGAAAAATATATTCTTAATTTCTTGGCGATGTTTTGATGATCTCATTATTCTTTCATTTGATTGATTGCTTGCCATAGATTAAGTTTGATGGACTAGAAAATGTTAGAATTCGCTCTTGTGCTTGTTGAGACGTTTGTCAATACATGGCCCTGATTCTGGAAGGGATAGAGGCAACCTAGGAATTACCACCATTGCTAAATAAGCATGTGTCCATATTTGTGCCCGTCGTGGGACTCCCTTAGATAAACCCCTTTGAGCTTACATTAAGCCTTTTCTTTCATCACCCTTAAATCCTTAACCCTGAACCTTAGTATAGCTACACTCATACCCTTTGTTCTAAAAACTTAGCGGAGCTATATTTTGGGACTTTACTTGAGGATTTGGCATTGAGAAAGAAAATTGAGAAGAGGTGAAAGTTCAAGTGTGGGGGTAGACTTGTCCATAAAGAAAAAAATATGTGAAAGCCGTGAAAAAGAAATGAAAAAGAAAAAAAAAAAATGTGTACGGCTAGAAAATTAAAAGAAAGAAAAGAAAAAATGTATATGGATTTTAGTCCTCCATACTTGGTGAGTTTGGAGTTTGTTTTGAATTGAAGACCCACTATTGGAAAATTTCGTCTTTGTCCAATTCACTAGTTCGAGGGAAGTTTAGAGTGAAGATTGGGCCTAACATGAAGACATTTAGCCCTTTCATAAAACCTCTATGGGATGTGACGTTTTGATATATCTTGGTGGATTTCTAGAAGTCTCTACATCTACATGAGCTCTGCTAGGTTTTTAGGACACTTTGTGAAATTCCTTACCTTTCGTTTCTTAAAACCTTGAGCCTTGGCCCCATTACAACCCTAAATAAGACCTTCTTGATCCTTAAGATGGGACAGCCTTTGATTTGTGGAGATGAGTTACAAGAGTTGAACCTATGGCTTGGGTCCATCCGTGCAAGTAATTGATATCCTTCATGAGATCTTTTCAAAAAAAAAAAAAATTATATTCACAAAGTGCTTTTCGTTTCTTATATATGTGAGCTATTTGATTGCCTCAAAATATTTTCTCTCACATATAATTGAGTGATTATAAGCTTTTAAGCATTGTCTTGAATTCTGAGAGAAGAAAGAGTGGATATACCTTGTGAGGATATGAATCATACTTGTTCGAAGCATGCTTAACAGAAACCATCACCATTATTACAACCAAGTCCTACTTGTGTATGTGTGGATTATATGTTTTAATTAACTCTTGAATATCTACATATTGATTCTTGGTTGAGTGCTAATCTTGATGTTGTGAAAGTAGGAGATTTCTGAGACAAAAAGTTGAAGGGCAATAGAGTCATTGTTTTTGTAGAGTCTTTAATTTTCGTTGAGTCTTAGTGTGTGTCTTAGTGTGATTTTGCTAAGGGACTAGCAAAAGCTAAGTGTGGGGGAATTTGATAGGAGCATTTTAATGCGACGTTTTACTTGCTTTTCCCTACATTTCTTGCGTTATTTCCTTATTAAAACCCTGTTTAGGAAAGTTTTCATTCTTTGATTGGGAAAGTTCCTATTTGTAGAAAGTTTCTATTTTTATAGTTTCTATTTATCATTTTTAGTAAGTTTCCATTTTCGGTAGTTTCTATTTTTCAGTTTAGGAAAGTTTCTATTTTTCTTATTAGTTTCTATTTTCAGGACCTTCGAGCTAAAATATGGAAATGAATTCATAAATGGAAAGAGGAGCTTGCGAACACCAAGGGGAGCAAAGATGAAGGTACATTGGAGTAGAAAAATGGAAATGTACTAAAAGATCAATTTTACACATATTCCTACTCCGGCTAGGAGAAACCAAGCCAAGCAAAGAAGAAGGAGCGGACGCCTGACCAAATGAACTTCAAATGAGCTGAAACCTTCCAGATCCATTCTAGACACCCAAAGGATCATTTCTTATGAAGAGTGCCAGAGAGAAATATGAGTGGAAGGCCTTCAAACAATCAGCCCAATTCTCTACAGAAGCAAAACCGGAAAACTGGACCTGTAAGAGGTCCAGCAGCATTTCCGGCCCAACCACATGGCAATACATTATGAAATTTTACCACAATGATCTACACTCATAGTGGAACATTTCATATGAAGAAGTCGAAGGCATATAATGAAGTCTTGTTGGAGAAATAATTGAAGGAATAAAGGGGCAGAAACTGACCTGAAAACAGCTCAACACCACATATTCATGTTTCCCACCCACATAAAGAAAGCTAGATGCTTCTCTCTTTTTCCTTGGATATATTTTTTCTACAATCTCTTTAATAGATCATCATCACTTCCATGTTGCTGCACCTTCATGCTTTGCTTTCATTTCATCATTTCTCTTTCTTTTCCATATTTTACAAATCACTTTCATACTCCACTTTCATTATTTTTCTTCCACTCATCATTTCACTCTTCTTTTTCTTCCCTATATAAACACCTTCTCCTCTCATTCTAAAAGACATTCCTTCATCCATTCCATCTTCTTTGTCTCTCCATTTCCTCTCCATTTTCCTTAGTCACACATTCCTTCATCCATTCCATCTTCTTTGTCTCTCCATTTCCTCTCCATTTTCCTTAGTCACATATTCCTTCATCCATCTCATCTTCTTTGTCTCTCCATTTCCTTTCCATTTTCCTTTTCCATTCTCTAGTTCTTAGTTTTGCATTTTCAAGTAAAGAGAAGAAGAAGAAGCCGTGAGGACATAGCCTCCATCATCCACCTTGAAGACTTGCTTCCAAGATTCAAGATTCCAACGTTCAAGCTCTCCATCTCCATCTCCCCTCACGGTGTAATTCTATCTTTTTCCTTGTAATTTCTTTTGGTTTTCTTTGTTTAGATTTGTAGAACTATGAATTCTAGTTAACAAATAATGTTAAGGGCAAAGTTTAAAGCCTGTTTATATGTTTTGAGATAAAGTTGTGATTTCTATATGTTGATTTTTATGTTGCTTATGTGGGTTTGTTTAATTAAATTTGCATGATAGAAAACTTTTGTATTTTAATCTTATGTGGTTGCAAACACTTAGGGTTTTGATATAATTGGTGCTAGGTTTAAGAACATGAAATCGACTTTTCGTTTTGTGTAAACTTGAATCAAAGTAGTAAAGGTTTTGTGCAAAGACCGAATTTAATTAAAGAGGATTGCAATTAGGTGGACTTTTCCATACTAAGTTGTACACTTGAGTTGATAGCCTTTCTCTATGTCTAATGCGTTGAACATGTCATGATTGACTAGCTTTCTAGGGCTTGATTGCATGTTTGATAGGATTAATCTAGGTGCTTTCGCTTAGGTTAATTAGCATTGAAAAGTAAAATATGGGAAATCATTTGCTTTCGAATGTTTCACATGATCAACTCCTCTCTCATGACATTTAAAATCAACTATAGGAATTGTAATTGGTTTTCTTGCATATGGATGTGGTTTTGATCTTTGTTCCTTACGATCCACCCTTGTATATATGTTTTTACATTTTCTTTATTTTATTTATCTTAATTTTCAATTCTATAATTCTTAAACCCCCCTCCCTTTTTATTTTGTTACTTGTATATATTTATATTCTTTATTTTATTTTTGTAAATAATACTTTATTATTTTAATTCTTTATTTGTTTATACAATTGTATATATTTATATTCTTTATTTTATTTTTGTAAATAATACTTTTCTTTATTTGTTTCACAATTACAAGTGTACCCTCAATCCCCGGAATAGAACGATCCCTACTTACTTATATTACTAACGACATTTTAGGGTTAAATTATGCGCTTGCCAAAAGCGACATCAAACGTCGCATTAAAATGCTCCTATCAGACACATAGGGGACTTTCAGAATGATACCTGAACTTACAAAGTTATCAATGTGATACCTGGACTCATTTTTTCGTATCAACATCGTACCTATGACCAATTTCCGTAACGGCTCCGTGACGGAAATTGGCCGTAGGTATCACATTGATACGAAAAAATGAGTCCAGGTATCACATTGATAACTTTGTAAGTTCAGGTATCATTCTGAAAGTCCCTAAGTGTCCAGACACCGTTGCTGAATTTTTCCCAATTTTGCACGTGAGTCACTTAATGAAGACAAAATGACCGATTTACCCTCAAATTCTTTCTTTCTTTTCGTTTCTTTTTTTCTTTATTCTTCTTTCTTTCTTTCTTCTTCTTCTTCTTTTCTGGTTTCTTCTTCCCCTGATTTGAATCATCAAGATTCAAATCATCTTGCTCGTCCGATTCCCACCGCCGATCGCCGATCAAACACCGCCGCTACGTCTCAATCCACCTTCATGCACCACAGATGTTTCTGGTTCCCCCAACTTCAAATCCTATAGCAAATTGAAATTATGGATTGAGGCTTCACCGTTCACTCCGAGTTCATCCCCGCCGCCGCCGCCAATGACTTGACCACCTGATAGGAGCATTTTAATGCGACGTTTTAACTGCATTTCCCTACATTTCTTACGTTATTTCCTTATTAAAATCCTGTTTAGGAAAGTTTCCATTCTTTGATTGGGAAAGTTCCTATTTGTAGAAAGTTTATATTTTTGTAGTTTCTATTTATCATTTTTAGTAAGTTGCCATTTTTCATTTTAGGAAAATTTCTATTTTTCTTATTAGTTTCTATTTTTAGGACCTCCAAGCAAGTGGAAAATCTTGAGGAGGAAAATCAAAGTTGCAACTAAGTGGAAAATCTTGAGGAGGAAAATCAAAGTTGCAACCAAGTGGAAAATCTTGAGGAGGAAAATCAAAGTTGCAAGCAAGTGGAAAATCTTGAGGAGGAAAATCAAAGTTGCAACCAAGTGGAAAATCTTGAGGAGGAAAATCAATTCAAGTTGAACAAGTGATAAACAAGTGGGAAGATATTTTTTACAAATTTGTCTAACATATCTAGCCCTTCATTTATGTTCATCTCCACCCTCCATTCATCATTTTTTGGGCTATAAATACACTTCTCCTCTCACTCTCAAAATACCAATTCCTTCATCAATTCCATCTTCTTTGTCTCTCCATTTCCTCTCCATATTTCTTTTTCATTCTCTAGTTTTCTTGTTCTTCATTTTCAAGCCAAGAGAAAGAGAAGCCATGCAATACATCAATTTCCTAACCGCCATCCACCCTTGTGTCGTCCCTAGAAGATTGCTTGCTTTCAAGGATCTTCAAGTTCTTCGTCTCAAGGCTTTATCATTCATCTTTCAAGGTGTATTATATCCTTTCTCTTGTTTTCTTTGTTTGATTTTGTAAGACTATGAATTCTAGTTAACAAATAATATTAAGGGCAAAGTTTAAAGCCCGTTTATATGTTTTGAGATAAAGTTGTGATTTCTATATGTTGATTTTTATGTTGCTTATGTGGGTTTGTTTAATTAAATTTGCATGATAGAAAACTTTTGTATTTTAATCTTATGTGGTTGCAAACACTTAGGGTTTTGATATAATTGGTGCTAGGTTTAAGAACATGAAATCGACTTTTCGTTTTGTGTAAACTTGAATCAAAGTAGTAAAGGTTTTGTGCAAAGACCGAATTTAATTAAAAAGGATTGCAATTAGGTGGACTTTTCCATACTAAGTTGTACACTTGAGTTGATAGCCTTTCTCTATGTGTAATGCGTTAAACATGACATGATTGACTAGCTTTCTAGGGTTTGATTGCATGTTTGATAGGATTAGTCTAGGTGCTTTCTCTTAGGTTAATTAGCATTGAAAAGTAAAAAATGGGAATTCATTTGCTTTCGAATGTTTCACATGATCAACTCCTCTCTCATGACATTTAAAATCAACTATAGGAATTGTAATTGGATTTCTTGCATATGGATGTGGTTTTGATCTTTGTTCCTTGCGTTCCACCCTTGTATATATGTTTTTACGTTTTCTTTATTTTATTTATTTTAATTTTAATTTTAAGAATCCTAATCCCCCCCTTATTTGTGTTTACTTGTATATTTATATTCTTTATTTTATTTTTGTAAATAATACTTTTCTTTATTTGTTTCACAATTACAAGTGTACCCTCAATCCCCGGAATAGAACGATCCCTATTTGCTTATACTACTAACGATATTTCAGGGTTAAATTATGCGCTTCCCAAAGGCGCATCACCACCACCACTCTCGTTCTCTCCTCCGACCCCCTTTTATACACCATTGATCAGAAACTCAGACCCCGCCAGCCCTGCACTCTCAAATCACAGCTCCAATCACACCCCTCCATCCTCTCCTTCTTCCCGACATGCAACACCACCTCCACACCATCCTCACCTGCAACTTCATCGGTTTAGCCGACAACTTCGGCCTCTAGCCCAACTTCGATCAGAGGCAATTTTCGGCAGACAAAGATTAACAACTTCGGCCTCAACACCATCCTCACCTGCAGAAAATTGGAGCTATTCTTATTCACCAGCTTCGCCACTCCGCTACTACCCACCATTGTGCCTCGCCGATTAGTAAACAAAGGACTCGGAGCCTCCACCATCGAGAAATTGAGGCTCACGTTCTGCGTGTCCTGCGCGGCCAATCTACGACCTTGCTAGGCTGGTCGTATCCAAGCCGGTCCTGCATGTCGTAGAATTGAATGGTGGTGTGGGCGTCGAGCCTGATACTGCGATCCCTGGGGCCTTTGGTGGTGCAAACCTTGCTGTGGCTGTCCTTCCGACCGGTGGCCCTTAGAATGTGGCCTTGAGCCTCCACGATTTCGCTAGCGGTGGAGGAAGAAGCAGTCCTTATCCCCAAACCCAATCGAGAAGCAGCGGAGGATGACGTTGTTGTGCGGTGGTGGAGGTTGTTGTGGTCAAGTCATTGGCGACGGCGGCGGGGATGAACTCGGAGTGTGCGGTGAAGCCTCAATGCACAATTTCAATTTGCTATAGGATTTGAAGTTGGGGGAACCAGAAACATCTGTGGTGCATGAAGGTGGATTAAGACGCAGCGGCGGTGGGAATCGAACGAGCAAGATAATTTGAATCTTGATGATTCAAATCAGGGGAAGAAGAAACCAGAAAAGAAGAAGAAGAAAAAAAGAAAGAAAGAAAGAAAGAAAGAAAGAAGAATAAAGAAAAAAAAAGAAAAAAAAAAGAATTTGAGGGTAAATCGGTCATTTTGTCTTCATTAAGTGCCTCACGTGCAAAATTGGGAAAAATTCACCAACGGTGTCTGGACACTTAGGGACTTTCATAATGATACCTGAACTTACAAAGTTATCAATGTGATACCTGGACTCATTTTTTCGTATCAATGTGATACCTACGGCCAATTTCCGTCACGGAGCCGTTACGGAAATTGGTCATAGGTACGACATTGATACGAAAAAATGAGTCCAGGTATCACATTGATAACTTTGTAAGTTCAGGTATCATTCTGAAAGTCCCTTAAGTGTCCAGACACCGTTGGTGAATTTTTCCCAAAATAAAATTACATTATCAAAAATAAAATTACGAAGACTGCCTCTTAGATTTCTACAAAAAAGTAATATTAGAAATCTTTAATATTTTATATTTTATATTTTATATTATATATTTTTTTAAAATAATAATATATTAATAAAAAATAATATTTTTTTATTACTAAAACTGGTCGGATCATTAACGGATCGGATCAACCTAAATCCAAATCCGATCCGTTTATTAAACGGGTTAACGGATTCGGATCATTAACGGATCAACGGATCAAAATGTTCGATCCAAACTCGTTTAATAGCTACGGATCTGGAGCGGGTCCGGATCAAAATCCGGTCCATTTACAGGTCTAGAATTTAGTCAGCAGCTTGCCTTTTTTCTGCCCTCTGTCATCCAAAGCCAACTTATGGCTGGGCAAACTTTCACCGGTGGAAGTTGTTTTTTCTCCATGCCCGGTCACCACATCATCATTCCCTCACTTTGCCCGGGCAAAGTCATACCGGTGGACTTGCTCTAAGCAATAAAGAATCGACTTTGTCGAAAACGGGGTGTCCATACTAAGCCGTCAGGTCATGGTACATGGTAACATTGTGAAGACGAATTATTATAGACGAAGTGACCTATAAACATGGCTGGCAAACCATCAACAAGCCAACTCGAACCATTCCCTTATAAGTTATACGAGCCAGTCTGTAAAGGACGGAGCTCGAGCTATTCACGAAGGGGGAACTATGAAAGGCATCCAAACCGGCCACCACTTCGTCGACAAACTATCATCGCCAAAAACTCTTACTATTACTTGGCTCTTTAGCTATTAATCATTCTTGTTAAAGGAATATTTTCTATTTCATCTCATAACTTTGTTTGTAAACCAACATGAAGCTTCTGTCTACGTGTTTTGATTTTGCTCCAACTTGTAGTAAAATGGTTAATATGGTAACTTGGACATGATCAATTTTGTTTTCTTTAATCATAGGAGTAGTATATAGTGACCATAATCAAGTTGATCATCGTTCCACGTTTTTCCTCTCACGACCGAGTTATATATTCAACGCTTCCTCCTAAAAAATACAAAACTTTCAAAGCGGGACTGACTGATCTGCGGATTATTGTGATATTAATTATTTTTTTTGATTGATCACATTGAAAGGCGACACCAATTGGAATTTCAGAGGGCAAATTAATTTGATCACAATCACAAGCTTGCCAGTTCTTCTATGGAATAAACAAACATATTAAACTAGTACATATGATACGTGTTGCACCAGTTCCTATTTTCTAACGTACTTCGCATAATACTCGGAGTTATTTTATTCTGTCACAATATTGATATGATATGGTTCAGCCGCACCCACGTCAGCGGCACGAACAAATCGCAGCAGGACCAACCTCCGACCTCCGTCGTCCTTGATCAGCCCCCTTCAAAAGCCAACGAAATTTTTCAGCAGAACCCCACCAAGCCGATCCACCTGTGGATCCCCCATTGAGCTTCGCACCAAACTTGAACCCAGCCATAGCGGACGTTCTTCAAAGAGTCTGAAGACCAAACCATCCGCCATATCACCATCCTCCCGTCGAAGAGCCGAGAACAAACTGAAATCGGAAACAGGGGAAGAAAGAAAAGCCCTAGTCCAAGGCGGCTCTCCATATGACAAATCGAACACAGTAAGCAAGACGAGACAGTTAGCCACAAGGCTAGTGATGACCATGGCCATTGAGGTTTGAAAATTTTAGGAGTTTTGTCGAAGGTAGAAAACCAGAGTAAACCCTAGTAGAGTGTTAGGTCATAATAATTAGAATTAAATTCCCCCCACTTGGAGGCTCATCCCCACGCTCATATTATTATTTATTATAAGTTGTTGCATCGGGGGGGGGGGGGGGGGGACGTAACAATGGCGGATCCATGATTGGAACCTTGGACGGGCTGGATTTCTTAAACAAAAAAATTAAATTATATATATATATTTTTGTTTAAGAAATCCAGCCCGTCTAAGGTACCAATCATGGATCCGCTCTCGACAGTGCGAGAGAATTTTATAAATTTAAAAAAATGTACATCTAGTCAGGGGGGACGTAGTGAGCCTTACCCCTTAAATGCATATCTATACAAAAATAAAAAACAAAATCAACAACAAAATAAACGTGCAATGCAATATAAGAACCTAAACTAACTAAATCTAACTCTACGAGTTCCACAAGCTTCAAACTCTTTGATCACCGATTCATTCTCAATAAATTCAGCATATTCCTTCTCAATGTGAAGGATCATACAATCACCAAGAAACTCATCCTCCATCATGTTTCTAAGTTTATTCTTAATGATGTTCGTAACAATGGCGGATCCATGATTGGAACCTTGGACGGGCTGGATTTCTTAAACAAAAAAATTAAATTATATATATATTTTTGTTTAAGAAATCCAGCCCGTCCAAGGTTCCAATCATGGATCCGCTCTCGACAGTGCGAGAGAATTTTATAAATTTAAAAAAATGTACATCTAGTCAGGGGGGACGTAGTGAGCCTTACCCCTCAAATGCATATCTATACAAAAATAAAAAACAAAATCAACAACAAAATAAACGTGCAATGCAATATAAGAACCTAAACTAACTAAATCTAACTCTACGAGTTCCACAAGCTTCAAACTCTTTGATCACCGATTCATTGTCAATAAATTCAGCATATTCCTTCTCAATGTGAAGGACCATACAATCACCAAGAAACTCATCCTCCATCATGTTTCTAAGTTTATTCTTAATGATGTTCATAACTGAAAATACCCTTTCAGTGGTCGCCGTAGAAACAGAAATAGTCAAAACTAGACAAATCAATTTATAAAGCATAGGGAAAAATTCTGACTTCTTTGTTTGAACCAACATTCTACACAAATCAGAAATGGATTCTAAATTCTGGAACTTTGGATCACTACGCATATCCTTCTCATAATATGCACACTCTAATTCTAGAGCAAACATTTCACTATCAACAAAATCTTCAGGATAATACTTCTTTGCAAGATTGCATGCACCTTCAGTTTTAAAATTAATGAAGTTATCACGAGGATCCAAGGTTGAACTAAGTATAAGAAGTTTAGATGTTTGGTCTGAGAATCTTCTATTCAACTCACTCAACTGAAAATCAACTAAAGCATTGAAGACATCTATATGGTAATGATGCTCAACTGTAATGAAATCTCTTTGTTGGCAACGACGACCTGTACCATCCTTATAACGAGCATTCATATCAGGCATATCAATATCATGTTTTTCACAAAAAGTTTCAACATTTCTTACCAAGTCATCCCAGCCTTCTTCTCTAATCTCTTGAAGAAATGATTTTGTATGTCCAACAAACTTCATAGCATGTACGAAGTCAAGAGATTTTCGCTGCAATGTCTGACAAAGAACTTTAGTAATTTTCATCAATTTGTGCATTAGAAGCAAGCAGAACACAAGATCAAAAGACCTCATAGCTTTAAGAACAGCCACAACTTCTCCTTGCAATTCCAAGGGTCCTTGCTCAATCATATAATTAAGAGTTTTTTTTGTTGAACTAAACAATTCAATCAAACTCTTGATTGAACGAAAATGTGAGCTCCAACGTGTAGCAGCAGCTCGTTGCAAAGTACAAACTTGATTAGCACCAGTACCTGTTTGAAGTTGGCCACAAGCTACCAAATATGCAATTTCTTCCTTTCTCACAGCTTTTAATACAGAATGACGCTTAGCAGAAGAATCAACAAAATTCACAATTAAACTTAAAGTTGAAAAAAATGGCCAAATCTCTGGCACCCCTTTAGTTGTAGCATTCAATGACAATTGCAAGCGGTGAGCAAAACAATGCACATAATAAGCATAAGGACACTCTTCAAGAAACAATGCTTGTAACCCATTATAAATACCTCTCATATTGCTAGCACCATCATATCCTTGACCACGCATATTTCTCACTTGAAGATTGTACATAGTAAGTACTTTAGAAATCTCATCTTTAAGAGTTTGTGAGGTAGTGTTAGGAACACTCACAATCTTAAAAAATCATTCTCGAATAATACCTTGACAATCAACAAACCTCAAAATAATGGTAATTTGTTCCTTACTAGATATATCTACTGCTTCATCAACAAGAATACAATATTTGGAATCTCCAACTTCTTCACGTATCTTGTTCCTCACTTTATTACCAAGAATATTTAG
Source organism: Rosa chinensis (assembly GCF_002994745.2). Classification (NCBI taxonomy): domain Eukaryota; kingdom Viridiplantae; phylum Streptophyta; class Magnoliopsida; order Rosales; family Rosaceae; genus Rosa; species Rosa chinensis. Next base: position 64,313,353 of record NC_037089.1, read on the forward strand.
AAGTTGCTTTTGAATTGATGGACTAATGTACTTGGCATTTCCGGGAGCATTTCCCAAAACAACTCTCTCAACCTCAATACTCATTCTTGAAAAAGATTTGATGACTTCTCTAAAATATCCCTCATTCAATGAGTTTTCAGTTTCATCATGGCCTCTAAAAGCAGCTCCTTGATTAGCTAGCAATCTTACACTTTCTATTGAAGCCTTAAGCCTCAATCGATTGTCCTCTATATCCTTACTAGATTTTGACTGAAAAATTGTTTCAATTTGTTTGGTAGGATTTCTTAATAAATCCTTTTTTTTTGCATTGCAGCATGATGGGGAGAATTAAGGCCTCCTACATGCTTCGTCAACACATTATCACCACCACAAACCCTCTTCCAAGCCTTAAACCCATCAACGATGAATGCTGTATGCTGAGAATTTTCAGTGTCAAAGAAAACAAGGGAAGCAATACGCCTTATCAAGAGCAATTGAATATTCAAGCCATGAATTGTCCTTGAACCAAGAAAACTGAAATCTACGCTGTTGACTCCCTTGTTCAGTGAATGGAAATTCTAACTCAGGTTGAAATGGACCTAATAAAACATAGGTTTTTCGAATACTATCACACTCATTGACTAGATATTTCCATATGGCACAACGTAATCCAGGATCACGTTCAAGAGCGTTGATGTTATTTTGTGGTTCAGGAATGGAAGGTTGGGGTTCAACATCAATATTTGGAGAGGATATGGAAGGTTCAGAAACCACATTTGAACTTGAAGACTCAACATTTGTTCTTTTAAACCATGAGTCAATGAATTTTGATCGCTTCACTTTTGGCTCATGATTTGACATTTTACTCTAACACCTATAAATTAAGAAATTAACTTTGAATTAACTACTTTTCATAATAACTAATTTAACAAAAAAAAAAAACCACAATATAAATTATATGCACTAATGCACAATGAACAGAAAAGAAAAAAAATACCTCAGAAAGCAGTAGACTCAATTGCACATTTGCATAGCAGAATGCCATATTTGCTGCAGAAACTCATATTTGCTGCAGAAACTCAATTACACAATTTTAAGTAAACCCACTGAGGCACTGACCTGTTTAAGTATTGAAATCAAATAATCAATTAAACCCACAACAATTGCACATTTGCACAGCAGAAACTGATATTTGCATTTAAACAATTAAACCCACATTACATTTAAGTCAAGTGAACTGCAAAAGTACAGAACCCAGAAATTGCAGAACCAAGAAGACAGAGAGAAATCAGAGCTGCATACCAGATTTAAGTCGAGTGAACTGCAGAAGTGCAGAACCCAGAACTGCAGAAGTGCAGAACCCAGAAATTACAGAACCAAGAAGACGGAGATAAATCAGAGATGCATACCAGATTTCCAGACCAAGAGACAACCTTCATTCTTCAATCCATGAAATCATCAATCCAATACAACCTACGAAATTGAATTTCACATCAATCCTTAACCCTCGAAATTGCCCCAAATTGGATTGATTCAATTAAACAAAATCTTACATTCAATCAAACGAAATTGATGTCTTGATCTCTGAGACTTGAAGTGGAGAAGCCAAGCTCTGCTAGAGTTTAGAGGGGGAGGACTGGAGGAGGCAACGAACTGGAGAAGGAATCGAATACGAACTGGAAAGTTCGACTGACCTAGACGACTGGAGTTGGGAGTGGGTTTAGGACGGGACGGGCTTGAGCTGGACCATACCTAATAAAAAAAAAACCCAAGTATATGTCTAATTTTTTTCAGGCCCAAAATTTTCTGACGGGCTGGAGCCCGCCAAAGTCAGTATGTAAATCCGCCACTGGGACGTAATACCTGAACCCCGAGCGATTACATAAGCATTACAATTGTCCTCTTAGAGAACATCCTGCAGGAAAGCAGGAGTCTCCTCTAAACAAAGATCAATAGGATGACCTAAACTAGCAAAGTGGGCCAATCTATTGGCCACACTGTTTGCTTCACAATAAATGTGTTGAATTCTAAAATAAGCAAAAGCTTGCATGTAATCCTTACAGTCATCAAGAATCCGACTAACCTCTGAGTTATTGTCACTTGATTGGTTTAGAGCAGCCACCAATATAGAAGAATCACTCTCCATGTCCACCTCCATCCAACTCTGATGAATGGCCAAGAGTAACCCGGCTCTACAAGCTTCAGCCTCGGCATGAAGGGCAGAGCCCAAATTGGGAATATACCTGGACCAAGCAGCCTTTACCGCACCCACCTCATTTCTCTCAATAACGCCAATGCCACCTTTACCATTGCCCAACTGAAATGCACCATCTATATTTATCTTCAGTTTTCCAACATGTGGTAACTCTCATTTTGCTGTTGTGAGATGTTTGCAAGTTCTAAGTGGTAACTCCCATTTTGTTTTAAGAAAACTGAAATTGGGAGCAAACATTAATAATAGGGGCCTCTTTATATAAAATATCACTGCTACAATTATGGGCAATAGCCACATGCACTATTGGTGACATATTTGGGCCAAAGGCCACATATGTGTATGTCTATTACCCATTGCCACGACACAACCACTTTCTTTTAGGTCAGTGCGCTGTAGAGTGGTTGCTTTCTCCTTAATTGTCTCAGTTTTGTTGTGTGTGGCTTCTTCTGACATGATGAGGACCATGGATAGGAATCAGAGTTTTAATTGCTTATATTTCGTTTTTTTGTTTTTGGTCAACAATTGCTTCTATTCATGGTCCAGTATCGAGTCATCTGGCTTCTTTGCAGTTTCAAAATTGAAATTGATTAGATTCTTGATATTATTCATTTAGTACGTAGTTTAGCATGAACTCCCCACGGTTCCGCTTTTATGAATCGAATCCACGTTACAAGAAAGGTGGGATGTAGAAGAAAGGATTTTGAAAGTCCCCGAGAAAAAAAAAATTCAAAAGCAAGAACTTTAATCTTAAAACTTGGTGTTCTTGATGCTTGATTTTCTTCTTCTTCTTGTAATCTTCTTGAAAGTAGCACGCAAGGATGGCGGTGGTGTGCCAAAAGGTGGTGCACATACGGCACATGGGAAAATCCTAGGGTAGGGTTCTAGGGCTTCATTGCTTAGAGAAGAAGGAAGAAGATTTTTTGGCTTCTGAATCAGGGTTAGGGTTTGTGCTGATAACGTGTTTAAGAAAAAGAGAATTGGGAGAATAGTTCTCTTTCATTGATAATATGAGCTCCTATATATAGGGAGTACAAGTACATAATTTTTTAGTACAAGGAATTCTATTCTAATTAAAACTAGAAATCTAGAACAATCTTCCCTTATTACAACAATAAAAAGTAATCTTAGTTTAGTAAGGCACACATAATAGAATATCCTTTAACAGCTCTCTCAAGAGAGACTGCCCAAGACTTTTGCTTTTTCTCTGAGAATGAACTTTTGTATCTTTCCTGTTGAAGTCTTTGGTATATCATCGAAAATGACTGTCCGGGGTGCCATGTAATGAGGCATATGATCGCGGCAGAACTCAATTATTTCTTGCGCATTCACATCTAAGCCGTCCTTCAATTTCACAAATGCACAAGGAGTTTGTCCCCAATGATTATCAGGCCTTGCAACAACTGCAGCCTCAAAAACTGCTGGATGGCTAAACAAAACTGTTTCAACCTCAACTGTGCTTATGTTCTCTCCACCAGATATAATCACATCCTTCAATCGATCCTTGACTTCGATATAGTTATCAGAATGTTTCACAGCTAAATCCCCACTTCTAAACCATCCACCCTTAAAAGCTTTCTTTGTTGCTTTCAAGTCTTTAAGATAACCACTCATCACAGTGTTTCCCCTGAACATAATTTCACCCATTGTCTTGCCATCAGGTGGTACACTTTCCATAGTGACGGGATCTTTTATGTCAACCTCTTCCAAACCAACATGTTGCACCCCTTGTCGAGCTTTAAGCTTCGATCTCTTATCTGAAGGCAGAGAGTCCCACTCAGGTTTCCATGAGCAATATGTCCCTGGACCATAAGTTTCTGTGAGACCATATATGTGGGTTACCCCAAAACCCATCTCTTCCATCTTGAAAAGGATCTGCGGCGGGGGAGGTGAGCCGCCCGTCATTACTTCCACCTTGTGAGGAAGTGGCATTTGATCATTCACCGGCGAATTAACAATCATGTTCAGCACAGTTGGTGCCCCTCCCATGTGTGTCACGTTATGTAGAGAAATATTGTCGAATATGCCTTTTGGAGTGACTTTCCTGAGGCAAATATTAGTACCACCCTGCGCTGCCAAACCCCAAATGAGGCACCATCCATTGCAATGGAACATAGGCACAGTCCACAGATAAACAGGCACTGAGCCTATTCCATGAAACAAAACTGTGGCCAATGAATTTAAATAAGCACCGCGATGACTATAAACAACCCCTTTCGGCCTTGATGTTGTGCCAGAGGTGTAATTCACACTGATGGGATCCCATTCACTCTTTGGTCGCCTAATCTCAAATCCACCATTTCCACTCTCTAAAAGACTTTCATACTCATAAGTTGGTTTTGTTTCTGAACTAAAGCTGGTAGATAACTCATCAGAATCAGCAATTACAACTACAATTGGTGGTTTTGAAACAGCTTTTTCGGCAAGTAATTCAAGTGCTCCATCAACAATTCCAAGTAATTGGTGATCAACAAAGACGATTTTAGCTTCAGAATGACTAAGAAGAACAGATATCATAGCTGAATCAAGGCGTGCATTTAGGGTACAAAGAATTGCCCCAGCCATTGGAGCTGCAAAATGAAGCTCATGCATAGCCGGGACATTTGGTGCCAAAGTTGCAATCTGATAGAACCAATTAACCATTTAAACATGAATCACATATATATATATATATATATATATATATATATATATATTTTTTTTTTTCAATTGGGTTTTGAAGATCTATCTTGAAAACATGATATTATTAAACAAGTAAGAATCAAAAGCTACTAATGGAGATGAAGAACCAATCACTCACCACATCACCTCGAGAAATTCCCAGCTGGGTGAGAGCAGAAGCTAATTTAAGGCAGCGTTGATGGGTTTGAGCCCAAGTGTATTTAAGAGAGCCATAGATTACAGAGGTCCTGTCGCTGTAGGCCTTTGCAGCTCGCTCCAAGAATCCTATTGGAGATAAAGGGACGTGATTTGCCGAGCACAGAACTAGACCCTCCTTTGAACTCCATAACGCTTCATGCTCAGAGTTGTTACTATTAATGCCAGAAGAGTTAGAGCAGTATACACGGTAAGAATGAGTGGGAGTGGTGAAGTGAAAGCGCGTACTGAGAGTGGAAACTAGGTGAGTCCATGAGTTCGTGAGCAAGTGGTGCATAGCCATGATGGGGATAACAAAGGAGAGATGACCGGGATTTATAGAGTGATAGAAATCCTCGGTCTTTATTATTGAATTGCTTGGACTCTAAGATATAGTCTAGCATTGAGATTCTTTGGTATATTACCATCCTCCAACTTAATTATCATCCTTTATTGTTTTTGTACGGGACACTTAAATTCTTATCTGTTACACCAGGCATTGATGGTCTACATAACTGTGGGATCAGCTGCATATCCAATCTTAGTATTTTTAGAAGAATGAGGTACATAAAATTTTGAGGTATGCACTATTATATTGTTGATGTTGGCTTTCTCTGTGCTCTCTATTCTTTCTGTTGACACTTATATTTGTATCTTTATTGTAGGAAATTTTCCCTGTTGTTATTCCCCAAGCCACACAGATTTTTGTTAATGGCTGCTGGGTTGGCATACATTGTGATCCTGAAATGTTAGTGAGAACATTAAGGAAGCTAAGGCGGGTGAGTGACCCTTATGTTTTGTTTCTTGAACATATAATTTAGGTAGGTATGGTGCCAAAACAAGACTTAAACTTCAACTGTTAAGACTCAAAACATTAGATGTATTGTTATCTTAGCTACGATAGGTTGCATCATTTCCTCATCACTTTTCTATCTTCATATTCTTGTGCATTGTTCTTAACTGTCCCAATCTTCCTAATATATGCACGCTGAACTTAGACCATTCTCGACTTGTGAAATTCTCATGTAAATGTCATGCATGTGTAGGTGGATGTCAATACTGAAGTTGGGGCCGTAAGAGATATCCATCTGAAAGAATTGCGGATGTATACCGATTATAGTCCTGCAGTCGTCCATTATTCACTGTGGACAAGCAAATGCTGCTTATAAAGAAGAAAGATATTCATGCATTGCAGCAGAAGATGAGCCAGCTGCAATCTTCAACATATTTTTCTTCAGTGGTTACATCCCTCCATTCTTACATTTGTGTTAGTACTAGCCACTACTAGAAAACCATAATAAAGTAGTTCAAATATTTCTTTAGCGAGTTAGGAAAGTAGCATCTGTGCCTAACTGAACAAGCAATTAATTTATGTAAAACTGTGCAAGCAGAGGATTAATAATTGATTGTAATTGATTGTTCTGTTTAAGCATAGGATTAAAGAATAGAGAAGAAAAAAGCTGAGCATATGCTCTTCTACGGGTACAAAATTAAAAAATAAAATCATGTATTTTAGAAATATTTGTAGCATTCATGACTATTTTGGTAATTATATCCAGTCAAAGCACTTTTGCCTTACAACTTACCAAACACTCAGAAATTGCTTTTCGTTCTTACAACACTTTTAAAAATAGTTTACCAAACATTCAGCCGCTTCTTCTCATAGCAAATTCGAAAGTGCTTCCTCTCATAGCAAGTTCGGAAGTGCTTCTTTTCATAGCACAGCAATCCCAAACTAAGCCTTAAAGACTTAAAGTCTGATTCGGAAGTTATGTACAATCATTCCTTATAAGCTAGTGTTTTTACAAAGGTTTTGGAGAAGAGAACATTTGCAGTTACTGTAGAGGATATCGTGCCTACTAGAATAGAAACAATTTTTTTTCAAGGCTCTATCACATGGTTAGAAAGAACTGGGGACAGTTTTACTAAAGATGGTAGAAGAGTGAAGAGCCCTGTAGTGGTGATGCTAAGTGCGAGGCTCCCTCATCCTCGTCATTGGAAATATTAGTTTACAGTTGTGTATTACACTTTTACAATGAAAATATGTAATAATTATGTTCTTATTTCGTTAGATATGTAGATAGATAATTCAATAGAGAGGTAGAGTAGTCTTAAAATAGTGTCCAATGCATAGAGTCGGCCTACTTCTAAATCAAATCAGTCTAATTAATGTATCGCTAAACAAACCCAATTTTTGTTAAGTACACTTTTTCCTTCTCTCGCTACTATTCAATAAAATCACCCCATAAGCTTTAAAAAGTTGTTATTTAGAGAGAAGAGCTTGTTATATTTCGGGTAAGTAACATAAATAGTTGCCTAACTTTTATTTAAACAACAATAGTTCTCTTTCAATGTACGTGTTGACTTAATAATACTTATTAGAACAGTAATTAAAGTTGCCTAACTTTTATTGAAACAACAAACTCTAAAAGAGGCAGAAATAACTAAATAGCAAGTCTATATCATGACTAAAGTCAATCATTAACAGGTTTTAAGAGTTGTAAAAGTATTAATAACTTTTCCGACATGTGGCGTGGTTTTAAGGCCATCTCCAGTTGTGGAGGAATAAAATAGGCTCCAAACTAAACTTTAGCCCCCGATAATCACCATTCATGCAATGAAAATTATTCTATGCACCGACGGTTGACGTCGCTAAAAACAAGCGCGCAATTTAACCCTGAAATGTCGTTAGTAGTATAAGTAAGTAGGGATCGTTCTATCCGGGGATTGAGGGTACACTTGTAATTGTGAAACAAATAAAGAAAAGTATTATTTACAAAAATAAAATAAAGAATAGAAATATATACAAGTAACAAAATAAAAAGGGAGGGGGTTTAAGAATTATAGAATTGAAAATTAAGATAAATAAATAAAGAAAATGTAAAAACATATATACAAGGGTGGATCGCAAGGAACAAAGATCAAAACCACATCCATATGTAAGAAATCCAATTACAATTCCTATAGTTGATTTTAAATGTCATGAGAGAGGAGTTGATCATGTGAAACATTCGAAAGCAAATGATTTCCCATATTTTACTTTTCAATGCTAATTAACCTAAGCGAAAGCACCTAGATTAATCCTATCAAACATGCAATCAAGCCCTAGAAAGCTAGTCAATCATGACATGTTCAACGCATTAGACATAGAGAAAGGCTATCAACTCAAGTGTACAACTTAGTATGGAAAAGTCCACCTAATTGCAATCCTCTTTAATTAAATTCGGTCTTTGCACAAAACCTTTACTACTTTGATTCAAGTTTACACAAAACGAAAAGTCGATTTCATGTTCTTAAACCTAGCACCAATTATATCAAAACCCTAAGTGTTTGCAACCACATAAGATTAAAATACAAAAGTTTTCTATCATGCAAATTTAATTAAACAAACCCACATAAGCAACATAAAAATCAACATATAGAAATCACAACTTTATCTCAAAACATATAAACGGGCTTTAAACTTTGCCCTTAACATTATTTGTTAACTAGAATTCATAGTTTTACAAAATCAAACAAAGAAAACAAGAGAAAGGATATAATACACCTTGAAAGATGAATGATAAAGCCTTGAGACGAAGAACTTGAAGATCCTTGAAAGCAAGCAATCTTCTAGGGACGACACAAGGGTGGATGGCGGTTAGGAAATTGATGTATTGCATGGCTTCTCTTTCTCTTGGCTTGAAAATGAAGAACAAGAAAACTAGAGAATGGAAAAGAAATATGGAGAGGAAATGGAGAGATAAAGAAGATGAAATGGATGAAGGAATTGGTGTGGGAAAATGGAAATGAAATGGTGAGACAAGGAGATGGAATGGATGAAGGAATTGGTGTGGGAAAATGGAAATGAAATGGTGAGACAAGGAGATGGAATGGATGAAGGAATTGGTGATTGAGAGTGAGAGGAGAATGTGTTTAAATAGGGAAGGAAAAGAAGAGTGAAATGATGAGATGAAGAAAATAATGAAAGTGGAGTATGAAAGTGGTTTGTAAAATATGTAAAAGATGAGGTAATGATGAAAGCAAAGCATGAAGGTGAAGAAATGTGGAAGTGATGATGATGTTTTAGAGTAGAAAAATGTATCCAAGGAAAAAGAAATGCTTTCTTCATATGGGTGGGAAACATGAATATGTGGTGTTAAGCTGTTTTCAGGTCAGTTTCTTCCCCTTTATTCCTTCAATTATTTCTCCATCAAAACTTCAGAATATGCCTTCGACTTCTTCATATGAAATGTTCCACTATGAGTGTAGATCATCCTGACAAATTTTCAGAGCTTCAATCCATGTGGTTGGGCCGGAAATGCTGCTGGACCTCTTACAGGTCCTGTTTTCCGGTTTTGCTTCTGTAGAAAATTGGGCTGATTGTTTGAAGGCCTTCCACTCATATTTTTCTCTGGCACTCTTCATAAGAAATAATCCTTTGGGTGTCTAGAATGGATCTGGAAGGTTTCATCTCATTTGAAGTTCATTTGGTTAGGCGGCCGCTCCTTCTTCTTTGCTTGGCTTGGTTTCTCCTAGCCGGAGTAGGAATATGTGTAAAATTGATCTTTTAGTACATTTCCATTTTTCTCCATCATTTCCAGGTAATTATGGACCTAACGCTCATTTCACCTTCATTTACTCCAATGTACCTAAAAGTAGAAATTGAATTAAAAATCGATTCAGTTAAGGAATTAACTAAGCAAAATGTGAGGAATTAACTATTAAAATATCACATTAAAATGCTCCTATCAAATTCCCCCACACTTAGCTTTTGCTAATCCCTTAGCAAAACAAAACAAAAAAAATCCAAAACAGAACAAAGACTTGACAAAAAGCAAGTAAATGACTCTATTGCTCCTAACTGTTGTCTCAGAGACTCTAAACTCATGGCTTTCACGTTAAACACTTAATCAAAATCACAAAGATAATTTCATGGTTAATAAACCTGTGACATTCATATGACTAAGCAAGATATGGAGAACTTAAGTTATACAGTGAATGATAGCATGTTTCGAACAAGTCCAATCCAAACTCACAGGGCATACTCTCGATTTTTCTCTCAGAAATGGCTATGCTTAAAAGCTTAACACTCAAGTATATGCAAGAGAACAAATTGTAAGGCAACAAACAGCTTGCATATTTCATCAATAAACACACTTTGTGAAGAATTTTTAAAGACCTCATGAAATGACTGAGTGCACAAATGGACCTAAACCATAAGCTCGACTGTGTAACTGACTCCACTAACCAAAGACTGCCCATCTCAAGGATCAAGTCAGCACTTAAAACAGGTTGTAATGGGGCTAAGCTAGGGTTTTCGAAATGAAGATTAAGGATACAAAAAAATCCTAAGGACCTAGCAGAGCATATAAGGACCACCTTATGTCATTATTTTTGTAGACCAAATATCATTGTTTTGGGCCAAACCTTCACTCTAACCAACATGGGAATGGACAAAGGCATAATTTTCAACTTTGAGCCTTCTACAAATTTGCAAGTCCAAAACCACACTTCAACATTTTCCCAAGAGTTTTCTTTTCAATTTTTCTTCTCTTTTGCCGCTTTTCTTTCTTTCTTTCTTTTTTTTTCAAGGCAAAATTTTTTTTCTTGGATTTTCCCCACCCCACACTTGTCTTTCATCGTCACCCCTACATACTATGTCATGCTCTACTAAGTCCTTAAGACAAGGGTAGAGATATCCTGTACTAAGCTCATGGTAGGGTAGTGAGGGTGATGAAACAAAGGTTTTCAACGTAGGCTCAAAGGGGTTCATTCTAAGGAGTCCCACGACGGGCACAATTGGGGACACATGCTTGTTTGGCTTTGGTGGTTACCCTAATGCCTTCTATCCTATCCAGGATCAGTGCATATTATGGCATACAAGTTTTGACAGTCACAACAGCCGAGTTCTAGTACTCTCTAGTCCATTAAAATCTATGGCACATGATCATTGGATTTTCAAAGAAAGATGAGGTTTTGCAAATACAGCCATGAAATTCTGAAATTATCAATAAGCACTCAAAAAGAAAGTATTTTAGCTCAACAGCTCACTTGGGTCAAATGAATCAGACTTAATCCTAGCATGCTTAATGAACCAAGTTACAATCCTATCTCAAATCTTCATACAAGCATCACAATGTCGATTAACCACAGAATTCAATTAAGTCCTATTTTGATTGTGAAAACCTTCAGCCATGAATTCGGAGACATGTTCATGCTAGACGTTAGGAGCATCCTAAGACTCAAAAACAAAAACAAAAGTAACCAAAATTTTTTTAAAATTTTTGACATTTTTCAAATTTTTTTTTTTTTTTAAATTAATTTAATTTCAACACTTAGGTACGGGAACAGGGAGTCTCGATGTGCAATGGGACTGAAACAGCTACCCTTTTTCAAGACTATGTTTAATCCAATATACCTTAGTGTTTCACAACAACAATTATAAACACAATCCAACATCAACTATTTTTCATTTTTTTTTTATATACTAACTACTAAAAACACAATAAAGCAATAACCCTTCCCCCATACTTAATTCATGCATTGTCCTCAATGTATAAACAAATATAAATCATGCAAAGCATAAATCAAGCATAGAAGAGAAAGTTAACACAACGAAACCTAAAACAACTTAAAATTCATGAAAATAAAATAGAAGGAAGAGTTCAAGAAAGCAAATCTGCGTTTGATGGCTCCTCCACAGATACGGTTGAAATGGGTTGCCTCCCATGCAGCGCTTAATGTTTAAAGTCTTTCAGCCTAGACTTGTACCTCCATTTACTCCTTTGGAGGAGCGGTATGCGGGCGAGTGGCAGCCCTCTTGCTGGTTTCAGCCTCCTGAGGAGGGTTCTCATGTTGTGATGCAGTAGCGTCCTTGCGAGGAAACCCAGGAGGATAACTCTGCAAGTTATTGACTTCCTGAGCAAGCTTGTTTATTGCAGTGTGACAGCGGATCAAAGAGCAGTTCATCTCAGAGATATAATCGATCATGCAATTGACTCTCCAATCTGTCACCATAATACCATCGCGGAGAGAGGAACGCAAATCATCAATCGAATCCGACAAGCTTTCCAGGGTGGCCACAGGGCGAGGAGCACGAGCAGCTGGTGAGGAAGAAGACTCTCCTGGATGCAGTCTGGGAGAGCGACGAGGCAGAGGAGGGGGACTGCGGGTACGCTCACAGATAGGACGATGGTCCCATGGACGAGTAAGCCCGGCTCTAGTGGCCGCTTGACGACCTTCTTCTTCCAAAGAGAGAACACGGCGTTGATTGACACCCCTGCGAGGGGTAACCTTGGTTCGAGCCATGAGGAAGTAGAAGAAATTTGAAACTGCACGCTTAGACAAACCTTAGTAAAATCTGGAGGAGACAAAAAAGGATGTATATATGAAGCACAAAATAGGGTAGAAATCTCAACAAGCACAAGGTTTTAACAAAGCTTCTCCGGGAAGGAGAAGAGTTATGATAGTTCACGGCCCAAGAAACTCCCCACGTGTAAATATTCCTTTCTTTTCCTGGATTTATGGCATGCTTTCGGCTATAGCTTGTCTGTCACGGATCCTCGAGATTCGTTTGATTCCCCCACGCGTCCTTTCTTTTCCTTGATTCACGGCAATTAAACCTGCTTTCTGCTGTAGCTTGTCTGTCACAGCTCCTCGAGATTCGTTTGGTTCCCCCACGTGTCTTCCACGCACCAACAGCTTTTCCGTGTTTTCGGGTGACTTTAATCCAACGCGTAGATTTAATCTCAGAGATCGTCCATCCAACGGTAGAGATCCGCTCACTCGTTCTATAAATAGGTGCATTCTGAGGGAGCGACTATTCACTCCAAAAGAAAATTCTTCCGAGTTCCAGCCTTTCTCTCTCAACCCTTCAGCCTTTCTTTCGAAACTCAAATCCTTTCTTCATCAACATGGAACCACGAACTCTGCAAGTAATGGAGCAACAGACCCAGCAACAAATCGAGGATGGAGGAAACAACCAAGCAGCCGGGACTAATAACCGGTGGGCTCCCACACCGCCTCAACTAAGAATCCTCAAGGGCCTTTACTATGATAAGGGTTTTAAGTACCCAACTCCAGAGCAGATTCAAGAGATCTGCCTTCATCTGAAACAGTATGGGCAGATCGAGGACAAAAACGTCTTCTTTTGGTTCCAGAACCTCAAGGCTCGTGAGAGGCAGAAGTTGAAGGAATTTCGGAACGTTCCGGTTGGTGGATCTCTCGATCTCAATTTTGGTTCCACTGGTTCTACTAGTAATGACAGATCCACTGACAGATCCATTGATCTAAACTTTGGGTCACGTGTCGGCTATGGTGCTGATGGATCGATCATGTTACAACGAGGAGAATATCACCAGGAGATTGAAACCCTTCCACTATTCCCCATGCATGGTGAGGACATCTTGGGCAACATGAAGACTACTTCCGAGGGAGGTAGCGGCTATGGCGGTGACTCTCGCATTTCCCTTGAGCTCAGCCTCAACTCCTACGGAAATGCAGACATAGCTTAGTATAGAATATTTTTATTATTATTATATATTTTTTTTTAATTTTTTTTTTGTAAATAGCTGAATTTAATAAGACTGAATAAATGAAGTTTTTTTTTTTTTTTTTTTAAATATTTTTTTTATATATAAAGGACTCAAAAATAAAAGACAAATATAAATATATATATATATAGGACTCAAAATGAAAGACAAAAATATTTATAGGACTCAAAATTGAAAGACAATTATATTTATAGGACTCAAAATGAAAGACAATTATATAAATCTCTTCCCCCACACTTAAATATTGCATTATCTTCAATGTAATCAATTAAAAGCATGCAATGAAATAAGTAAGCATAGATAGAAGACATTTACGAAAACAAATCCTAAAATAAAAACAATAGAGAAAAATTGAAAATAAAAAGAAATAGGGAAAGAGAAAGCAAATCTGAATATATTCTGAATTGGGTTGCCTCCCAAGTAGCGCTTGTATTTTACGTCTTGCAGCCAGACGGTACCTACATTAAATAAAGTTAGTAACTATAATTAACAAAGAAATACAAAATAAAAACAAGTATAACTATTAATTACAAACTACAAGTAAATTAACAAGTATATTGTACATAAGACACAAGTTAAGTACACAAGTGAGTATAAAACGTGAAAAGTATTTTTAAAAGTTTAAAGTGTGAAACAAGTAAATAATTTACACGTATAGAGTATTCACAAGTATTTCTTTTGTTATAAACATTATTGATATCGAATCAAATTCCAAGCGGTAAATCAAGTGAACGTGCGGCCCAAGTATAGTCGCCTAGACACAAACTCTCTTTCAAATCGTTTGGGCAACCTTACTGAAATGGCCAGGTGGGGGAGGACGAACACGAGAGGAAAAATCCATTTTGGCATGAGCTACTCCCACATAGTGGTTTATGCCCATTTGCAAGCACTTCTGGATTCAAAAACCCGTCATGAACGTTGTCCCCTTCCTAGACACCATTCCACATAGGCTATACTTACTAAGATGAAAAAGTTCATAAGTGTGAAGACAGTTCAAAAAGTGTTAATAAAGGCCGCCCTCAACCTTAAGGGACCTGAGCTAGGTACCAATAAGGGGTTTAGGCCAATATTAACAAAAGAGACTTCACCTATTCCTCTCAATTTACAACCTACAATTAAAATTCGTGTTCAATAATATAAATAACATCCTAGTTAATTTAAACTAAGTTTCAAACAATTTTTAAACAACAAATATATACAATAAATGACACAATTTAACAAGTGATTTTTCAATCCCCGGCAACGGCGCCAAAAATTGACGTCGCTAAAAGCAAGCGCGCAATTTAACCCTGAAATGTCGTTAGTAGTATAAGTAAGTAGGGATCGTTCTATCCGGGGATTGAGGGTACACTTGTAATTGTGAAACAAATAAAGAAAAGTATTATTTACAAAAATAAAATAAAGAATAGAAATATATACAAGTAACAAAATAAAAAGGGAGGGGGGTTTAAGAATTATAGAATTGAAAATTAAGATAAATAAAATAAAGAAAATGTAAAAACATATATACAAGGGTGGATCGCAAGGAACAAAGATCAAAACCACATCCATATGTAAGAAATCCAATTACAATTCCTATAGTTGATTTTAAATGTCATGAGAGAGGAGTTGATCATGTGAAACATTCGAAAGCAAATGATTTCCCATATTTTACTTTTCAATGCTAATTAACCTAAGCGAAAGCACCTAGATTAATCCTATCAAACATGCAATCAAGCCCTAGAAAGCTAGTCAATCATGACATGTTCAACGCATTAGACATAGAGAAAGGCTATCAACTCAAGTGTACAACTTAGTATGGAAAAGTCCACCTAATTGCAATCCTCTTTAATTAAATTCGGTCTTTGCACAAAACCTTTACTACTTTGATTCAAGTTTACACAAAACGAAAAGTCGATTTCATGTTCTTAAACCTAGCACCAATTATATCAAAACCCTAAGTGTTTGCAACCACATAAGATTAAAATACAAAAGTTTTCTATCATGCAAATTTAATTAAACAAACCCACATAAGCAACATAAAAATCAACATATAGAAATCACAACTTTATCTCAAAACATATAAACGGGCTTTAAACTTTGCCCTTAACATTATTTGTTAACTAGAATTCATAGTTTTACAAAATCAAACAAAGAAAACAAGAGAAAGGATATAATACACCTTGAAAGATGAATGATAAAGCCTTGAGACGAAGAACTTGAAGATCCTTGAAAGCAAGCAATCTTCTAGGGACGACACAAGGGTGGATGGCGGTTAGGAAATTGATGTATTGCATGGCTTCTCTTTCTCTTGGCTTGAAATGAAGAACAAGAAAACTAGAGAATGGAAAAGAAATATGGAGAGGAAATGGAGAGATAAAGAAGATGAAATGGATGAAGGAATTGGTGTGGGAAAATGGAAATGAAATGGTGAGACAAGGAGATGGAATGGATGAAGGAATTGGTGTGGGAAAATGGAAATGAAATGGTGAGACAAGGAGATGGAATGGATGAAGGAATTGGTGATTGAGAGTGAGAGGAGAATGTGTTTAAATAGGGAAGGAAAAGAAGAGTGAAATGATGAGATGAAGAAAAATAATGAAAGTGGAGTATGAAAGTGGTTTGTAAAATATGTAAAAGATGAGGTAATGATGAAAGCAAAGCATGAAGGTGAAGAAATGTGGAAGTGATGATGATGTTTTAGAGTAGAAAAATGTATCCAAGGAAAAAGAAATGCTTTCTTCATATGGGTGGGAAACATGAATATGTGGTGTTAAGCTGTTTTCAGGTCAGTTTCTTCCCCTTTATTCCTTCAATTATTTCTCCATCAAAACTTCAGAATATGCCTTCGACTTCTTCATATGAAATGTTCCACTATGAGTGTAGATCATCCTGACAAATTTTCAGAGCTTCAATCCATGTGGTTGGGCCGGAAATGCTGCTGGACCTCTTACAGGTCCTGTTTTCCGGTTTTGCTTCTGTAGAAAATTGGGCTGATTGTTTGAAGGCCTTCCACTCATATTTTTCTCTGGCACTCTTCATAAGAAATGATCCTTTGGGTGTCTAGAATGGATCTGGAAGGTTTCATCTCATTTGAAGTTCATTTGGTTAGGCGGCCGCTCCTTCTTCTTTGCTTGGCTTGGTTTCTCCTAGCCGGAGTAGGAATATGTGTAAAATTGATCTTTTAGTACATTTCCATTTTTCTCCATCATTTCCAGGTAATTATGGACCTAACGCTCATTTCACCTTCATTTACTCCAATGTACCTAAAAGTAGAAATTGAATTAAAAATCGATTCAGTTAAGGAATTAACTAAGCAAAATGTGAGGAATTAACTATTAAAATATCACATTAAAATGCTCCTATCAACGGTGCAAATGACCCAACACTTATAAGATAATCTCAACCCTTGATATTTATAATTAATATTTTTATTAATAACCTAAGAGTGTATTTAATATAATTTAATCATCCATTTATGTCGGTGCAAGTGCACGTCGGTGCAAATAATTTCTTCCATCTCCAACCCTTAGGGCTATAAGTTTAAATGTCATGTTATTTTATTGTTTTTGAAATATATATTATTTTATACTTATGCTACTATTTCTATTCTTATATAATTATTTTTTCTGATCAAAGCTATCCCAACATTTTGAAGCCCGGTATAATGGCACCCGGAGCACATATTATAGGTGGTTGGACACCAAGACAACCGCTAGCGTATGCACGTACTCTTACCCCTTTTTATGCCCATTACACTATAAATTAATTAGGGACATCTATAGCTTCTGCTCACGCTTCCAGGGTTAGCTGCACTTTTGAAGAATGCACATCCAACATGAAGTCCTGCTGCCATTAGATCTTCCATTATGACAACTGCAAGGACTCCTCAAACAATTAATTTTTACGATTCATTTGATAAATTTGATTCATCATTAAAGAAAGTTCACCCGTTGGGTCACCAGGTCAGTCACTATTCACTACTTTTTAGTATTTATTTCCACCATGTGGGTCACGGACACAGTTTCCAAACTGACCTGGGTTACCGAGTCAGTTTGTAGGTCACAAAAGTGACCCAAAGGTCACCAGGTCAGTTGGAGACTGTGCCCGTGACCCAGAGGGTGAAAATAAACATAAAAAGCAGTGAATAGTAAGTGACTTGGTGACCCAACGAGTGGACTTGCTCTTAGCTGTAGGAGTAGCCAAGCAGGTAAAATTGATCTGAATGAAGCACCTTCCCCAGAATTGACTTATGATGCAACATAAAAAGATTATGCATGTGAACTATTTGTGCTGAAAAGGTTTAGAGTCCCAAATCCCTGCCATAATTAGATCTAGAGGTGGGTGCGGGTCGGGTCGGATCGGTTTTGGGTCAAAACCGCATCCGACCCGTATTATTCGGTGGGCAGACTTTTAGGACCGAAAACTGATTGTTAATGGGCTGGCCCGAAAAATTCGAGTGACCCGAATTTCAAGTCGGGCCGGTTCGGTTTTGGTTCAAGTCGGCGTTGTCGCTCATCGTCGTTGGTCGTCGTACTTGGTAGGCGGCGTTGTGTAGAATTGCAGATCGAAGGCTGAAGGTCGGGCTCGACATTGTGTGGAACTGCGGATCGAAGGCATTGGTAGGCGGCGCTGGTAGGCTGAAAGTCAGGCTCGGCTTTGTGCAGATCGAAGGTGTTGGTCGGCGGCTATGTGAGAGTGGTTGTCGAGAGAGATGAGAAGCTTTCCCTTTAGCTTTGTGGTTAAGGCCTTTGGCTTTTCTACAAGATTCGAAAGCTGGTGTAGTGGTGGTGGTATGGTGGCGGTGAACTGGTTGTGGTGTTTGTTCCTTAAACTCCAAAGCCCAGAAGAGAGAGATGAGACATTTCAGAAGAGAGAGAGAGAGAGAGAGAGATATATATATATATATATATATATATATATATATATATATATATATATATATGAGAGGCCGAAAAAGACGAGAGGAGGAATGAGAGTGTAGGATTTTCTTCTAAGGAGAGGGATAAGGTGTAACATGTTCTATGTGTAACCTGATTTCAGCCAATAAGATTTAGACAACCATTAAAAATATTATTAATTTAAATAAAAACTAATATAATTTAAATAAAAGTTATAATATTAATTATCCAGACCGGTTCGGTTTTTTTCGGCCGGTTTACTCAATCAACCCGGTCCCGAACCGGAAAAATCTGATCCGGTTCGGTCAAGTCATTTTTTCCCCTTTATTTCATCCGGTTCGGTCCCCGAGCCAGTTTTCCGGGCCGGTTCGGCCGGTTTTGGACCTCCGGTTCGGTTTCTGCCCACCCCTAATTTAGATCTACAAACTATAGATGCTTAAAAGCAACGTCGTTCCAACTTAACTACCCATGATTTATAGGCTCTACCTGGATTGAAATCCCTCCAAACAACACTGGATTCCAGCAATAAACTGTCGTTCATGATCCTAAAGTTCAACCTCAAGGTAGAAATTGTTTCTGGTGAATAGATGACAGTCTAATCCAGCAGAATCACGGGATGTCACGTCACTACCGCTATCAGTCTCGTTTATCTATAAAACAAACAAAGGTTAGAGGGAAGACCAGGTGTGCCGACCTTCAAAGCTCCAATGCCTAAGTCAGTATCGTTATCAGATAAAGATAATGGAGAGCGATAGTAAACAGTTATCTCTTCAGGGTATTGGAGATGACCTATTTGTAGAGGATTTGGGGGGATGTAGTTCACTTGCTTCCAATGTGGGACGTTCGGGTTCCCGATACTGCCCTAAGGGTATCACGATCCCCGCCTGAGAGTGTCTTTGTTGCTCTTTGTTGGCTAGATGAGCCTTGTGCTTCCGGTATTTGTCATGGGATGTATATATACTAATAAGTCCCCCAAGTCTCTGGTCATGAGTTCTCTTGGGTGGAGAGTTTGTTTTGGTAGAAATGTCAGAAGTGTGTAGGGGCACTTTTGATCAGGGCTGTACGACAGTGAAATCACCATGGCCGAACCTAAAATCTTGTCCCCTTTGTCTGAGTTAGCTAAGACTAGGCCCAACAAACTTTGAAGGGCCTGAGAATCCTAAGGAGCTTGCTGTTGTATTCTTCCCGGTAGCTCCTTGTATATGCACGGCAGTGAGTTGATCATTTCAAAAGAGGCTTGGCAAGATGCATGTGGCGTGGGAGCTAGAAAAGCATGAGTTTCAAAAGAAGAAATCTCAGCAGTGATGGAATATTGGTTTAGGTAGATAGAATAAGAGATTTGGGTAGGATATGAATTGGAAAGGATGGAAAACTAAAGGTGAATTTGGGAGAGATGAAGCATGGCAAAAGAAGAATGCTAGAGAGCTTGCTAGCATACCCCATTCTGATCCCTCCCTTTGGTTACAACAGTAGCTATTTATATGCAATTCCAGCAGCCAAAGGAATCTCGGTGGAAGGTCTCTACTGCTGGGTAAAGAGTTTGGGTTAAATGCATGTACTGGATTTTGTATTGCCTCTTGATCAGTCAGGTTTTGTCTAAAGAAGATTATGGAATAGGTTTGGCAGATTTTCTGCAGTGAAATCTGCTGCTGGGATTGCAATCCCAAGATTTCTGCTGTGTTGCTGGGATTATGTGCTGCTGGGATTATAGGATCATGTTATGCGGCTAGGATCAAGAATCCTATATTTAGCATTTACTATTTTGTTTGGTTCTAAAGGATTTGGGCTTGGGTTTTTGGGTTCTCTCTCTTCTTCACTTACCCGTATTAAGAGTTAGGCTGTTGGTCATGAATTTTGGTCCCAAGTCCAAAATTATCAACAAGCCTAAAACTAATAACGAGCCTCATGCAATTCTGTTACCTTCCACACCACAACCATTCTTGTAAGCCCCAAGTGCGTGAATGTGGCTTGGGTCCACGTGCGTGGCGTGATGTTTGCGGGTGTAATTTGCCTTGAAATATGAGTTGGGCTTATAGCATGAATTGGGTTTGTTAGCTGAAAATTTGGGTGTCAACAAAGTGCAAGGTGAGTCTCCTTGCCACGTAGGACAGGAGTAGAAGTGAGTGCTTTAGTTTCAGAAAGAAAGCTTCGAATTTCTCAACCTGGTTTGGTACCTACTGGTACGTCAAAGTCCAACTGGTTATAAACAACGTAAGTGCTGCTCTAAATCTATTCGAACCGAATTAGCACTTCTCAGATCAGGATCAGGATAGGCCTCTTCGGCTGAGCTCTTCCGTACAACCATTACCCCCAATCCCTCAAGTCCCAACTAATAGGAGTGTTGACTGGGGTGGAGAGTGCTTTTTTAGTTTTCCTTTGCTTTGTTTTTTTTTTTTTTTGCTGTATCGCGATTGGGTACTTGGAGTAGGTTTTCATGCATCTTTTGACGTATGTGTTATGCCCTGACAACACGAGTCCTGTTGTTATTCGTATTTCATGTGCAGGAAGTCTGACGTACTGGATTCCGTCATAGGTAATAATGGAGTAGTGGGGAGGGAGCCGAGGCGATGGCCTTGATGTTGTGCCAGAGGTGTAATTCACACTGATAGGATCTCATCTACTCTTTGGTCGCCTAATCTCAAATCCACCATTTCCACTCTGTAAAAGACTTTCATACTCATAAGATGGTTTTGTTTCTGAACTAAAGCTGGTAGATGACTCATCAGAATCAGCAATTACAATCAAGGTCTTAAAATTCGATAATTTCGCCGAAATTTTCTTTTTTTCAACCTTCCGATATTATCGGGATATACCAAGAAAATTGTACAAAATTTTAGATATTTCGCAATATTTCTCAAAACTTCCTAAATTATCGCGAATTCCTCGATATTTTACCTTATTTGCATGCGGCCCAACAGCCAACTTTGGGCCCAAATTGGATTTGAACTGAGATAAAAAAGCCAATTCGCTAACCCTAAGATTCGAACCTTGGTTGAGAGGGAAAACCCATGCATATCAACCTTCCAGCTGAGACTTGGATTGGTAAGTATGCACCAACTTTAAACATATATAGGATTACGAGTCTAAAAACACCTTGCAAAATATTAAATTTACCAACCATTCAAAATTTAAACCTTTCAAAATTTTGCTTTATAAATAAAAATATTTTCATTAATCTCATTACCTTCCGCAACTTCATTTTTATTCTCCAAATATTTCTTGTGTTCCTAATTTTATATGACAAAAATTAGGTATGTTAATATCATTCTTAATTATTATTTTTAGTAAACTCTTTATTTATGTAGAGGAGTAGTGAAGTATTAAGACAATAAGTTTCATGATAATAAATATTATTAAATCATATTTCAAGAATCGTCAGTAACTCAATGTATTAGTATTCACTTTAAATTACTCTAACTCATTATTTAGTAATCTTGGTTCAATATTTTCATATGAAATAGAGTACATAATTGATCAAACAAAAATCTTCTAAAGTTTCACTTAAAATTTCCATGTTTTTCCTCAAATTTCCATCATTTTTCTTGATTATTTACGTAAATCGATATATCCTCAATATTTCCTTCGAAATTTCATTTCCGGGACCATCGATATTTCCTCGAAACTTGATATTTTGGTCATTGATTACAATTACAATTGGTGGTTTTGAAACAGCTTTTTCGGCAAGTAATTCAAGTGCTCCATCAACAATTCCAAGTAATTGGTGATCAACAAAGACGATTTTAGCTTCAGAATGACTAAGAAGAACAGATATCATAGCTGAATCTAAGGCGTGAATTTAGCGTACAAAGAACTGCTCTAGCCATTGGAGCTGCAAAATGAAGCTCATGCATAGCCGGGACATTTGGTGCCAAAGTTGCAACCTGATAGAACCAATTGAACATTCAAACATGAATCACATATTTCAATTGGGTTTTGAAGATCTATCTTGAAAACATGATATTATGAAACAAGTAAGAATTAAAAGCTACGAATGGAGATGAAGAACCAATCACTCACCAGTCACCACATCACCGCGAGAAATTCCCAACTGGGTGAGAGCAGAAGATAATTTAAGGCAGCATTGATGGGTTTGAGCCCAATTTTATTTCAGAGAGCCATAGATTACAGAGGTCCTGTCGCTGTAGGCCTTTGCAGCTCGCTCCAAGAATCCTATTGGAGATAAAGGGACGTGATTTGCGGAGCACCGAACTAAACCCTGCTTTGAACTCCATAACTCTTCTCAGAGTTGTAACTGTTGGTCACTTGATCCCAGAAGAGTCAGAGCAGTATCCACGGAAAGAATGAGCGAGAGTGATGAAGTGAGAGCGAGGACTGAGATTGGAAACCAGGCAACCAGTCCATGAGTTCCTGACCAACTTGTTCATAGCCATGACGGAGATAACAAAGGAGAGATGACCAGGGATTTACAGAGAGTGATAGAAATCCTGTGTCTTTGTTTTTGTTGGATTGTTTGAACTCGATCTTAAGATATCGTTAATATTGAGATTCTTCGGTTCATTTCTTGGTGCTCTCACACGGACTTGTATTTTGGGGGTTACTATGATTGGAAACTTCCAAAATACCGAAGTACCAAACGCCCTGCCCATTCATTTCAAGTTAAAGACTAGAAGGCACAAGGCCTCTGCGGAAGAAGCCAAGAAGTCGGAAGTCTTGACGAGCTGATAAAGATGAATATAACAGACGCCGTGAGGTGAGCCGTGGAATTGACCAAGTCAACTCGCAGACGACAGGGAAGCACGACACTCTACCGGCAGTAACAATGGTCTTCATGGTTCCATAAGACTAAACAATTGGTTTCATCATCTCTCCATCCAACCATTACCATTATAGCTTTCTGTACTCCCTAACATTTAAGTGTTAAAAAAAATTGTCAGTTCCATTTACTAATGAAGTTTGCAATACTTGCATGGACAAAGATAAATGTAACCAGTACATGAGAAAATATTTTTTGAACCATACCAACCGAATATCTTATCAAAATTACAACATTGATGCCGCCTAATTGTAATGCATAAACATGAGGAGATCAAGTTCTTTGTAACATAAGGAGTGAAATCCTTTGATCTTCTTTTTAAAGATGTAAAAAAAAATAAAAAAAATAAAAAAAATTTCTTTGTAACATAATTGTTGCAATTTTCTGAAAGACCATAAAAGTACACTATACAAGGCACTTGCTGTAACAAATATTCATATTTTGTTCAAACCTACTTTTTCCAATATGGATAAAAAAAACATTCATACATGGGCTATATATACCATACATTACATTGACAACCCTAAACTGAAATTAACTTGTATTGGTACCAAGAATGTTTGCAACAAGAATACAGATCCTCAATTAAAAAGGAAATTAACTTTGCTCTGGTAATTATTTTTCCCAAACAGACTTATGGTTAATTATTGACACTTATACGCCCGGAGTTGTCACACAACAACCCCAGAGCTCAGCTGGGAGAATAATTACTGAACTATATATACCCAATATATGATATAAAAGCATGAGCTAAACTCAACTCCCTGTAGCAGGTCTTCGTTGGATTACCAAATCATCAGCAGACTAATAATCTGCCATGAGCCGGTACATGTATGATGGATTATAGCCTCCACTGGAAAGAAAGAGAGATTGTCAGTGATACATTTATCTAGGAAATCAGGATATATAAAACTGAAAAAGTTCAAAATACTGATCTGAAATTGATGGTTTTAGAGTTGAGGCTAGATATAAGCTATGATGGCAGAATCTAATCATAATCTTATATGTCCATTTTCATTTTTTTTTTCCTTTAATTGAATTGAAATGCAATAGGTGAAACCTATCTTCAATGAATGTAAATCCATACAGTACTTACATATCAGTGATAAATATACTAACAAGCTTTGGTGGCACAAAATCAAATGTAGAATTGACAACATGCAAAAGTGCAGAACCAGTGCCAATTCGAAAATCCATGCAATCTGAGAATTCTCCAAATCCAGCAGCTCAGAAGGAGATCTTAACTCATTCAGCTAGACTACAGGGTTGTGTGGATACAGAGGGCACAACAGTAAGGCAAACAGATAATTTGGACAGAGAAAGTGTTAAGAGTGAAATCCAGGAAAATAAGCTACCAACAGATGGTGTTACTCTCAATTCAATCCGGCTAAGACCAACTCTGTTTGAGAATCCCACGATCCCCATTCTAGCATTCTTTGTAATTAGTCTAATCATGCAAAAAAAAGCTAATAACACACTAGCAGCCAACATAAACTTGAATGAAACTGAGAGTAATGCTATCCATCTGACTTAATTATCAAACAGCTAAAGGAGGCTCAATTCTTAGATGGGATGGATATTTCATCCCCAAATATTTGACTTAAATGATTCCTTCTGCTCAACTCTTTCAAAGCTGCTCTTTACTTGCTACCCCATAGGTGGATTGTTATTAGACCAAGTTGTTTGAAACCCCAAAAATGAAAACAAAACGAAGGATTTTTCAAATGAAAAATATACAACTATACAAGTAGTTTTGTGTTATGTAACCTTGTAACCGCCAGCAAGCACATCAAAAGGGACAGCATGCCTTTGGGCTGCAAGTGCAACCATATTCAAACCAACAGGTGCTATAACACCACCATTGGCCATGACAGCACGAGCACCAACTATAACCTTAAAAATACAAAATTCAACGTCAAGCTGGAACATAGGATGTAGATTCCCAAATGGAAAATATAAGACTGCCTCCTACCATGATCACTTGAGATATCATAGCAAAAATTGCAGAATCAGTAATCAGCGTGGTTTGTAAACCTCTTGCAGCCAATTCTTTTGCAGGAAGATGCCCCTGATACCTAATAGCTAGAAACTACTTAATAATAAATTAGAATGGTCTAGGCAGACAATTCGCCAAAGGCAGGTAAGTTGTTGGTAGTCTGCTATTTCTATATTTTAAGCACATCTTTTTGGCTAAGATATAGCACGATATTGCAAACGATTCAAAATGTACCTCTTGAGATTTCTCAAATACTTCTACCAATTTCTTCAAAGCCTCTTGATCGCTAAGTTACTGGCTAGTAACTACTCTAAAAACACAATACAACCGAAATATGAATATTAAACAGAGAGGAAAAGTGAAATAAAACAAAGTTAGAACCTTCTCCAAAGATAACCAAATACAGCAAAATCAAGAAGCTATTGGATCAAACCTGCAAAGACTGAAGCTTTAATACAATCTCGGACCCAAATTAAAGCAATCGAAGCTATTTCATATCAAATTACAATCTCATTAAAGTAGCCTAATTCAGTTATACGATATGAAACAATAATGTAGCATTCTAGCATCACCTTCTCCCCTAAACCTGATTGCATCATGACAAGACGTAAGTAACATCAAATAGGACAACATGGCTTCCATCTATACTGGTGTATAGATTCTCTTTAGACTAGGAGTACCCTCAACAGATAATAAAAGGACCCCAAGAAGATTTATATAACCAAATCAACCATGCTAGTCATGTAGATATGCAAAAATAAAGCTCCCAACCCCACATGCATTCAT
Source organism: Rosa chinensis (assembly GCF_002994745.2). Classification (NCBI taxonomy): domain Eukaryota; kingdom Viridiplantae; phylum Streptophyta; class Magnoliopsida; order Rosales; family Rosaceae; genus Rosa; species Rosa chinensis. The sequence goes on from NC_037089.1 coordinate 64,339,370, forward strand.
GTACAAACAACTAAAATTTAAATAAATAAATAAGTGTTTATGTGTGTGTGTGTATCCAGCAAAGGCAATTGCAAAAACTAGCCCTTGATCATCATAAGCTGTAGTAACCCTTCCTTTTACATGTACAGAGCCCAGCATAAGAATTGCGAATTAAAAATCATAAGGAAAACGCAGGGTAAGATAAGAAACACTACCCACAATACCCATAGGTCACGTCTATACCTAGCACTTGTCAGCCCACTGATCCCAAAGCATGACAGTTCTATCAAGAGAACCAGAGATAAAGCTTTCCTTGTGAGAACACAAGCTAAGTGAGACAACCCTAGAAACAATATAAGATATTTCATCAGTTACACAGACATGCACATTGAATAGCACAAGCCATTTGAGTAAAACATGGCAATCATTTTAGAAACCAGATCATGGTCATTGAGATAGCGCAAGAACTTGCTGTCATGCAATGAGAGAAGCCTTAGCATTCCTATACACTGGCCATCATATAATGAATTCTAAATTTTTTAGAAGCCCACACATGACAGAGACAAGAATAGGAAATTGAAGTGAACAAAAACTATAACAAAGTTTTCAACTTAGTCATCGAATCAAGCACAAATAACGCTACAAAGAATGATATAGATCTTTGGAAAATACCACTCCAGCATAATAGCAAACTTGAAAAAGAGAAAAAACAACAAAACTGAAGTAGTCTTATACTGTCTTGAACCAAATCCTGCCCACCAATTTTTCAGCTGTTCTGTTTCATTTACAGGAGGCATTTGCATATTGGCACAAAACACAATCAATTACCGCTGCTTAAGAATGTGCTGTCTCATCTACCAAAAATAATAAAGCATCTTCTCTAAAGATCAAAGAAGCAACCAACAAATAATGTTTAGAATGCTAAGTAGTTGTTTATAGGATCCAGCCAAATTGTTCAAGCATGAAGCATGATCAGAGTTATATGAAACAAAGCCAAAAGACAAAAAAACGGATGCAAACCTCAAGATTTGGGACCAGAATATCAAAATCTATTGAACCTAGATCGTTTCCTTCATTAATCCCATCATGATAGTTCTCCATTGACACGGCAGTAAAGCTAATAACAGATGCCATCACAATTACTATAAGATTAACAATTAAACAAACAGTAGCTGCAGTAAATGCGTGCTTGGCCTAGAGAAAACAATGCTTACCTTGTTTTAGCAGAACCAAGGCTAATGCTTGAATGGACCTGCTCTCAACAGCTCCCGGTTCACTGGAACAAAATCAAAATCAGAATGGTGGATTTAATTGCATGGATTCCCCCCACCCCAACAAAAAAAATAAAAATAAAAATTCTCCCCCAGTAGTTGCAAGTTTTGGTTTGTGGTTTTGATGAACAAGATGCCAACCAGATGTAAACCTTATCCCAGATATGCCAAAATACCATTAACCCCTGCCGCTTTCACCATTATGGTATTGGAATTACAGTTAACATCCCATCACCAGTCCTCAATACAAAGTAACCAGTTTGTGAGGATGATAACTGGCCAGGGCCAAGTCAGTGGGCCCATTTTGGTGTAAAGTGGGAGAAAGTCACAAATAGAATCCTAACTTAAAATCATTCTACACTTTGATACATCATCTTCTAAATATATCACTTTGTTAAATGAAAAACACACTGTGTGCTGCTGTGTTTTAAATGATTACTCGCAAGTGCACGAATCGATTGTAGTATAGTTAGTGCAAGCACGAGGTCGTTCCAACAAGGATTGAAACTCAAATTGATTCTAACTCAAATAACCAATTGAACACAAAAATAAACAAACATTTGGGAAGATTGTGATGATTGAAATTATAACTAAACAACTAAGAATAGAAACAAAAGAATTAAGAGATGAATATGAGAGTTGAATGCTAAGACTTTGAATCCACCACCTAGTATTTCTACTCTATTGCTAGCTGACAACCATTGAATTCCCTAGATTTTATGCTAATGATTCCCGTACATAAGCCTTATTGATCCCAGACATATGCCAAAGTTCTTCTAACTTATGAATTCTAACTTATTGATCCCGTATAGAACTCAACTAGCCAAACTATAATTTACTCCACTTAATGATCAGGTTCAAGCAAACATGTTCAACTCCATTGAGCACAAAAGAACAAGAAAATCATGCAAACAAGAATATCGACTATGATCAAGCACTTGTATTCTCAATTCACAACTCTTTAATCACAAGATTGAATTATCTTTTGGCACTCTAGAAAACATCTACTCTTTGATCAAGCATCATGTTCTCCAACCAAATAACTCATAACCAAAACCTAGGTCATATTGATCCCGAGCAAAGATTTTGAATAAAAGTTCTATTGAAACGGTGATTAAGAGTTTAACATAGCACTCTAGAAATTCAATAGCAAACCAACTAAACAAATAGAATAGTCATACTAGGGGTTTCATCTCAGTCCTAGCTTAGAAGTTTAGCAAAAAGAAACAATAAAAATAACTAAGAAAAACATAGTGAAGGAGGAATAAAGATGGAGGTGACTCCTCTTGCTCTTGTTGCGTCTCAATCTGCTCTCAAGGCCGCCTCTTCACTCTAGACGTCCTCTTTTTCTGCCTTGTATGTCTCTTTTTAATTCCTACTTGACTTAGGCTTCCTTAAGTCTTCTAGTCCAACTTGGAAGAGCTTTCTTCTCTCCAAAGAAACGCGGGGTTATTAAAGTCAATGCAAGAAATTACTCCAAATATGTTAGACACGTTCAGCCTTGTTCCATTCAAGTGCTAAGATCAACGGACTTGGGCCTCACAAGTCAGATTCCAAAAAGATATGCAAAATCCGTCAGAATCTGCCTTCCCAAACTAGGTTCGTTAAAATCATCACAACTTGCTCCACAGGAATGCGAATCCACTTCCGTAAAATTCCTCAGAAAGCTAACATCCGTATCTTTCCAGTGGTATAAGGCTCGCCTGCTAATTCCTTGTGAGAAGGTACAGTTTAATCCTCAAAGTTGACGCACAGCAGAGACAATTCTGGACGCTCAGGATAGCAAGCACCCTTTCAATCCCGCGTTTGACTTTAAGCTCCAAATCCTTCTTTTCTCCAATTTAACCTACAAAACACAAAGACAAAGTAAATGACTCAAAGATGACAAATTCTAAGCCTAGAATCCTACATTTAAGGGTATAAAAATGTATGAAATTATGAACCTATCATGTGCCTTCGTCAAAGCTACTGACGGAGAGGGAATCAAGGAATCAGTGATTACTATCAATCAGCGCAATTACGGATCAATCAGCATTTAGTATCATTAATGTAATCGATATTTCCGTTGTAATTCTATCCCTATATAAAGGGACTATGAAATGAAATAAGTAGACCAATTCCAATTGTCATTTTATTTTAACACGTTATCAGCATGCTCAGAGCAGATAGACAAAGAAAAAAAACCTAGAAAAAAAAAATTTCTTCTTTTGTGCTGCCACCAATTGTAAAAAAAAAAAAAAAAAAAAAAAATATCTTTGCCGTCAACCCCCACTGGCCTCCAGCCTAGCCCAGGCCACTACCCGTTTGCGCGCACAACACATGCCTCCCTTGCTAGCACAGCAGCACACCCAGCGCCCCGCACCTACGCCTGCGCAACCCACCCACAGTCCTGACTGCAAATCCCAGCGTTGCACACTCCTAGCGCTGCATAACCCCAGGACCGAGCCCAGCAGCCCAGTAGCAGCACCCTTGCAACCCACAGTCCACCTCCGCTGCCCACCCTCGCATCAGCCCGCAAGCCAGGCCACCTCCCAGCGCTGCATCATCGCGGCCTCCCACCTACAGATCCCAGCTTGCAGCAGATCTCGCCTTGCAGCAGATCCCAAGCGGCCTCAGCCCCGTCTGCAGTAGCCCGCGCATCCGACAGCAGCAGTCCCGCGCGCTGTAGCACTGTCTAATCTCGGCAGCAGCTCGACGCAGCAGCCTGCCAGAAAGAAAAGAAAATACCCAGAAAACCAGAAGAAAAAAAAAGAAAAGAAATAAGAAAAAAAAAACAAAAAAGAGAAAAGGGGGACCCGACCCAGAAAAAAAAAAGAAAAAAAGAAAAAAGAACAAAGGGGTGACCCGGCCCAAAAGAAACAAAAACAAAAACAAAAACAGGGCCTGCGGCCCATAAAGAAAAAAAAAAGGGAAAAGAAAAGAAAAAAAAAGAAAAAAGAACAAGGCCCATTGCTGAAAAAAAGAAGCGGCCCAGTTCTCAAGTTTAAAAACATCGCTCCACACGCCTGCATCAACATCCACCTGTGGTAGGATCGTTCTGTTTTCTCAAAATCAAGTATGTTTTCTTCATTTTTATTTTATTATTTTTAACCGAGCATGTGAATTTTATTTATGTTTTCTATTTTTAAGCATGCCTTATTATTTATGTTTTATATGATTATATTTAAGCATGATTTATAATTATGTTTAAGCATGTTTTTAATTATGCTATGGTTTATACTTTATTTTGAACATGCCATATATATTTTTGTTATATATTTATTATGCAATTTTGAAGCATGTTTTGTGAATTTTATTTACGCTTACATAATTATTCCTAAGCATGCCTTTATATTATGCTATTGTTTATATTTTATTTTACACATGATATATTATTGCTATTAGTATGTGTAACACATATTTTAGTGTTTATTTGTGAATTTTTTTGAGCATGCCATGTAATTTTTTTTTTATATTCTATGTTTTATTTATCATTACATGTGTTATGGTTAATTTTAGAATACAACATATAAATTCCGTTTTGCCATGATAATGAAAATTCATGTGCATTATCCATACACACTTACTGTGATAAAGCATTTTCACATAGCATCGAAAAAAAATGTGTGACCATTACGAATCTTGGTCTTGAAATCTAATTCATATTTTTGGAAAATAATTCATGTGGATGTCTTTATGACTGCGTAATTTATTTCTTCTCTCTTGTTTTATGTAGATGGCTGATCCAACTCGACCTGAGTTTGACATTTTGGACTGAGAAGGACTTGAGTACCATCGTTGAGTTTTCGATATGGAAACTGCATTTGTGGCAAAAGACTACACTACCACCATTACTGACCGCAAAGATGATGAACTATCTAATAAGGTGAAAGCAGATGTCTTAATGTTTCTGAGGCGACATATTGATCCTAGCTTACGCTGGGAATACCTTCAGTTGAAGACACCTAAAGAATTGTGGGATGCCCTTAAGGGACGTTTTGGGAACATTCATGACACTTTACTCTCAGAACTGGCTATTCAGTGGAATAGAATCTGCTTGCTTGACTATAAAAAGGTCAATGACTTCAACAAGGACATGTTGCGCTTAAAACACGTCTCAATTTCTGTGGAAGGGAAATCACAGAAGATGATATGATCTACAAGACTCTTACCACATTTCCTACTTCAGCGTTTATACCAGCGAACCAGTATAAGTTGGAGTATGACAACAAAAGAATCACAATCTTCAATAAGTTGATAAGCCTACTGCAAGTGACTGAGAGACATAATGAGATTCTCTTGAATAACAATGCCAGGCCCACTAGGACAAAGAAAATTCCCGAGGCTAATTATGGAAAAATGAAAGGTGAAAAGAACTCCAATGCAAAGGGGTTTAGATGTACTGATCCCTACCCACATGGCAACCATGCACCACGTGGAAAGGGACATGGGGATCATGGAAACAAGATGCAAAAGGAAAGAGTTGACAATGAACCATGCTATAGGTGTGGATTCATTGGGCATTGGTATAAGAACTGTCAAGCAAACAATAGAGTAGCAGCCAATTACAAGAGGTATAGAGAGTCTAAAGAACAAAAGGCTCACTATATGGAAGAAGGAGGTCATGACCTAGACGTCAACCTTACAATTGCAAACTTCAATGACAAAGAGGAACTTGCTAAGTCAATGGATGCTCTCAATCTTGACTGATCTGCTTTATTTATTTTCCAAAGACAGATGTGAAGGCATAATGCCTCATTTTTAATTAGACTATTGCTTGCTTGGTCTTAAAGTTTATTACAATAATGGTTTGATGAATTAGAACAAGACCTTGATTTGATTATCGTTGGCTTATTAATAAATTTTGAATTTTATTCTGAAGCACTGAATTTATTCAAATTTAATTCCTATACACATATTTACATGGTTTGAAATAACATTATATAGATGTAAAGCAATACATATAGAAAAAGAAAAATTATTAGAATGCAAAGATTATCATTCTACTAAAATAGAAATACTCTAAAGAATATGAGATATGCTCTATATGCACCAAGAGCTAATTGAACCTTGTTAAGTTTCAAAAATATTCGTGCCAACGATTATCATGTAAAAACACACCGTGAGAATGGAACTGAATACCTTTATATTACCTGTAATGAATGTGGAAGGAAACACATCTTAGAGAAACTTATGAGTCAATCTAGTGGATTCTACCTCACTAAGATTCGGATCATTGAATCCTATACTGTCACCAACAATGAAATGTGGGACACTGACTCATACAAGCTTTGGTATGACCGCCTAGGGCACCAAGGTCGTTACATGATGATCCGTATTTTAAAGAATTCATATGGACATCCCTTCTTTCGAGTGAAAAAAAAAAGTGGGAGAAAAATCTGTCACACTGCAAGTTGTCGGTCCTAGTACTGCTCAAATGCAGTCATTGCTTTCTGAAGTACCAGAAGCACTACCTCCCATTATGCCTCATTGACTATTTCAAAGGCACATCACTCATTTTGCAAAGCCTGCTCTTTAGCAAAAACAAGATCGAGACCTTCCTATGTTAAAGATATAAAATAAAACATTCCATTCTTACAAAGGATACAAGGAGATATCTGTGGATCTATCCATCCAGAATGCGGACCATTTTAAGTACTTTATGGTTCTGGTGGATACTTCGACACACTGGTCACATGTCATTTTATTTTCCACAAGAAATGCTGCATTTTCAAAACTCCTAGCACATATTATACGTTTAAGGGCTCACCACCATGATCACCCTATCAAGTTTATAAGGCTTGATAAAGCTGGAGAGTTTACATCAAAAGCATTTGATGATTGTTGCATGTCAATTGGGATCTACGTAGAGCATCCTGTACCCCATGTGCATACACAAAATGGTCTCGCAGAAGCCACCATCGAAAGGCTACAGATGGTGGCTAGGGCATTAGTTATGCGCACCAACCTGCCTATATCTGCATGGGGTTATGCAATATTGCACGCAGCTTTACTTATTCATTTCAGGTCCACTGCTAACCAACCATTTTTCTGCGTACCAGTTGGTAACTGGATATGAGCCTGACATTTCACACTTATGCATATTTGATTGGGCAGTATATGTGCCTGTTGCGCCCCCAAAACACATCAAAATAGGTCCTTAGAGACGATTAAGTATTTATGTTGGATACGAATCCCCAACAAACTATCCGCTATTTGGAACCCTTGACAGGCGATCTCTTTACCGCTAGATTTGAGGATTGTCACTTTGATGAGACAGTCTTCCCGTCGTTAGAGGGAGATAGGAAAAAGGATTTCCCAAGAGAACGACAGGAATTGTCGTGGTTTGTCCTCACTCTGTCTCATTTTGATCCCCGCACTTCACAATGTGAAAGTGAAGTGAAAAGAATAATCGATCTTCAGAAAGTAGCAAATTTGATGCCTAATGCGTTTACTGATATCGCAAAAGTGACGAGATCACATATACCAGGTGCAAATGTGCCGCAGATAGAGGCACTACAACCACACTTAGTTGAGGTGTGGTTGAGGCCGTGGCTCCCCAAAGGAAGAGGGGGAGGCCACTTGGTTCGATTGACACTCACCCAAGGAAGAAGAGGGCGAGTAAGGCACAAACCAATCATCAATGAGAATCCTTCTCATGAGATTGTCTCTGATTATAGTTATGTCCATGAATCAATACTGGAGGACGCTTCGATGTTTAAAATGATTCCTGAGAACAAAGAAATCTCAAAGGATTATGAGAGTGCATATGAGTTTATATTCTCTGACAAAGATACAGGTATTTTGGTCCGGTAGTGCTAACCCCACCAAGTGTAAAGCCTGTAGGACATAAATGAGTCTTTGTCAGAAAGCGTAATGAGAAGAATGAAGTCCTGAGGTACAAGGCTCGCCTTGTGGCGCAAGGTTTCTCACAACTCCCTGGAATTGACTACGAGGAGACATACTCTCCTATAATGGACGTTATAACGTTCTGCTACTTAGTTAGCTTGGTAGTTTCAGAAGGACTAGAAATGCAGCTCATGGATGTGGTTACTGCATATCTCTATGGGGATCTAGATTCAGAGATATATATGAAAGTGCCTGATGGCCATACATTACTCAAGTCAAGTGACTCTAAACCACGGAGTGCGTTTGCAACTAGGTTGAAACGCTCACTTTACGGATTAAAACAATCTAGGCGGATGTGGTATACCTGTCTAAGTGACTACTTAATTGGGAAGGGATATAAGAACGATTAATTATGCCCCTGCGTATTCATAAAGAAAACAAGTTCCGGATTTGCAATTGTAGCAGTATATGTCGATGATATGAACATAACAGGTACTCTTGATGAAATAAGAGAAACCGTGAGCTACTTGAAATCTGAATTTGAGATGAAGGATCTTGGGAAAACTAGATTTTGTCTAGGCCTTGAACTAGAACACCGAGTTTGTGGAATACTAATCCACCAGTCTGCATATGTCCAAAAGTCAGGCGATATAACATGGACAAAGCACATCCTGCTAGCACTCCCATGTTCGGTCGAAGTTTGGATGCAAGGAAAGATCCATTTCGTCCAAAGGAAGATGACGAAAAGGTGTTGGGAGCTGAAATTCTCTATCTAAGTTAAATAAGCGCATTATTGTACTTAGCCCAATTTACTCGACCAGACATTGCATTCTCAGTGAACTTGTTAGCTAGATTTAGCTCAGCGCCAACGCAGCGTCACCGGAATGGTATCAAGAACATTATTTGATACCTAAAAGGAACCATTGACTTGGGACTGTTCTTTCCCTATAGAGAGACAACAGGGACCGCAGATGGAACTGCAATCCCTAAAGGATATGTTGATGGCGAAAGCGCCACTCACTATACCGAAACGCCAAATGACGTTTTGGTTGGTTTTGCTGATACTGGGTATCTCTCTGACCCACATAAAGGTCGTTCCCAAACTGGTTATGTATTTACCAGTGGGAACACGACGATATCTTGGAGATCAACTAAGCAAACCCTTGTGGCTACCTCCTCGAACCACTCAGAGATCATTACTCTACATGGTTAGGGCTCATGTTGATAATTTGTTGTAGTGAAAATGGAATTACAGAGAGAATAGATGAGAGAATTGTGTGTGTTCTATTATTGATAATAGGAGCCCTTTATATAAAGATTTACAAATTACATAATCTTGTCATACAAGGAAATAGAATCCAAATATAATTAGGAAATCTATGACCTTCTCTCCTATTACAACTCTAGAACTAAACCCTAGTTTGAAGAGGCACAATCAATGTCGATATCCTTCAACAATATGCATTAATTGAGTGACTTTTTGCTAAGTGGCAAATACCATGAGATTTTTTGTGGAAGAATATAAATTGACTATAATACCCATGACAGAAAGCTACATGACACTTGAGTTGAGAGTGTTATTAACGGCGTATTTGAATCTTATGCATAAATAATAAGTTGATGTACCAAAGTGATATTTTTAGAAGATGAGGTACCAAAGTGTAGAATAACTCTAAAAATTATAAACAAGATCATAATTGCGGCATTAACAAATGCAACTTCACAGCTAAAGAAATTTCCAACTTAAAAAAACCCTAGGAGAGTTTTTACTCTCAACCCTAGTCGTTTACGGCGCCCTCGCCTTCCTTGACAGCTTTTACTGATTCCTTTCCTCCTCGCCTACTCTCTCTCTCTGTCTATGGCCTCCATTGATGCTGTTACAACGAGTTTCGCTGCCTCTCTTGCTCTTGTTGAAGGGGGTAGAGCCCCTGATCTGGGGAAGATTGGAGAAGGTCCTGTGTGCAGGTCCTCCTAATCTTTCCTCATTGGCAAGCCTTTGACTCGAAAGCTGATCGATCTAAAGGCCTTCACGTCCCACTTCAATTGAACCTAGATCGTGGATAAGGAGTTCAGGGTTCAGGAATGGGCGGGTGATCTATTCTTATTCTCGTTTGCTTCTGTACGTGATCGTAACAAAGTTCTCCAATGGGGGTCTGGTGCTATGATCAAGCCCCTGTCTGTTTTGAAGAATATGATGGTGTCAAGCCACTGCATGAGATTCATATCAAGCATCTCCGGATTTGGACTAGGGTTTCTGGCATTCCACCTCTGTATGAAGAACCCGAGAATCTCACTCTAATTGGTAACCTCTTGGGTGATTTTTTGGACTACGATAAGAAGGAGTTCAAGAAAGGGTCAATTAGGGTTTTGTTCACTCATGATAGCTCCAAACCGATCCTGCTTGAAAGAAGAGTCTTCCTGGATAATGGGGTTGAACCTGTTCTTCACTTTCAGTTTGAGCATCTGAAAGGGAGATGTTCTCAATGTGGACTGATCACTCATGCTGGCCTTGCTTGTGAGGAGTCAACTGTAGCAATCCCTACTTCTAGGGTTTTGCACTTTCCTGGACCTTCGGCCTCTGGGGGTTCATTTTCTTTCTCCGCTAAGAACAAATGGGATCTTTTCACTGTCTCTTCGTCCATCCCAAAGAAGAAGAAGCCAGTCTTCCGTTGAGTGGCGCACCAGAGTTCTAGCCCTCCTTCTCCTATTGATCCTGTTCCTGTAGCAGCTAGTAATGAGACTGTTGATCCTACTTTGGAGCACAGGTTGGAGACTAATAGGGCTCTAAGTGAAGAGCTTGTTATTGAGGTTGCTCGTGATCTTATTGCTCCCACAGGTATGCAGAAGAAGCAACATGAGGGGTTGCCTTCAAGAAGCGGGAGCGCAGTGGTGAGTGTAATCCTTCCCCCAAGAAATTCAAAACAATCTTGGGTGGTAAGATTCCTACGCTGCAGGCGGAAGCACTCGGACTCACTGAGGAGGAAAATGACGTTACTTTGGTAACTTTGAAAAAGAAGACCGGTAAGCCTCTTGGAGGATCACTTATCCTACTATCACTGGTTCGGTTCCCAGCCCTAGAGACAAGGGCAAAGGAAAGTTTTAGGCTTTTCCAAGTTTCCTTGCCTAATACTAGAAGTTTAGTCTTCTACTACTTTCATCTTAGTTTCTCTAGTTGTACACCAATTGAAGTCTCTAGGCAGCTAGGTTACTACTTCATGGGAAGTTGGTAGGGAGGATTTGTTTCTTGTCGTTGGGCTCAATAAGTGAGCGAATGTGTTAGCAGTGAGGGTCACATGTCATTTGCCTGATAGCTTATACCATTTATGACTATGGTGTAAGACATCATTTGATGTACGTGCATTCTGACCATGGATAAATGAATGAAATTATCTATTTTCTTAAAAAAGAAAAAGTGTAGAATGACTCTAAATTAGGGTATTGTTTGTGACTTTTTCCCAAAAGTTTTGGTTCATTACAGCCTACTCCTTCCATTTTCCCTCCTAATTTCAATGAACTCTTTTCCTGACTCAACTCAATCTTTGAGTGCCTCATGTTGAGTTGACATTCTAGAGAAATCCTTAAAACTGTAGATGAAAGTTCTGCATCTGTAGCCTTTACTTGAGAGATATAAATCAAAGGATAATACGAGTAGTTAGATTTAATTTAATTTTGCAAGTTCATACTCAACTAGCATGCTCGGAGTACTACGAGCTGCCATGCTTCAATTATACTTTCTTCATTTTGGGGATTACCCGTCTTTTTCTTTTCTTTTCTTTTTCTTTTGGTCAAAGTTTTGAGACCTACTTTGATGAGCTCCATCTATTTGGTTACATAACTTTGTATATAGGGTTTAGGGTTTATTTGCAGGTCCAAGGTTTGACATGCATCACCAACAACAAGAAGCAAACATTTTTTGTACATAAATCTCCTCCTAGGATCCAGGTCTTGGGTTCGAGTCTCTGGAAGTAGGAGTAAGATCCTTCAATCTTTTTTTTTTTTTTTTAAATCTCCTAGTCCTCTGTCTGCATTACCTCACATACAGAAGAACCTGCATATCTTTTCGTCAACTGTCTGGAATTACCTACCGGTATGAACATGATACACCAAATATGAATGAACATATCACATGTTGCTTCTCCATTCATTTGATAGCATTCAACACCCACCAAGAACAATTAACAAGTTACAAATTTCATGACAATGTTGTATAATATAATTGAGTTATCATATCATTCGGAAGAACCGCACAATGTCCTAAATGCTAAAGCTGATCCCCATTTTCATTTCATAATGTTAAAACAGCATTCACAACAGCTAAGTCAAGAAGACTCAACTAGACTTGCCAATAAGAATCAACTCTAAATCCTAATCAACCATTTACCCTGATGACACTACTCTCTTCCTAAGATTTCACAAACTTAAATATGTGATAACAAAGAGAAAAACAGATCATACACTCAAACCTACCACTTTTACGAGTACAAATTCACCAACATGGGCTTGTTTTCGGTTCCTAGTTGCTATCGCTGTTGTTGTTGTTGTTGTTGCTGCGGTGATGATTACTCGCATTCCCATTCCTCCTACCATGCTTGAGCTGCGAAATCTCCAGCTGGGTCTTCATGAAAAACTGCATTCTTTGCAACTCCAACTCTTTAGCAAACTTCATCCTCTGCTTCTCCATCTCCACCACCTGCTGCAGCTTTGCAGTCTCGGCGTGCTCATAAGCCTCCCCGAACCTCAGCATTGCCTGCGTCAATTCCCTCATTGAATTCCCCCACCCACCTTTCTTCTCTCCACCCCCAACTCTTCCTCTAATCTCTTTCCCAACCCCTCCTCCTCCTCCTCCTCTCCCCCTCCCTAAACCAGTATTCGCCCCCCGCCCCGCCATCCTCGGCCTCTTCAGCTCAGAAACAGGGGGCGGAAAGCTATCAGCAGAGACCGGAGAGACCTCCCTTGAAGAATCCGAATCCCACTCCACCGGATCCCTTTTCTTAGCATTTGCCTTCTGCAGCTGCTGCAGCTGCTGCTGGTGTTTGGGGACAAAATGACCAACTCCTCCTCCTCGGACCCCGACCGGCATTCCCATCGGAATCTTATGGTTCTTAGCCAAGAAACCCGGCGGCACTGAACCACCACCAGAGGCAGAACCAGGGGTACCCTTAGCAGTGGCGCCAATCAAATGATCAAGCTTTTCGAAAAAGGGCCACTTGCTCGGCCCACCTCCGGCCATCATCTTGGATTTCTCCAACTTATACTTCTTCTTCACAGTGTCGATTCTGTTCTTGCACTGGATATCAGTTTTGGGGATTTTCCCATAGTCCTCTCTGCTACTCACAATGTCAGCCACCTCCTTCCAGTGCTTCTGCTTCAGGTTCCCTCTGCTCAGCTCCAGGTACCTCTCCCCCACGCCTCGATCAGCACCGCCGTCGCGCTTTCGCTCCAGCAGTCCTCCCTCCCGCCGCTGCTTCTGACCTGCGACGGCAGCGCTAGGGTTAGCGTGTTGTTCTGCGGCGACTCTTGCGCCGCCGCCGGTATCTGAGACGGAACCGCCACCGTCACCGTTATCCGACCGTTCGCCCTCGGCGACGCCGGAGATCCGCTCCCCGCCGACACCGGTGAATGCATCTCGTCGTCCTCCTCCATCGATCTGAAAAAAAAAAAGGCCGAGATCTGAGAACACCGGATCGAAAATCGGGTTTATTTCAGAGGGCAGAGGATTGGAACAAAGCTAGGGTTTTGGTGAATCGGCGAGTATGTCGAATGATTTATAGGCGGAGGGATTCGACCGGAGTGCCGTGTGGGAATCGGCGATCTGAGAATTTAGGTTTTTGTGGCTGAGAAGTGCTTTTAGTGCGAGAGAGCGAGAATGGGAGAGAGACAAAGAGAGAGGAGAGGAGAGGGGTTTAGGTTGACCGGCTTTACGGAAAACGTTACCGTTTTGTAATTTTGTTGGGTTGCGTTTTCTCGGTTGACGGAAAAAACTGAGGAGAGAGAGTGAGAGGTGAGATGGGGTTTGACGGCGTCCGTCGAGGGTGGGGGTTCGGAGGAGGGAAGGGGGGACACGTGGCTAGGAGGGGTGGGGGGACCGGGGTGGATGAAATGGCGGGACGTGATTGGTGGAGTGGTCGTCACCGGCGTCATGAGACTGCCGGCTTGGTAGGTGACGTAGGGGAATTGGCTGCATGCATCCCGTGGGGGAATGGAATTGACGTAATAGTCCATCGTGTTTCGGGGCAATTACCGTTCTGGTCACCAGTGTTTACCAACCACCCCCGCCTCTGCTACCTCACCTCACTCTGGCTAAGCGAGCTTCTAGTTCCCGCCTTCCCTAGTTGCCAACCCAATCCTAGTGTTGCTTTCAAATTCTTATTTTTACTGGCTAATTTTTATTTTTATTTAAAAAAAAAAAAACTTTATAAAAAATGTCAGGTAACATTGTTTCCTTTATAATTCTTGGAGACTTGGACCATTTAACATCTTGCATTTTATCTTTAATTTTTACACTTTTTTTGAATGATAAAACGATGGGCTTCGCATCAAACGAATGAGGAGACAGAGCTTCTTAAAGCCAACTAAGCAAAGCTATGTGCTATCTAACTCGATCACGATATGTACATGTGAAAATGTAATCTCAAAGTTCGACCAACGCAACAGGTTCTAGACTTAAACAGAGAGTTGTTCTTCAGTAACAGGCTTTGTAGCTGACATGAGAAGTAATGAATCTGTTTCAAAAAGTACATGCGAAAGGTGATGTTCAAGAGCCAATGAAAAAGCTGCAGTTATGACTTATGAGGAGGAAACATGATCTTATGTGTTAAAAGTGATTTTGGTACGCTAATATAAATTTTATATTTTTGGTGATGACACTAATATAATGTGTGAATTTTTTGTGTTTGTTCACTCTTTTATTCTAAAATCGACTAAATTTGTGATTATAATTCAAATATTTGTTTTTTCTTTGCCGAAACTCAGATAGTTTTCCTCTCAGACCTGAAAGTCTCTGGTTTAGGTCTTCCTCCATCATTTGGCCATAAAATAGTCATCCCCCAAGAACAATTTTCTAGTCAATATTCCCCCAAGAAGCATTGCAATTCCGTATTCTATGGTTTTTGTTTTGAAGATCGGAGCCTCTTAGGGTACAAAAGTCATTTGGATGTGTAGAAGGGGCAAGATCCATAGTACAAGTCTTGGTCTTAAGTCTTAACTGAAAAATTTTGATCGTCGGGTTGTTCACGGCAGGAGCTTATACAATTGCTTGAGATGGAGTTGGACCCTCTTTTCCAACCTGTCAATTATTTCATTAAGTCACCGGCTCACCGCTGGGTGGAGTTATCGGCGGTGACTGACACCTGTCAGTGAGGCCACGAAACGGAAGGGGCTGGCATAGGTCTTAGGTGGGTGGCTGAAGGGTGTCCGACAGCTTTTTGCAATTACCGGAAGACTTTGAGGCGGCTTTTGGGGACCAATGGTTCATGCGGCCCTAGCTTTATGTTTTTGGGTTTTGGCTTGTAATCCTAGTATTGGACTATTGGATGCCCCGCACTTTTAACTAATTGAAAGCTTACATATAAACTTTTTATTTCTTTAATGTTTTTTTTCATCAACATATGAGTTAGAGTTAGGTCAGCTAACAAACATACCACCGCTAGCCAGTATTGTATAAAGTTGAGCTTAAAAGGAAAACTTAATTTTATGCAATTGCTTTAATAGAACATGCTTTGATTTTATAATCAAACACAACAGATGAAAGCTGAAATTTGGCTTTCACAAGCCCCATCCCAAACATGTCATATTAATACTAAATATGGTGATGAAAGATTCAACAAAGTAATAGATGGAACCAAATTTCAAGCAGTTTTATCAACTGAATATGGCAGTGTCAAAGACAAGAGCCTACCAGGATAGAGACAGGCGGCAATATTGGAAGAGATCCGTTTGCTACTTCCAAATGTGTGTGCTACTGCTCCATCTGAAGAATTCTAGGTGGCTTTGGCATACTTGTCGACAGCAAAGTTCCGCGTGGCTGCGGGCAGTTCAAGGCATATTCCATCGAGTTCAGGTGTTGCAATCACTTGACAACCCAGACGAGACCTGCAAAATGTCATCTTATAAGAATACAAACTAGTTTGACAGAAAATCTTCCCTGCAGATTAATTTCTTGGTTTAGGGACTTACGTCTCTGTGAGCCCGAATGCAAGGTCCAGCATGTCATTTTCCTCATCAGTGGGATCTTCCAGTTTATTGTAGTACTCCAAATCCTAACCAAGAGATTAGGAGGGTTAGCTCAAAGTATAACTTGTAAAAGCAATGGGAGTCTTCAAGGAAACTTTTACTAGATACTGAGTAAACAACAGAAGACTTCTCAATTCTCTTTTTTTTCATCACATAAATTTCAAAGTACATACTCTCACAATCACATGGCATGTAGAACAAGCACAGGATCCTTCACATGCTCCTAAAATCACATTAAAACAAACCAGTCAGGTGGTACACTATCAGAGATAACAAAGCTGTTGTGCAGTAGACACAGTCGATTTCAATTTTAATGAAGCCTAGATTCCAATCACAAACATTCAGGTTCATAAGTTCTTTTTCACCATTCAAATTCAGAAACAACAGTCATTCATAAGCCTTATTATAACAACAATTTTGAAGTGCAAGCTGTTATTATCTGCAGCCTCAATGGAGACACTAAAACTATTAAATAAAAGTTTAGTAATGGTGAATGAAGGACTATAATAGACTGCCCCGGGGGGCCGGGGGTGGTGGAAAACATCAACTATCAAATTGCTACCTTCAAGTTCAATATCATTTTCATGAGCAGCTTCTAGTATAGACTTTCCAACAGGAACTTTAACATGCTTCTCCCCATCGTTATCAACAAATATCACAGATATTCTGCAGAATCAAAAGGGGGTATCGCAGAAGAGAAATGAGCGTTCAATAGACTTATGGAGCATAAAAGAACCAAGGACAAGAGCAAGTGTAATAAAATAAACTGAGTGAGAAATATCTCTCCATATTGTTAACTGGTGACTAAAGGAATTTGCAAAGCTTTTTGCGATAAGTCCAAAACAGATCATTTCAAATGAAAAAGAACCTTACTCTTCTATTTGTTTGTTCCCTTCCTCATGAGCGGTTGTTGTAGAAAAAGTACGAGGCGTCTGAGAAGAAAATGAGACTCGAACGATTTAGAGTCAGATAGGAAACCAAACAAAGGTCAATTCAAGACAAGCAAGCTCGCGAAGAAGCTAACCAAAGTATGGGAAAAATAATTGTAACTTGCACATAAGTTTCCTGCCTTTGGTGAAAATGTCAATGGACCTGCAAGAAAGTATGCCAATCAGTTTATAATTAGTTTTTAAGGATATCGACTTCAGCACTACTACTTCAAATCAGAACAAAGGTAAAATAAAATTGCCTGAAAATCAGACACAAAATAAAGCAATTCCAGGTTCTAACTTGTAACCCTTTGTCAAGATAGACACAATGCCATTAGATTAGACTTTCTACTAGTCTACTACATAAGTCATGAAGCTGCAATCTAAAAACAGTGAGTATTTCCTATTCAGAGAACTCAATGCAAGGAAGGCAACTATGATTTCTGGGCTGGAGCCTGGAGGACACTGGATTCCAACATGCCCACTTCCATTCTAGAAAGGGAATATTCGACTGCCTTGTTTAAATATTATCTTGAAGATGACATCCACACTTCTATAAGTGTACCTCAATAGATTTGATGGATTAAAGTGAACTATACTATATGTTGTCGTGTAAAGAACTTGAAATTCTGAATCGTTTCTGGCATTGACCCTATATAGCAGATATGACCACTCACCTTAAAGAAATGAGTGATCACCCATTCCTCACTTTGCACCACACACAAATCGAAATTCCAAAGCACCACTGTTTCATTTGCACTAAAGAGCAATATATCAGACACGTTCATTCTTGTGCATGAAGATCAATATGAAACAATTGAAGTAGTATTAAGCCAAAAAAGGAACACAGAAAAAGCTTAATGTGAATTAGAGGGCTCAGGCATATTGGCAAAAACGAATCACAGTTATGAACAAAACAGAAACCTTTTCTGAGGTACTTGATCATCTGCCTGCCGAGGCCCGAAAATCTAGAAACAACCATTGTTAACAGGAACCACCCAGAACCTGAGAAACACAAACAAATATTATTTCACAGCGGCATTAATACAAACAGTTGGTTGGCGTCCCAAAAGAAATGAGACCAAAACAGCAAAAGTGGCACTAAACCTAATACATAAGCAAGACATTACTAGTTTCACTTCATAAATTGGATGAAGCACTCAAACTCGAATCCTATTGATTTAGTGAAACGAAAGAAAACCAAGCACCGACCTGTATGTTCTGCTTCAATGAAGTTACCGTGTAGAAGACAAGTCTCGAACCCCAGACACCTATGACGTTTAGGCGTAAGTTCTCAGTTTGCTGAATTGGGCTGTCCAGTTTTTGCGGGCTTGGTGAATTTTGAAGATGGGTCAGTTAGATTAACATGACCCATAAACTTACCCATACAACTATTAGGGAAAATTATACTGTATGTTAATGTATGATATACACTAACTTAGAAGGTCTAGAGAAATTGGAAAATAAAAATAAATAAGAAAAATAATAAAGAATGCAATTCAATATCTTTTTTTTGTTTTTAAATCAATCCATCAATGATTGTATTACTAAAAGCTCAAGTCAGAATGACAATTACATACTCCTCCGCTACCATTCGAAGATAGACAAGAGTTTGTAAAGGTAACACATGGTACATAGTGCTAGACCATTTATTAGACATCTAATGCTCACTTATTAAAACAAGCTCATTAACTATGATAAACTAGGACATAGTAATAGGCATAGTTCAAAATAAAAACTACATTTTCTCCTTTCCCTTCAAGCTAGGGCTAGGAAGTTTCTCCTATTACAGAACACTTGAGTCATCTTCCGCCAGAACCTTTTTTGATTTGGATAGCTTCTTGTCTTTAAACCTAAGGACCAAGGGTTCCTTTTCCACTTAAAGAGGTCTGGCCCAAAAGGAAGTAGGCCCAAAAGCAACCCAAAGCCTTGACAACCTTTTGATCTGGACACCCACATTATGGCACCCTATTGCATTCGTCAGCCACCAGCCTCTATAGATGTCATATGCACCGCACATAGCCACCAACCACCAACCACCGCAGTGCTAACAAGAGAGCATATGATGCCATAGGAGTCAATCTCGAGGTCGAGATTGTGATGGGCGGTAGCCAGGACAGTTATATCGATCCTGTTAGGATTGAGCATGACGGCTCTTCTAGGCCAGTCTATAGGTCGCTCCGCCGTTGGAAAAACCAAGAGCATTGTTGCAAAACCTGTGTCACGTCTTCATGTAATGCCAGGCCAATTCCGACCAAAAGAATCTGGGTTGCCTTTGCTACCACTACCACTTGCCATATTAGCCACCGTAGCCAATCTTCTCCAAACATCAGTTGATGTGGTCTGCACTGTGCTATTCTTCTTCAACCCAATTGGAATATACAAATCGATGTAAGCCATAAAAGAACTTACACTATCAATGATTGGTAGCCTGAGTTCGGATCGAGCATGATCACCCCAATCAACAAACCCCTTTTTTGATATAATTTATTAGTCATTTTATAGGAGATTATATATGTTATTTAATAATTCATAATAGAGTGAGATCAAGTGAGCAGATTTGGATGTCTTAATAGAAATACTCATCATCAATTAAAACTCTTTCTTAAGCTGAAGTTCTGTCCAAAACTAGATGCAATATTCTCTTCCTTCTTCGACCATCGTTTTTTAAAGCGTCGTAATTGATTTAGACGTTGTTGTTAATTTTAGAAACAGTGTACTACACGGTTGTTGGAATTTGGCCCTAGGAAATTCAGTTCTCCTAATATGCTTTAGCTCAAACTTGTTGCACAATTGAGTCTAGCTGAGTTGAACAAGTTTGAGCTTATGAAAAATCAACCAAAAGAGCGGAGCTTTTGCATTGAAAGAAATAGCCCTAAAGCTTGACCAAGCTTGAGCTCTATAAACTACAAAAAGGAAGAAAAAAAAAAAAAAAGAAAAAAAAAGAGTTGCTCATGATCATCTTGATGTTCGCTTAGGCTCAATTTAGTGAACACCTATTTCTGATGGTGGTTAATAAACTTGTTAATGGGAGCGGCTAGTTTATACTGCAGTCATTATTGCCATAGTTCAGTTTACAAATATTATTTAGAAAAATGATTATTGGTCTTATTAAGGCCTAAGATGTGAAGGTTCAACTAGAGTAAGTAAAATAAAATAAGGGAAATGAAATTGACACCTGTTTAAGGATATCTCTATTTGTGTTTAATCCAAACTCTAAGTTACTTGACCTAGTTGTAATAGGGTTCAATTAGAAGAATCTAGAGATTCTCTTTCCTTGTATGATTCTAACTCTATGCATTGTAATCCTCTATATAAAGAGGCCCCTATTATCAATGAGAATATGCAGCAAATTCCTCTCAATTCTCGTTTCCCTAAAACACATTATCAGCACGAGCCATAATTCTGAAACCCTAAATTCGTAACCTTCAAATATCAGAAACCACCACTGCCTACCTTAAAGCTCTCAATCCCAGGAACCCAGAACCGGAGGCACCACCCCCAAAACCTGCAGGAATCAACCTGAACCGGCCACCGGAAGTGTTCAAACCGGCCTCCCAAGAAAAATCCAAAGATCTCCTGTGCGGTTCGCCATCTTCCCATCCACCCTTCACAGCTACCTTTTGACAGTAGCTGCACCTCGTCCCCAGAATCTGGAATCTGAAAAATCACCACCGGAACCGGCCAAAATTCAACTGAACCGGCCACCGTCGTCAAGCTCATCTGAACCGGCATAAAAGAAAAAAAAGAAAAAAAAACCTGTGCAGCCCAAGCCCAAACTGCTGAAGCCCAAGTCCAGCCCACGTACAGCAGGCCCCAGCGAAGCCCAAGTGAAACAACCGAGCCGCTAAGCCGCCAAGCCGCAGAATCCCCTGCCACGTCAGCATACACGCAGGCGTCCAGTTAGCTGCCACGTCAACATCCGGACTGCCACGTCAGCACCGGCAGCTACGTCATCACCCCCGGTCAACGGCCGGTCAACACTTTTTCTGCCACTTTTCTGGAGACATTTTTCCGGCCAACTTTTCGGTCAAGATTTTCGGCCATTTTAAAGGTAATTTTTTCTAAAAGTTCCCGTTTTTGAAGTTTTTTTTAATTTCTTCTTCTTTTCTCAGGGACTTCCAACATCCCGTCTTCTATCCCCCTTTCTCTACATAAGGGAGACCAAAAGCCGAACTGTGGGGGTTCGTGCTCACTCTAAGCTTGGAGCTTGTAGAGTCCTCCAAACTTAGAGTTTGTTGAGAAGAAAACGATCGACCACATACATCGTTGTTTCGATCTAATCCAAAACCCCTCTTGGAATCAGATTTTCTTGGAAGCGACTACGCTCAGAAATTTAGTTTTTCGTGATAGCCTTTTTCACTCCGAAACTAACCCTAATCTTGTGTTGTTTTTCAGGATGAGTTACCTGAACAAGTTGAACTTTGTTCCACTAGAGACAACTGGCGCAGGATACCATCGGTGGGTCCGAGATGTGCGCTAACATCTTAAGGCTGATGGACTTCTGGAAACCATCCAAGGGCCTAGTCAGAACGTGCTCTCCATTAAGCAAGCTACTGCTTTTGAAGCAAAACAAGCTAAAGCCATAATTCTCATGACAAGGCACATGAATGACGCGCTCTAAAATGAATACCTCAATGAGGAAGACCCAAGAAAGCTATGGGTAGAACTTGAGCAGCGATTTGGCAATGTTCGTGACTCCCTGCTTCCTGATTTAGAAGTGCGATGGCATATCCTCCGCTTTTGGGATTTCAAGTCTGTGCTTGATTATAACTCGGAAGCTCTTCGTATCAAGTCTCTGATGGAGTTTTGTGGCCAAGCCATAACTGATACGCTGTTGATCGAGAAGACTCTCTCAACCTTCCCTGTCTCTGCATTGATGATTTCAAGGAATTATCGGATTGATGTAAATGCAGGACGTATCACAAGGTTTCATGAGCTCATTGGCGCCATGAACGTAGCTGAAAAGCACGACAATATTCTTGTGAAGAACTATAATGCTAGACCTGTGGGAACTAAGCTTATTCTGGAGTCTAACTATAGTCGCGTCCCCAATGGAGGCCGCAAGGAGCAAAACCCTAAGAGTAGGGACAATTCTGGACATTTTGGTCCATATGTTCACCCTAAAGAGGAAGAAAATCACCAAGAAAGGCGTGCACGGAACCATGGAGGTCAACGTGTGAAGAGAGAGAGAGGCGGAGACTCCGACCATGGTGGTAACGCCACCAAGAGCATAGGTCGTCCAAATCGCACCCCAATGGTGCCTCGATCAAGGGAGCCTGACCATAATGATGTTTGTTTTCGATGTGGATCAACTGAACATTGGGCCAAAACATGTACAGCACCCCAGAATGTTGCAAATGCATACAAGACATATCGTGAAGCAAGGGAAGCAAATTACATGGAACAAGAAGATCAAGATGGCGATCTAGATCTAAAGGTGGAAGACCACAAGGATCAAGACCCAGAAACTGGCAATTTTGATTAAGTCTTTTTATTTTCCAAAAGATGTAGGCGATTGCCATATAACTTTTTATTGGATTAGATTTTCTTTTATCAAAGAAACAATGATGTACTCTGTTGGCTTATGAATAAAATTTCGAGTTCTTTTCATTATGACTCAATTTTGATTTTGAGCATATTACTTTGTGACTACGATGGCTGGGCCATCAATATTAATTCAAGGACATGGAATAGCCCAAGTTCCATTTGCCAAATGGCACCTTGATTGCAGTTGTCACAGAAACTCTCTACGCTCTTAGGGCAAATCGTACCCTATGAATAGCCAACGAATTCCATGCAAAAATGCATGTAGAGAACGGAAATGAGTTCCTTTGCATTACCTCTAACGATTGCGAACAAAGGCGCATCTTAGAGAAGTTTATGTGTCTCTCTAGTGGATTCTATGTCACTATTTGAGCTATTAATCCAATAAAGTTATGAGAGAAGATCTGTTGGATTTAGACACATATTGGCTTTGTCACGACAGGATAGATCATCCTAGTCATGATATGATGATCCGTCTACAAAAGACTTCACATGGACATCATTTCTTTCGAGCGAAACGAAGCATGAATCAAAAGTTGATTTCTAGACTAAGTGTGACTGACACAGCTGCCTAGGGCACCGCCTCCGTCCACCACCAGCCTAGGGCTGGCGCAGTCCCTATCCATCACGCCATGGATAGTGTCCATCATGGTGATGGTGCCCTAGGTGATATTGCAATCACCAACTTACTTCACATAGCGTTTCAGACGCTCAAGCCTAACCAAAATACTCAATGGTTGCTTCTAAGACCTCTCGCTCGTTTTACTAAGCCCATTCCTTAGGGAAATTAGGACTGAGACCATTTTATGCAAAAGATATGACAACACTCATTCTGTTCTTACAAAGAATCCGTAGGGATTTTTGTGGATTGATTCAACCAACTTGCGGACGCTTAAATATTTCATGATGTTGGTTGACACGCAAACACGTCGGTCACGTGTTGTGCCATTGTCCACCTATAAATGCTGCTTATGCTACACTCCTAGCACATATCATATGACAATGGGCTCACTCCCCAGATCATCCTATTCAGTCAATTTGATTTGACTATGCTAGAGAGTTTACATCGAAAGACTCTCGATGGATATTACAATGGGCTTGATGTTGGACATCACATTCCCATGTACACCACCCAATTGGTCTCGTGGAAACGACTACGATGGTAGTCCGAACATTGGTAATGCACACCAATCTTCTTACATCCTCTTGGGGTGATGCAATATCGCATGCAGTTAGTCTCATTCGTCTACGACCTACCGCCACTCAATGTACCTCTGCGTTACAGCTAGTGACTGGGTACACGTATTTTGTACTTACGCACATTTGAGTGAGCCATTTATGTGCCAATTGCGCCACCACATCGCACTATGATAGGTCCTTACAGACGAATGGGCCATTCAGTTGGATTTGAGACTCCAACAATCGTCCGCCAATTAATGCCCTTGCAAGGCGATCTTCTTACCGCTAGATTTGCGGGTTGTCACTTTGATGAGATAGTCTTCCTGTCGTAAGGGGGAGATAAGAACACGGATGTTCAGCAGGAACGACAGGAATTGTCATGGCCTGTCCCCACTATGTCTCATCTCGATCCCTGTTAAAGTGATGAGATCACACAAATATGCTGCAAATAAACCTGCAAGGAAGGACGTCCCTAAGAGAGGACGTAGCGCCACCCCACACGGAGGTGGGTATGGCGCCAACGCCAAAGAGAGTGGTACTCTGGCGTTATAGGTCATGGCCCCAATTAGGATGCGTGGGAGGCCCGTGGGTTCGAAGGATACTTTGGCACACTCCAATCCTTTTATCATCGACACTCAAAATCCGTCTCATGAGTATCTTCCAGGTTATGGTTATCGTTGGGGGACGCCTTAACGTCAAAACCTATTCCTGAGAATATAGAGCTCTATGAAACTTACACTAGTGTACATGAGACGTGGGATAGAAACTCCATCATAATTGATGATGTAGTTGCGCATTTCGTTGTGCATGAGTTTGTTGAGTCAGATGATATCGAACCACGCTCCGTTGATTAATGAATGCCAACGTAGAGAAATTTGGCGTAAATGGAAAGATGCGATCCAGGTTAAGATGGATTCTCTAACGAAGAGGAAGGTTTTCGAGCTAGAGATGCCAACATCTCCTAACATAAAACCTGTTGACTAATGGGTCTTCGTTAGAAAGCGTAGTGAGAAAAAGAGATGGTAATCTCGCCTTATGGCGCAAGGCTTCTCATAAAACGCCCTGAAATCGACTACGATGAGACAGATTGTCTCGCAATGGATGTCATTGCACTCCACTACCCTGTCAGTTTGGTAGTTTCCGAATAACTGAACATGCAGCTTACAAATATGGTCACTATGTATCTCCATAGGGATCTAGCTAGATATGGAATATACATGAACGTTCATGGTGAACTTCATTTACCCAAGTCAAGTGGCTCTAGACCATGGAGTGCGTTTACAATAAGGTTGAAACGCTCACTAAAGTGACTACTTGATTGGGAAGGGATATGCCCACGCGTTTCTATAACAAGTTTCGGATTCTATCGCTGTTCATGTTGGACATGATCTTCATTAGAAGCCCTTAAAGAGTTAAGGGAAACCGCTGAACACTTGAAATCCGAGTTTGAGATGAAGGATTTTGGGAGAACACGATTATGTCTCGGTTAGGAACTTGAGCATCGTGTCGATAGATGCTTAGGCATTTTGACAAGGTCAAGCCTTCAAGCACCCCCATGATCGTCCGTAGTCTTGATCCTAAAAAGGATCCTCTTCGTCGAAAGGATGATGACGAAGATGTGCTAGAGGCAGAAGTGCCTTACTTAGTACAATAGGCGCATTATTGTACTTATCCCAATGCACAAGATCAGACATCTCATATGTTGTGAACTTGTTAGCTAGATATAGCTCTGCGCTAACGCGACGCCATTTGATTGGTGTAAAAGATATCTTTCGATACTTGAGATGTATGAGTGATATGGGCTTGTTCTGTCCCTACAAAGAGATGATGGATTCAGACCCATCACACACCAGGAACGCCGCCAACACTAGCCTGCGTCCACTAGCCCCATCCCAAAACGACATGTGTTTTGGAAGGTTTTGCTGATGTTGGGTATCTCTCTGACCTACACAAAGGTCATTCCCAATCCGGTTAAGTGTTCACCATGGGAAAAGACCGTGACATCTTGGAGGTCTACAGAATAGACCCTAGTCGCTATATCTTCGAACAATGCAGAGATCATTGCTCTTCACGAAGTGGTTCGTGAATGTATATGGATTGGATCCATAATTACGCATGTTCGAACAATTGTGGTTTGAAGTCTACCATAGATGAGCCTACGAGCGTTTAGGATAATGCTGCTTGTTTTGAACAAATGAGGCAATGCTACATCAAAAGCGACAACACCAAGCATAATCAGCAACAACAGACTCTCCTCGAGATCAAATTGAACTAGGTTCGATCTGAGGACAGAGTGGTGGAATTGCTCACTAAGTCATTGCCTAAATTCCACTTTCGAGAAACATGTTGGTAGCATCGTTTGCGGAAGTTATCAGAACAACCATGACCATAGTCACAAGAGGGAGATGCAAACATCGTGGGGAGATGTCTACATGTATGGTCTCGAAACGTGAATGGTGTGTTGTGCTCTTTTTCCCCTTCGACCGAGGTTATTTTTGTCCCACTGGGTTTTTGTTACTCGGCAAGGTTTTTAACGAGGCAACGAGAGAAGCACCGCGTTTGGACAACACAAGGGGGAGTGTTTAAGGATATCTCTATTTGTGTTTAATCCAAACTCTAGGTTACTTGACCTAGTGGTAATAGGGTTCAATTAGAAGAATCTAGAGATTCTCTTTCCTTGTATGATTCTAACTTTATGCATTGTAATCCTCTATATAAAGAGGCCCCTATTATCAATGAGAATATGTAGCAAATTCCTCTCAATTCTCGTTTCCCTAAAACAACACCTAAATTATTTACGAATCACAGCTCATTGATTATTTCCTTCACGTACATGAGTGTTTTTACATAAATATGCATGTGTTTAATAAAAGGAAGAGCGGGGTGCGTGTGGTTTGCATGTGACAATTTCAATCCCCTTAAAATAAACTGACTACAAAATTTCTCCTGATAGTGTTTACAGATGATTAAAGCAATTTGCAAAGCTTTGTTGCTATAACTCCAAAACAGATCATTTTAATTGAAAAAGCAATTTACTCTTCTACTTCTTCGTTCTCTTCCTCATGAAGTCATGAGTAGTTGTTGCAAAAAGAAGGAGAGTACGGTGAAATTCAGCTGCCGGAATAAGGACGTTTGCCCTTTTGAAAGTGGCGGTGAGATCGGCCTCGCTTGAGTTCTTTTCTCATAAAACCGATTGCAGTCATTTTCTTTATGGTTCTCATACAAAGAAGCTAGCGGCCCAACAATCTTGTCTTAGGGAGAACATATGATCATCATATCTATGATCTTATAGAGGTTGGGATCGAAAACTATAAACGCATGGACTCACTTTCATATGATAATGTTATACCCCGTACCAAAACTTTAACTTATTACCAGTTTACAGTTAGTAAAAATGATTTTACTTCGTGAGTTTCTGTTTTACCGTTTAGGGGATGAAGAGGTGACTTTTTTGTTGACCCGATAATTTAGAAATATTTCTTGTGGAAGTTGTAGAATACGTTAAACCGAATTCGTAGACACTTAGTTTGCCCAAATCGGAGTTTTGCCGATTTTGGTTGGGTTTCCGATTTTCTGTGGTTTCCTGCTAGAAATCTTGAGGGTTGTTATTGTTGAGGATTGAAGAAGGTTAAGAAGAATTGAGAAATGTTAAATCAACGAGAATCTTGGGCTACGGATATTAAGGATCCTAAATTGAAAAAGCTGTTAAAGGAAAAGCACATTATGTGCCTTCGTCAAAGAAACAGACGAAGAAGGAATCAAGCAATTACAAATCACAGCTCAATCAGCATTTAGTATCATCAATGTAATTGATATTTCCGTTGTAATCCTATCCCTATATAAAGGGGTTATGAATGAAATGAGTAGACCAATTCCAATTGTCATTTTACTTTAACACGTTATCAGCACGCTCAGAGCTAATAGCCAAAAGAAAAAAAAACCATAGTTTTTCTAGTTACTTTCTCCTTCTAGTCGAAAAAAAAAACCAACCATAGAAGAAGAAAAAAAATTTCTTCTCTGCCGCCAACAAAAAAAAAGAAAAACAATTGTCGTCCAGATCGGCCTCCTCCTCTCCAGCCCTCACTCCTCGCGCTACTGTAACAATGCCACAGAAACAGCAGCGCACGCCCAGCAGCCACTCACCGGCCTCAGTCCACGATCTCCATCTTTCCCGGCGGTTTCCACTCGATCTCAGCCCACATGCCAGCGCATTTGCGCAGATCGCCCTCCACACCTAATTGCTGCAGACAGCCAATCCCGCTGCCAGATGACCATCACCGTAAATCCCGACGTCCGTGGTGGACCCGAAAATTGAAAAGCCCAACCACCGCCGATTCCGCGCTGGACACCAGAGCCTCAGCCTACAACCCTCACCGGCCAGCCGACCTCAAGGGTTGCTGCACCTGCAAGCACTGCCCCCGCGCCTACGCCGCCCACCTAGCACAGCCCACCCAACCTCACTGCAGCACTCACCCAAGGGCTGACGAAGCCTGATTGATATCCAGCCACCTACCTGCAGATTAGGAGGAGGAAGAACAGAGAAAAGAAAGAAAAAGAAGAAGAAGACGCAGAAGAAGAAGGGAGAGAGAGAGAAAAAAAAAAAACAGGCCTCTGCGGCTAGAATATAAAAAAAAAAAAACAAATAAACAAAAGGAAAAAGAAACAGGCCTTTAGGCCCAGAGAAAAAAGAGAGGAGCCCCCCCCCCCCCCGGCCCAGAAAGGAAAGAAAAAAAAAACAGAAAGAAAAGACCCGGCCCGCTGCTGAAAAAAAAAAGAAGAGGAAGCGGTCCAGTCAAGTCCAAAAACATCGCTACGCACGCCTGCATCAACACGTGCGTGCGCTAGGATCGTTTTATTTACTTGATATCAAGTATGTTCTCTTTTATTTATTTATTTTCATACTCCGGTATATTAAATTGTTTATAATTAGAACTTTTGAGCATGTTTAGTTAGATAATTTTGATCATTTTAAGCATGCCTTGTTATTTATGTTTTACATGATTATGTTTAAGCATGTTTTAATTATGCTATAGTTTATACTTTATTTTGAACATGCCATATATATCTTGTTATATATTATTTATGCAATTGTGAGCATGTTTTGTGAATTTTATTTACTCTTATATATTCCTAAGCATGCCTTTATATTATGTTATTGTTTATTTTACGCATGATATATTATTGTTATTATTATGTGTAATATATATTTTGGTATACATTTGTGAAATTTGAGCATGCCATGTAATTTATTTTAATATATGCTATGTTTTTATTATTTATTACGTGCTATGATTATTACTTGTTTAGAATGCTATACAAAAAGAATTGCGTTTTGCCATGATAATGAAAGTTCATGCGCATTATAAATACACACTTACTGTGATAATGTATTGTCACATAGCATCGAAATTCGAATCTTGGTCTTGAAATCTAATTCATACGTTTGGAAAATAATTCACGTGGATGTCTTTATGACTGCGTAATTTATTTCTTCTCTCTTGTTTATGTAGATGGCTGATCCAACTCGACCTGAGTTTGACATCTTGGACTCAAACGGACTTGAGTACCACCGTTGGGTTTCCGGTGTAGAAACTGCCTTTGTGGCAAAAGACTACATTGCCACCATTACCAACCCCAAATATGATGAACTATCTAATATGGTGAAAGCAAATGCCTTAATATTTCTGAGGCGGCATTTTGATACTAGCCTACGCTGGGAATACCTACAGCTGAAGACACCCAAAGAACTGTGGAATGCCCTTAAGGGATGTTTTGGGAATATTCATGAAACTTTACTCTCAGAACTGACCGTTCAGTGGAATGAAATCCGCTTACTTGACTAAAAAAGGGTAAAAGACTTCAACAAAGACATGTTGCGCCTCAAGGCACGTCTCAATTTCTGTGGAAGGAAACTCACAGAAAATGATATGATACTCTTACCACTTTTCCTATTTTGGCAATTATACTAGCGAACCAGTATAGGCTGGAGTACGATAACAAAAGAATCACAACCTTCAAACAAGCTGATCAACCTACTGCAAGTGGCTGAGAGGCATAATGAGGTTCTTTTGAACAACAATGCCAGGCCTTTTGTGACAAAGAAAATTCCTGAGGCTAATTATGGCAAAGTGAAAGGTGGACAGAACCCCAATGCAAAGGGGGTTGGACGTGCTGATACCTACCCACGTGGCAACAATGCACCACGTGGCAAGGGACATGGGGGTCATTATATGGGCTTTGGAGGCCCTCCCAATGTATGGCGCAAAGATGGTGGTGCTGACCCTAGTGGTCATGGAAACAAGGTGCAAAGGGCACCTAAGAACCCTTTAGTCAAACAGAATAGAGTTGGCAATGAACTATGTTATAGGTGTGGAATCATTGGGCATTGGTACAAGAACTGCCAAGCAAGCAACAGAGTAGCAGCCAATTACAAGAGATATAGGGAGTCTAAAGAACAAGAAACTCACTATATGGAAGAAGGAGGCCATGACCCAGATGTCAACCTCACAATTGCAGACCTCAATGGCAACAAGGAACTTGCTCAGTCAATGGATGCACTAGATTTTGACTGACCTGCTTTATCTATTTATTTTCCAAAGTCAGTTGTGAAGGCATAATGCCTCACTTTTACTTAGACTATTGTTTTGGTCTTAAATTTTATTTTCAATCATGAATTGATGAATAAGATTTCTGAATAAGACCTTGATTTGATTATCGTTGGCTTATTAATAAATTTTGAATTTTATTCTGAAGCACTGAATTTATTCAAATTTATTTACCATACATATATTTACATGGTTCGACATAGCACTATAAAGATGTAAAGCAATACATCTAGAGAAAAATTATTAGAATGAAAAGAATATCATTCTACGCAAATAGAAATACTCTAAAGAATATGAGCTATATTTTCTAAATACCTCCCATTTATTTGTAGGAATGAATGGAGGAGAACTTGAGTGCTTAATTGATAGTGGGACTACCCACACAATATTAAGAAATAGGCAATTATTCATTGAACTAATAGCCTATAATTCCTCTGTGACTACGATGATTGGATTATCACAACTAATAAAATGGTGAGGAACTGCCAAATTTTTGCTGCCTAATGGCACAACATTTTAATTCACAGACGCTCTATATGCACCAAGAGCTAATCGAACCTTGTTAAGTTTCAAAGCTATTTGTGCCAACGATTATCCAGTAAAAAAAACACCGTGAGAATGGAACTGAATACCTTGATATTACATCTAATGACTGTGGAAGGAAACGCATCTTAGAGAAACTTATGAGTCAATCTAGTGGACAGTAGCTCACTACGATTCGGATCATTGAATCCTATATTGTCACCAACAATGAAATGTGGGACACTGACTCATACAGGCTTTTGCATGACCGCCTATGGCACCGAGGTCGTGGCATGATGATCCGTATTTTTAAAGAACTCACACAGACATCCCTTCTTTCGAGTGAAAAATGGGAGAAAAATCCGCCACATTGGAAGGTGTCGATTCTAGTATTGCTCAAATGTAGTCATTGCATTCTGAAGTACCTGAAGCACTACCTCCCTCCCATTATGCCTCATTGACTATTTCAAAGGCACATCACTCGTATTGCAAAGCCTGCTCTTTAGCAAAAACAGGATCGAGACCTTCCTATGCTAAAGATAGAAAACAAAACATTCTATTCTTACAAAGGATACAAAGAGATGTCTGTGGACCTATCCATCCAGAATGCGGACCATTCAAGTACTTTATGGTTCTGGTGGATGCTTCGACAATCTGATCACAAGTTGTTTTATTGTCCACAAGAAATGCTGCAATACTCCTAGCACATATTATACGTTTAAGGGCTCACCACCCTGATCACCCTATCAAGTCTATAAGGCTTGATAATGCTGGAGAGTTTACATCAAAAGCATTTGATGATTATTGCATATCTATTTGGATCGATGTAGAGCATTTAAAGTCATAGACACTCTATATGCACCAAGAGCTAATCGAACCTTGTTAAGTTTCAAAGATATTCGTGCCAACAGTTATCATGTAGAAACAACTGTGAGAATAGAACTGAATACCTTTATATTACCTCTAATAAATGTGGAAGGAAACACATTTTAGAGAAACTTATGAGTCAATCTAGTAGACTGTACCTCACTACAATTCGGATCATTGAATCCTATGTTGTCACCAACAATGAAATGTGGGACACTGACTCATACATGCTTTGACATGACCGCCTAGGACACCCCGGTCGTGAGTTGATGATCTGTATTTTAAAGAACTCACATGGACATCCCTTCTTTCGAGTGAAAAATAAAATGAGAGAAAAATCAGCCACACTGCAAGGTGTCGGTCCTAGTATTGCTCAAATGCAGCCATTGCCTTCTGAAGTACCAAAAGCACTACCTCCCTCCCATTATGCCTCATTGACTATTTCAAAGGCACATCACTCGTTTTGTAAAGCCTGCTCTTTAGCAAAAAATAAAATTGAGATCTTCCTATGCTAAAGACACAAAACAAAACATTCCATTCTTACAAAGAATATAAGGACATATATGTGGACCTATCCATCCAGAATGCGGACCATTCAAGTACTTTATGGTTCTGGTGGATGCTTCGACAATCTGATCACATGTCGTTTTATTGTCCACAAGAAATGCTGCAATACTCCTGGCACAGATTATACGTTTAAGGGCTCACCACCCTGATCACCCTATCAAGTCTATAAGGCTTGATAATGCTGGAGAGTTTACATCAAAAGCATTTGATGATTATTGCATATCTATTTGGATCGATGTAGAGCATCATGTACCCCATGTGAATACACAAAACGGTCTCGCAGAAGCCACTATCAAAAGGATACAGATGGTGGCTAGGGCATTGATTATGTGCACCAACCTGCATATATCTGCATGGGGTTATGCAATATTGCACCCAACTTTACATATTCGTTTCAGACCCACAGCTAGCCAACCATTTTCTGCGTACCAGTTGGTAACTGGATATGAGCCTGACACTTCACACTTACGCATATTTGGTTGAGTAGTATATGTGCCTATTGCGCCCCCATAGCGCACCAAAATGGGTCCTCAGAGACAATTAAGTATTTATGTTGGATACGAATCCCTAACAATTATCCGCTATTTGGAAACCTTGACAGGCGATCTCTTTACCGCTAAATTTGCGGACTGTCACTTTGATGAGACAATCTTCCCGTCGTTAGGGGGAGATAGGAAAAAGGATTTTCCAAGGGAACGACAGGAATTGTCGTGGTTTGTTCCCACTCTATCTCATTTTGATCCCCGCACTTCATAAAGTGAAAGTGAAGTGAAAAGAATAATCGATCTTCCTAACGTAGCAGATTAGATGCCTGATGCGTTTACTGATATCGTAAAAGTGACGAGATCACATATACCAGCTGCAAATGTGCCTGCAAGGTTAGAAGTCTCCAACAAGGGGAACGGTGCCGCAGATAGAGGCACTGCAACCGCACTTAGTGGAGGTGTGGTTGAGGCCGTGGCTCCCCAAGGAAGAAGGGGAGGTCACTTGGTTCGATTGACACTCACCCAAGGAAGAAGAGGGTGGGTAAGGCACAAACCAATCATCAATGTATAGAATCCCTTTCATGAGATTGTCTCTGATTATAGTTATGTCCATGAATCAATACTGGAGGACACTCCGATGATAAAAATGATTCCAGAGAACAAAGAAATCTCAGAAGATTATGAGAGTGCATATGAGTTGATAGAAAGATCTTCCATACACATTGATGATATATACTGTTGCTCAAGGAATCATAGAGCACGATGATATCGAACCACACTCTGTTGCAAAATGTCAACAAAGAGCAGATTGGCCTAAAAGGAAAGAAGCAATCCAGGCAAAATTAGATTCTCTGACAAAGATATAGGTATTTGGTCAGGTAGTGCTAACCCCACCAAGTGTAAAGCCTGTAGGACATAAATGAGTCTTTGTCAGAAAGCGTAATGAGAAGAATGAAGTCCTGAGGTACAAGGCTCGCCTTGTGGCGTAAGGTTTCTCACAACGCCCTGGAATTGACTACGAGGAGACATACTCTCCCGTAATGGACGTTATAACGTTCCGCTACTTAGTTAGCTTAGTAATTTTTGAAGGACTGGGAATGCAGCTCATGGATGTGGTTACTACATATCTCTATGAGGATCTAGATTCAGAGATATATATGAAAAGTGCCTGATGGCCTTACATTACCCAAGTCAAGTGACTCTAAACCACGGAGTGCGTTTGCAACTAGGTTGAAACCCTCACTTTACGGATTAAAACAATCCAGGCGGATGTGGTATACCCTTCTAAGTGACTACTTGATTGGGAAGGGATATAAGAACAATGAATTATGCCCCTGCGTATTCATAAAGAAAACAAATTCTGGATTTGCAATTGTAGCTGTATATGTCGATGATATGGACATAATAGGTACTCTTGACGAAATAAGAGAAACCGCGAGCTACTTGAAATCCGAATTTGAGATGAAGGATCTTGGGAAAACTCGATTCTATCTAGGCCTTGAACTAGAACACCGAGTTTGTGGAATACTAATCCACCAGTCTACGTATGTCCAAAAGTCAGGCGATATAACATGAACAAAGCGCATCCTACTAACACTCCCATGATCGGTCGAAGCTTGGATGCAAGGAAAGATCCATTTCGTCCAAAGGAAGATGATGAAGAGGTGTTGGGAGCTGAAATTCCCTATATAAGTGCAATAGGCGCATTATTGTACCTAGCCTAATGTACTCGACCAGACATTACATTCTCAGTGAACTTGTTAGCTAGATTTAGCTCAGCGCCAACACAGCGTCACTGGAATGGTATCAAGAACATCTTCGATACCTAAAAAGGACCATTGACTTGGGACTGTTCTTTCCCTACATAGAGACAAGAGGGACCGCAGATCAAACTGCAATCCCTGAAGGAAATATTGATGGCCAAAGTGCCACTCACTACACTGAAACGCCAAATGATGTTTTGGTTGTTTTTTCTGATACTGGGTATCTCTCTAACCCACATAAAGGTCGTTCCCAAACTGGTTATGTATTTACCATTGGGAACATGGCGATATCTTGGAGATCAACCAAGAAAACCCTTGCGGCTACCTCCTCGAACCACTCAGAGATCATCGCTCTATATGAGGCGATCCGTGAGTGTGTATGGTTAAGAGCTATCATCACACATATTCGAGGGACTAGTGGTTTGAGTTCTACCACAGAAAAGCCTACTTGCATTTATGAAGATAATGCAGCTTGCACCGAATAGATGAAGCTAGGATATATCAAGGGTGATAATACAAAACACATATCGCCAAAGTTTTTCTACAATCAGCAACAACAGGCCTTCCTCAAGATTCAAGTAAATCAAGTAAGGTCTGAGGAGAATGTGACAGATTTGTTCACCAAATCGTTGCCTAAGGCCATATTTGAGAAACATGTGAAAAGCATAGGAATGCGAAGACTTTCCAAGCTCCCCTGATTAATGTAAGTATCAAGGGGAGGTGTAGACGTCAGGGGGAGTCTAACACACACATGTCATACTCAAATGTAAAAGGTGCGTTGTGCTCTTTTCCTTCGACCAAGGTGTATTTTTGTCCCACTGGGTTTTTATTGTTACTTGGCAAGGTTTTTAGTGAGGCAACAACTCATGCACCATTTCGTCTTTGACTTGGCACAAGGGCGAGTATTAAAGGAAAAGCACATTATGTGCCTTCGTCAAAGAAACAGACGAAGAAGGAATCAAACAATTACAAATCACAGATTAATCAGCATTTAGTATCATCAATGTAATTGATATTTCCGTTGTAATCCTATCCCTATATAAAGGGGTTATGAATGAAATGAGTAGACCAATTTCAATTGTCATTTTACTTTAATAAAAGCCGGGTTTAGGGGAATTTTTGAGTAAATTGAGTTGTTAATATTAATTTTTGGGGAAATAATTGTCGATATTAAATTGTTCCCCTTTTATTATTTATACGCTGCCATTTTGTACAGGACATAGTGATCCTATGAGTGAGGAGGATCCCGGCAGGCAGCAGGCATAGCTGTGAGGCTAACCTGTGAGTGGACTTTGTTTTTACTTACATTTATGCATGCAGTACTGATTTTCGAATATGGTTTTATTTGAGATTTAAAATATTGGACTACATATGACTTCATTGATTTCGAAAGAAAGAGTTTTAAAATGTGACTTGATAAGGAGGCTATCGTATGTCGCATGCATGCATTACCTGGTCGACAGTACCCTCCAGGTAATAGTCTGGTTGGCAGTACCTTAGCCTCCAGACTATATTTCGGTTGACAGTACCCTCCAATGAGCCATCTGGTCAGTAATACCCTCCAGATGGCATGAGATGACTAGTCGGCAGTACCCTCTAATCATCGAACGTTTTACACTGAAATATTGATTTTAAAAAGACGAATTTGGAATGATTCTTTAGTTATGCTGCATGCCGGATTTAAAGAAGAAGAAAATGTGAAAGCACTCACTTATTTTAATTTCTTCAATAAATTACTTTGTTTTTGTCCACTCAATCTAACGGTTTTCTAAATGCTTTTCCTTGGGCCCTTCGATTTTTCAATTGCCCAGATTTCAGATTGCCGAGGTTGTACGTTCAGGAATTCGAGGCCTAGGATCCACCTCTTCCGTTTTGACTGTAGATTATTACTTAACCTACCTATGTAAGATATCGGCTTAATTTTCGTAGAATTCAATACAAAAAAAAATTGCAATGGCCACCGCAGTTAGCGTCGGTGCAAATATGCCGTCGCCATTGGTCATAAATTTGGTACGGGAAACAAGGCGTCGCAAAATTAAAATTGGTTTGCGACGGCAAATTAACGCCGTGGCATAAAAACGGATACAATTGCGACGGCATCTTTAATGCCGTAGTTAAATTTGTCCCGATTCTTGCTACGCTATAGTTGCCGTAGCTTTTTTTAGTTTTCTTCAGGTCCATTAGTTACCTTTTGTTATTTTTATTTTTCATTTTTATTAAGGAAATGGTTCCCATCGGTGTGACGCTCACTCTCTAAACCCCTTCTCTCTATCCTCTTCTCCTTTCTCCGGATACGATCGATGACTTCAAGAGGGGCGTAGAGCGGAGCCCTCTCTCTCCCGCCGCCCAAAAATCTCTGCCGTTGATTCAATTCCGGTAAGTTCTTCAAACCCTAATCTCACCAATTTTCCTTTACATTGCGGAATCAAATTTGAAAGGAATCAAAAACCCCAAATCAGGTTGTGAAATTCATGTAGTTGATGATTCGCTGGCCTTAGGGTTCATGTCATCTCATCTCAGATCTATACTTGCAAATGGCTCAGATCGACCTCCATCTTTACCTCCTTGGCGGCTCTCTCACAGACCAAAGGAAGCCATGGCCACATTGCATGTCGTATCCTGCCCTCCTCGGCTTGGCAGCGAATCGGTAACCTTTCTCCTCTCTCGTTCGTCAAGTGTAGCTTCTTTTAGGTTAACACCTTTTATCTTCATCTTCCTCTGAATTCAGTTTGGTGGCACATGAATTAGAATTAGGTCGAGTGTATTCTGGCATAGATTCACATGAAAAACCCAGTCCAGACTATCTGCTGCAACAATGGCTGTAGGGGAGCCCAGAGCACCAAAGTAATAAATTCACATCTCCATGTTTGGGCTTTTCCTCAGAAGGTAACCCAACTCAGTTTTCTACTCTTTTTCTAGTGTAGATTTTTTCTTTTCTTTTTGGGTAAGTTAAATTGGCATTGGATTTTGGGTTTTTAGGCTGCTGGTAAATATCCTTACTTTCCTGGCCACGAACCCACTTTGCCTGGGGATATCGATTTGTTGCTTCAGGTATGGCTTTCATG
The DNA here is from genome assembly GCF_002994745.2 of Rosa chinensis. Taxonomy (NCBI): domain Eukaryota; kingdom Viridiplantae; phylum Streptophyta; class Magnoliopsida; order Rosales; family Rosaceae; genus Rosa; species Rosa chinensis. The sequence goes on from NC_037089.1 coordinate 64,377,209, forward strand.
AACCCACTAGTATTCCGATTATGTCTTACCCTCTAGCATTTTTCTTTTCAATTTTGTTTGTTGCTTATTTAGAATGTTCAATTACTGCACACCATGTGTTTGAAGTTATGCCTCAAAGACAGCACCCAAGCTGAACCAATGGGCTATTCCATGATTTTCGAAAACCCTATACTTCTTGTTTTACTCTCGGTTTTTGCTAGCTTAAAATAGACTCTTCAATGATCATTTTGAGCTTGGTTTCATGAAAAACGGAGTTAAAATGAATTACTTATGCCATTTTGAAATTACTGCACTGTTTCAGAATTTCTGCAGAAATCAGTATTTTCTGTTACTTTGGATTCTTGTTTGACCACTCATTTGAACTGCGAATGACCTGAAATTCTGTAAAATAGTAGCTTTACATGTCTACTTCAAATCTGGAGAGTTTTGCATGAAATCACTGAAAAGAGTAGTTGTTGGTGAATTTTTCTTTCTTGCTACCAGTCTTCTGAAATTTTCCCAAATTTGCAGCAACCTTGTTACGAAACAATCTGTTTGAAAGGCTTTCACACCTTTGTCAGTCCTTGAATTTTAGTATGTTAAAATAGACTGAATATTAACATTCTTATATGGATTTCTTGTTAACACTTAAGCAGGTTTGTAGAGAAAACAACAACCATGGGTTGTAACAATTGGTGTTTGGGTAGCTTGATTTGCTAAGAATTGATCAATTTCAAGATTGGGGTTTTTTTTTCTTTTAACAATGTTTGTGTTTTTATCTTCTTCTTTGGTTGGTTGTTTTCATTGATTTTGGATGTTGATCAATTCTGGGTTTTTGTCTTTCTTTTAACAACGTCTGTGTTTTTATCTTCTTCGTTGGTTGTTTGTTTTCATTGATTTATGATGTTGATCAATTCTAGGTCAAGTAACTGTAACTGTAACTGGTCATGTAACTTGTCACGTAACTGACCATGTAACTGACTATGTCACTGACCAAGTAACTGTAACTGGTCATGTAACTGGTCAAGTAACTGACCAAGTAACTGTAACTGGTCAAGTAACTGACCATGTCACTGGTCAAGTAACTGACCATGTCACTGACCAAGTAACTGTAACTGGTTACGTAACTGACCATGTCACTGACCAAGTAACTGTAACTGGTCATGTAACTGGTCAAGTAACTGACCATGTCACTGGTCAAGTAACTGACTGGTCAAGTAACTGACCATGTCACTGACCAAGTAATTGTAACTGGTCACGTAACTGGTCACGTAAGGGATACAATTTCTGGATTTGTCTTCAGCTTTCTCATTCCAATTTGTCTTCAGATTAGGATTTGTCTTCAGCTTTCTCATTCCAATTTTCTTTTCTTCTCACAAACTCATAAAATCGTTTATGTCTCTACAAATTACCAACTTTTAGTCTAATACACAAACAAACATGGGATATGACTATTTTGACTATTCTGCTCTTTAGTCCTAAGTATTACCAAACATGGGTCAGGTATTAACATAACATATCCCAAGTTAGAAGAGTCCTAGACTATTATAGGAAATAAGGTGGGGGATAATAGTCCCACGAAACAAACGCCACCTTAATGGATTGTGACACTGTTCAGGAACCTTTTTGTTTCAATAATAATGCTTCCTGATTGAGCTGATTTGATCGAACTGGTTATTTAAGAGAGTCAGATATTTAACTTCAATAATTTATGTTGTTTTTTATGCAGGTGAGGATGTGAAGGAAAAAGAGCCGGGCCCTTCAATTTATCTTATAGTTGCCAAGGTAAACAATCTACATTTTTTTCTTTCAGGCTTTCTACTTTGCCTCCTTCGATGGAGATGGAATCATAAAAGAGAATGATAAGTCAATTTAGAAATCAGAACGTCGACCCAATGTACTCAAATATAGAGTAAGCATTTCCTTACAAGTATGAGGTATGTTGTAATTTTAAGTCTCAGATTGAATGTATCCTTGCAACACTTGATTATGATATAACAGAGCTAGGTTGTATGATATAACATTTGTTATGATATAAATACAATACTTATTGTTGGATTTTTTTAATTTTTTTTTTGTTTGTAGAATTTGGAATCTCTTGTCTGTCCAATTTGGAGTTGCTCATCAAAGAGAGGTGAATATATACCTCCTTTATCATGATCGTTTCTACAGATCAATTGATGTTTACACTTTTACTTTTTGAATATACATGTTTGTTCATTCATATCTGTCATGAAATACTTATGTTCTATTGATGCATTTATACGATTGGGGGTTGTGATAACTATACTATTAGCTCTTCTTTCATCAACCTAGAGACACAGGTACTATTATGAGCACGTCCTGTTTGTCATTTGAGACCTATGCATGTAACTTGGAATTCTATTTACAGTGCATATAACTTGGAATTCTGTTTACAGTGCATGTAACTTAAACTTATGCGTATGAATTGAATCATATTCGTCCGGATGTCAAGGTTCATTACATATTTGTTTATATGTAGAACGTATTGCAGAAGTCAAAAGAAATAAAACATTCCTTATTTCTTTTCTCTTCTTTTCTTCTAGTTTTCAATTAAATTGAGAAGTATTGCAGTTTATTCTAAGCATTGGCTTTGGCCTAGCAAGCATAGTTCCAGTAGCATTCCCGGAATGGTAAACTTGGCCATGGCCGGCCTACTTCTTAAACTAACCACATCCTAGATAAACACTAAACATGAATCCAATGACTATATGATATGCCAAGATACAGAATCCCACAATTGCCATGAATGGGTTTTGTGTTTAAATTTGAAGAAGGGTAAGATAGTTGTGAGCTCGGTTGATGTGGGTTTATAATGAGTTTTGGTTTTGGGTTAGTTTCTATAGTGATCACTTACATATGATGTGGGTTTATGATGAGTTTTAATTAACGTGTTTGTTTCTTAGCCTTAAAGAAATTAGTATAAGTTTTAGTTATTGAGTGTTCATGAAAATCTAATGGTTTTATTGTTTTGCAATGATAAATCAGCCTGCAAAAAGCCAGTGGCAGCGATCTCCGAGTTCATTTTAAGGTACCCTGGATCTTCATGATAATGAATGGAAATTCAGACATATATTTCCAGGTAAGTATGGAACTATGGATTTAGCATTCTTCAAATCAACTAGTCTAGCTTTAATGTGGAAAAAAGACTAAGTGAACTACTTCACACACTTGCTGACTCAAAATGTCAAAAAGTAATTAAGAGTTCAAGTGAAGTATTAATTGTATTTACTGGTATGAACAATATCTGTGTCATGTACATCTCCCATTAATTTTCTAGCTTTTTGTTTCTTTAATGACTGCTTGAAGATTTCTGACTTTCTGTTATAGGAGGCTTGCAACAACACTAGAGTAATTGGTATGTGAAGTAGATCAAGGAAGATCCTGCAAAGTTTATCTTGAAGTAGAGGAAAATAGCTGACTTGTAAAGCTTAATCTTGTAAATTTTGGTAGAAGCTCCATTCCTTTTGTAACATTCATGAGGAAAATTAAAATGTAACATTTCTTTTTATATAAGCTTCATTCCTTTTGTATAGTTTTTATTCATAAAAAAAATAATAATAATAAAAAAATTGGCATGCATATTTGCATGTCAAAATTTTTTTTATTCATAAAAAATATTTTTGCGACGGCATTTTTGCCGTAGCAAATGACTTTTGGCGACGGCAAAAAACTTCAGTAGCGGTTGGTGGCGTCGCCATTGGTATTTGTCGTCGCTAATAGTCTTGTGACGGGGAATTGCCGTGGCAAATAACATTGGCGACGCCACCAACGGCGTCGGAAGCATTGCCGTCGCAGAGCCGTCGCCAATACTCTTTTGCGACCGCAAAACCGTGGCCATTGCAATTTTTTTTGTAGTGATTACTTTGATAACCAAAATTTAAGCTGGAGAAATGTTTAATACTCGAGAATTTGGATGTTTTGGTTGTTTTAAGATGAATTACTATCCATAATGTAATATGCCTGGAATGTAAATATTTGCAATGTATATTTTGGTGTTGTGGTGTTAGTTTAAGCTTCATATCTAGGTTTTGTTTTAATTTGGATAGTCCATTTTTAGGGAAAGTTCTGTCGAAATTTTATAAAACACAACCTAAGGTGGGTCCCACAGACCCGGTTTGGGTTTCAGGGTGAAATCTGGTTCGGGTTTTGTTAGATAAGAAACTGTCTCCACATGTGGGGTCAAAGCCTTTCTTTGTTTTATTGGAGAATGATTTGAGAAAGTAGAAGAGTTGTAACATTTGCAGGAGGTTTTGCTTGATCTGTTACGAGGAGAGGTTGTAGAGAAACTTAATCTTACTGGGTTAGATCATATCTATGTACGATTATATCTGCAAACAAAGTCATCCTTTACATAGTGTGCACTGCGACTAAAAAGTCTGGCACAGTAGTTCAAAGGACTGGGGAGTTTTCACTCTCAACATGATTGCAGAAAGTTGAGACCTTGAGACCTTGCTTTTTGGGTTTCACTCTCAACGTGTTTGATCGGCTGCAACAATAAAACCTCAGCAGTATTTTTGAGGGGAAATCTTGAGGGAAAAGTAGAATATTGGGATGTGGAGAAGGTAAAATAAAAAACATAAAAGTTTAATTCAAAATATTAAAATATAAGAGTTTTAATATTTATTAAATTACTTTTCTCTTTCTTGATTATTAAATATATTCACCATGAGTAACCATGGTTATAGTGTATTACACGTGGCAGCACTCTATAGAGTGGTGGTATCACCACCTAAGTGCTTATGGTGAGCAAATTCAATATACTAACTCAAATCTATCAAGCAAATATTGAAGTACTTGGGATTTTATTATATAATACATTAAATACGCACATAGTGTTTTCTTTACAAGATTCTGAAAAATAGCAAAACTGAAAGATAAACATATCAGACAGCAAATCTAACTTTCCCAAGGTTTAATTTCACATTCTTGTCAAATGTTCCTGGCATATAAGTAGAAATAAAGATCTCCACAAGATAGGGAAATTGCATCCATATAAATGAGGCAATTGGGATAGCGGTAACTAAATTAGTAGGAACAGCAATCCATGAGTCTTTGGGAAAGATAAGAAAAAGGGTAGCGGCAAAAGCAATCATCATGGCAGCCACAGAGAGAAAAAGGGTCAGAAGGCCCAATATCATTTTCCTAGGTAAAGATATGAGGAAATCTTCTTCTGCATAACGTGACGTGAGAATTCCCAAAAACAACATTACTGAAGTAGTGGAAGTAAAGAGTGATATAGCGTCTGCAACTATAAAAACCCTAAATGCCGTTCTATTCAAGAGTATGGGAATACCGTCATCTCCATTATTTCCACCAGGAACTGTGAATGCTGCAGCAAACATCATGGTTACAATGAGAGCACATACAACTGTACAAGAGGTAGCTGTTTCTTTCATCGACTTTTCTCCCTCCTTCACCAATTCTATGTGATTCTTAGAAAAAAAATCACGCGGTTTCATATCATGTGTATCGTTAACTGCTTCAAGATCCTCCGGACTAGCCATGCTCTCCAACTCCTACGCATGCCATAATTAATGCAACAACAATTAGAAGTTTATACAATACATTTATTCAAATAAAAAATAATAATAAATTATTTTGTTTACTTTTCAAATAAAAAAAAACAAATTATTTTGTTTATTCTTTAAATAAAAAAAATAATCGCAAATAATTTCAATATGCAAATACTTTTCACTATTTTTTAAAGGCTATTGTTATAGTTCCACGTACTTTCTTTTTCAAATAATTAAAAGGACCTAATTAAAACAGTCCTAATTTGTTTTCTTGGCTACTAAGTTCTCACTACTACTACTTTTTTTTTCTTTCTCAAGAATAATTGCCACTACACATAAAGAGCACAATGTTATATACATTAAGAATATATTGGTCGACAGATACAGATATATATCTAACCTCAAACCATTGTAGTTCTTTTTGTATTTGCAAAGCTGCACCACGTATGCGGTTGGTATGTGCAAATGGTGAGAAAAGTCCCGCCATGTGTAGCATATTGTTGTCATCATCATCTGTCAAACTCATGAGAGTTTTTTTGGTGTCTTTGTTGAAACCATGTATGAGATTAAAAACTTGTGCTTGGCGACACTCGACTGCCACTTGAAATAGGTTCCTGCCTTTGTCATCTGTAGTTTTTGCCAAGTTTGGATTCACTCTAAATATATGAGTAATGAATTCAACAAGCCCCCGTTCTGCTGCTTGGATAATTGCTGTTTCCACAAATTTTTCTTGCTTTGTGGTTAAATTTTTAATCTCTTCTGTCGTCAGTACTTTACACATACAAGAGAGGATTTCAAGGCTGCGGACATGGTTCAGTTTCATTTGATAGATACGATTGATCCCTAGGTTTTTGACATTGAAAACCATATAAATTATAACACTGTTGGAAAAAATGGAAAGAAAATCACGTATGTGGCATACCAAAAGACTTGCGGATACTCTTGATTATTAGTCCTTGAAATAAAGCCATTGCTGCATTGCAAATCTGAATATGTTAGCAAAAACTAGTCAAATAATCTTTTAATTTCAAATATAATAGACCTACACATATTATTATGGTGAAGATAATTATTATTAAGTTGAGTTGTTTTATTTTTTTACTTTACATCCAAAGGTGATTGAACATAATTTTTTTTATCAATAACTGACCATGTGAACACTGAAAAATCACACCAAACACCAGGGAAGCACTATCCAATCATAATTAAAGAACTGAAAACTAGGAGATAAAACGAAACTTCAAGAAGAGAAGACACAATGTCGCTAAGGGTAGAACATACTCGTGCTTAAGGCAAACCCAAAATCCACATAAAATTAAACTGCAAGCTAAATTCTTAACTCTTGGCTGATGGTAGCGGAGTGCACTCGGAGTCCAAACTTTTGAGTTCAGAAAACAAGTAGAATTTTCACCCAGATTAGGATTTTATGAAACAGATGAGATGTGTCTTTATTGTATATGTATTTCAAAAAATTATATTATTGTAGACTTTTATCTAGAATTCTCTTTATAATACAAATTAATAGCATAGTTTTTTTAGACAGTTGCAATTGTAAACACCTGCTACATACATTTTCCTCACAAAATTAATAAATTTAAAAAAAATTGAAATCAACAAAAGCTGTTATCGTGAAGAAACGACATCAACAAAAATTAAGGAATGCATGTCCGCGCTTCCACTTAATTACCTGAGCGAATGAGGCCACTCTGCTTATAATTATCTTTTCCATCTTCTTGTATTGGAACGACGTCTATGGAAATTGCATCGGGTGTGGGAGTAGGCTTTCCTTTGCTGTCCTTGTCCATGGTAAGAGTAGATGCTTTCTCGCTCTTGATGGTAGGACTAGGTTTTATGTTTATAACTATCAAATAAGTATACAGATCGGCCAATCAATAATACATTAATTATATGCATACTTTTGCTTGAGGCAGTAGTCATATGATCGATGGATCATTTCTTCTTTTTGTACAAGAGATGAGAAGAAGAAGAGATGCTATAGCCGATGGGCATTAATTGAACAATGAAAGAATTAAGAAGATAAGAAGTAAAATGTCTAAAACTATAGAAAAGTTAATGGCAAAAATTGAAACTTGGGTTTGAGCTACAACACTAGAGGAAGATCAAAACAATACTAACCGTGATAAATCCATTTTTCCCAAAACTTGAGCTGGCTTCCACTAAAGAATGCAGAAGGTGTACATGCCAATTCATTCAAAGGGGAATTGTCAGAGTAGTCTTCAGCAACAGCCAAGCTTGGGTATTGCTGGATTAGATCGCACGCAATATCTGGAGTGAAAGAAGAACGTGGATAATCACATTTAGCAGGAAATAGATTTAAGTTGCGGCTCGTATATTTTAAAACTAACTCTTATATATTACCAAATCTTTTCGTGCTAAAACTGAGGGAAATAAGTTGAGCGGCACGGGGATCGTCAGTTTTGAGTTGAGTGACCTTATAGAGATAGTCAGCCATTTTTGGTCTGCCGTTAATAAAAGCTTCGACAAGTAAGTAGGGATAATCGACACCACCTGCAATTAGCTCCTCCGTCTTTTGAACCAAGCATTTAGCTATTTCGACCATTTCATCTTTATCAGGCAACATATAACAGTATTCAAGTGCTGTACAACATTCACCGTCCATTATTTCCAAATCATCTTTATCTTTGATAAACGGCAACAACTGTTTTACAATATCCACCCGCACAGCATCGACTGCATAATGGAGAACTGTCTTGTCGTCGTCTGTTGGAGCGGTTTCTGTTACTGCCTCGGGGTGTTTTTTAATAAAGTCCATTACAACGTCCCACTTCGAAAGTTTTGCAGCATGAAACAAAGGTTCGTAGTCAGTGTTGTCGTTGCAACTGTTCTCATCTCCATCTCCATCTCCTGCATGCCAAATTAATCCATGTACCCGTTATTTATTAACAGTTCAACAAATGAAAAAGTGAAATTATGATTAGCTGAGTATATGCTGGCAATAAAAGTCACTGTATCTGCAAATACTGAACCTTTCAAAGATAAATACCAATACATCAATAATCAACAAGGCTGCTCCTGAGATTTCAACGTCTCGGTAGCAGTGCGTAAACATAAATCATACCTTACTAATTATTGTTTCTCATAGAATAAATACTTGAAAGAAGAAGAGAATAAATACACCATAATCGAATGTATATAAAGCAAATTTTATAATTAAAATTTTAGAAACAACAAATCAATACCTTCAACCACTTCTTTCTCTGGCTCAACAGCTTCTTCTTTCTCTGGCTTATCATCACTTTGAAGATCGCCTAAAAATGAAATCCTTAATCTTTAATTATTATATGTGATCGACCATTCAGATTTAAATGATCTGATATAAGAAAACATGTTATTTCTTCCTCAATGATTTATTTTTCTCATGTTGAATATGAAATTGTCATTTTTTCAATATAGGTTAGATTACAAAGAAATCTTTGAGGATCAAGACACAATACCTTCAACCGCTTCTTTTTCTGTTCCAGCATCTTCCATCTCTAGTTTTTGTGTTGTCTCACCATCACTACTATCACTATCGCCTGAGGTGTCCTCATAACCTAGAAGATCAGATTTCTCGTCATATGAAAATGGAATTGTGATGTTAAGTTATAAGTGTCAATTTTTTTTTTTTTTTGAGATGAAGTTATAAGTGTCAATTTGATTTGGATGCGTTGGAAAATATTACTTTCCGAATACATTGATAATTAACAAAGTTACCACATTCGTTTTACACTATTTAAATATAATTAAGAGATTTTGTCCAGTACCTTAATTCTATGGTCATTTATCCCACTTATCTCATTAAGTTTTTTTAATTTCCCCTTACCCATGAAGACTTTAATAAGGTCTTCCCTAATACCCAATTATGTTTTTTTTTTTTTGAGACTATTTTACCCTCACCTCTTTGTGACATATATATATATATATATATATATATATATATAGAGAGAGAGAGAGAGAGAGAGAGAGAGAGAGAGAGAATGGAAGAGAGAGAAGTCATAGGAGACTTTGCCAGAGTCCGGTCACCGAGCTCGGAATCCGGTCGCCGGACCCAATTATGTTTTTGTTTTTTGTTTATTTTTGAGACTATTTTACCCTCACCCTTTGTTACATATATATATATATATATATATATATATATAGAGAGAGAGAGAGAGAGAGAGAGAGAGAGAGAGAGAGAGAGAGAAGCCATAGGAGACTTCGCTGGAGTCCGGTCACCGGGCGCCGAATCTGGTTACTGGTCGCTGGAATCCGGTCACTTACCGCCACCCATCGGACTTATCTAAAAACCTCGCCGAATGTTCTCAAAGAGGACGTCGGAGATCTCAAAGGTCACCAAAAAGGTTTATTGCCCCCTAATAATCTAATATACCTTTATTGGGGGGCAATGGAGGTTTATGAAACAAAACCAGAAGTCCCCAAAGAGGTTGTCAGATATCTCATATGGGGCCGGAGAGGTTTATTTTCACTCTAATAGACCTTTCAGTTGCAGGAATGGGAACTAATCTCACTAAAATTAGACAAATAAAACTTTGATTAAGGAAAAAAACAAGGAGATTAAATCAATTCAAAACATTTATTGCTCCCCAATAGACATTTATTGGCCCCCTAATAGACCTTTACCAGACCTCTATTGCCCTGAATACATTTTTTTTTCCTTTCCTTAAAAAGGCCTTCTGCCACCATCTTACCAAAAAAAAAAGCCAGAATGACGAGAACATAACACCGTCGTTGTCATTACCAAAGAGACCAGCTCCGGAAAGAGCACGCAGCTCTCTCAAATCCTTCACAGAAGAGGCTACCAAGTCTGACGTCGTCGGCGTCACTCAGCTGTGCCGTGTCGCCATCTTCTCCGTTGCCAGGTAACGAGCAGATCATCTCCAAAACGTCGGACTTGACAGATTCATTGGGACCCAAACCAAGGCTTTTCATCTGCCAGAGCGAGTCGCAAATCTGGTCGACGGTGTAGTCAAAGTTGTTGAAGCAGTTGTGGAGGGCAGCGATGGCGCGATGGGATGGAGAGAGAGAGAAAGAGAGAGAGAGAGAGAGAGAGAGAGAGTGTGTGTGTGTGTGTGTGTGTGCAGATCAGGGCTTTGCAGAGCGAAGAGAGAAAGAGAGTGGCAGGCTGTAATTAATTAATTACGTCAAGGGCAAAACTGTCATTTTGCTTTAAAACGGGTAAGTGATAATAAAAATTTGTTACTGGGGTAAGTGGGATAACTCTGGTCCTTAGCCCAAAGTATCAAAATTGGCCAAAAATATTCCACTTACCCCAACAATAGATTTTTATTCCCACTAACCCAATTTAGAGAGATATGGCAAATTTACCCTCAGCCTAATTAAACAATTACATCAAATGCCACTTTCATCTCTCTCTCTCTCTCCCCAGCACGATCCAGTCGCCGGTTGGACCTCACCTTCGACTCGTCTCGGCAGCATGAAGCGAAGACCGGTCAATTCCGATCCAAATGACCGGCTATGGCGGTGAGAAAAGCCTCGAAAGTTTCTCGGGTTTGCTGGAAAAAAATTTCGATTCCGACCAAATTGAGGCATCTAATCGGTATGGATGGCTTCGACTTGATGTCTCCTTCGTGTTTGTGGTCTCAGTTTCTTGAGAAAAGCTTCCTAGAGAAAGAATCAGAGGGGAGAATATTCCGGCAAGTTTCTTGGTTTTCCCGCGACTCCAACTTTTATCCGGCACGAATAAGGTGTCAAACAACATCTCCTCGTCGAGCTCTACATGTATTCATGTTCAAAATCGAGTTTTTATTAAGAATGAGTAAAACCAGTTCAGTATCAACCGGTTGGTTCGACGTCGCCAGAGGTAGAGTAGAAGCCGGTCGAACTCAGGCAGTTTTTTATTTTATTTTGATTTTTTTTTATAAAATGGGGGCAGCTGGCCCGTAAAGAAAGAAAAAAGGAAAGAAAAAAAAAGTTTTATAGTGGGCAATAGAGGGTCATTGGGGGGCAATATATAGATCGAGGTCTATTGGGGGCAATAAATGTTTTGAACTGATGTAATCTCCTCATTTTTTCCCTTAATTAAAGTTTTATTTGTCTAATTTTAGGGAGATTAGTTCCCATTCCGGGGACCGAAAGGTCTATTGGAGAGCAATACAGGTCTATTGGGGGGGCAATACATGTTTTTTTTTTTTATTGGGAGGGGGGGGGGCAATAAACCTCTCCGACAACCTCTTTGGGGACTTCCTGTATTGCTCCCCGCCAATAAAGGCTTATTGGGGGGAAATAGAGGTTTATTGCCCTTATATTATGGGGCAATAGAGGTTTATTGAGGGGCAATACATGTCTATTTGGGAGCAATTAATAAACCTTTCCGGCAACCTATGAGATCTCCAACGATCTCTTTAGGGATCTCCGGTGAGGTTTTTGGAGAATATAAGGCATGGGAAACATCCATATACTTTTTCATTTTTCATTTCAACCAGAGATGGGATTTTCATATATATGTCATATATTTGGCTTGAACGAAGAGTGATGCATCCATATACGTACCTGCGTATGCAGCCAAAGCATGCCAGGCTTTATTGGCTGACTTTTTGCCCCTGATAGCTGAAAAGGCATCATTTCCGCAACAAATATGAATTGCATGCAGAGCCTCGGCGTTGTTCTTTTCCCTGGCCTCACGTTTATCTTTGCCTTTACGACGAGGCTCAGCGTCGTCTTCTACAACACCCCAGAGACCTTTAGCTACTAAATAGGTTTCGACCCGAAACTTCCAATCTTCGTAGTTGTCTTTATTAAGAAGTTCATTGACAATCAAACTGGGGACAACTGGGGCAGCCATGCTTGAACAATCTGTCAATCATGCAAGATGATATATTTCATGTCAGTCGAGCTTCGACAGCATATACATGTGAAAACAAGCAAGCAAATTATAGGGAAATGAAACAATATGTATTACTCACTGATCCGATTGGGGCTAGCTATCTTCAGAAATCTGTAGCTAGTTTCTGAGTTCTATGTGCAGAAAATACAGTACCTAAACCTCTGATTTATACATAAATGAACCCTGTTTTTTAATTTCCCATTGCGTGTCCGATTGTATAACAATCAGCAGTATTAAAATAAGGATTCGTGTTAGAGATCCCAAAATAATTTACCAAATTGATGTACTAAATGATGTATGTGGCTTATCCGCCGTTATCACTTTAGAAATGACAAGGATTTTCCTGTATTGTAATTATTTGTAGTGATTTTCTAATTCGATGAAATCTTTCCTCCATTCCTTCCAAAACCCTAAATTCATCTTCTTTCTTATCTATTAACAACCCCAGAAAATTTCATAACAGATGTAAATTAATTGGATCCGCTCAAAGAAGATGCAGGACAAGATGAGGAGCTTTTAGAAAACTATAAACTTATATTAATTTCTGCGAGTTATTTGTTTAAAGATGTCATGGTTAATTAGCAAGCTTTGAAAGCATCGACCCAATTATTAATCAAAGATATAGAACCTTCTCTTAGTTTGGATTGATGTTCTGGGTGGGTTGCGAAGGGTAGCAAAATGGACACTCTTTAATTGATCGACCAAGGATTTATTTTTTTATAATTTTTTTTATCAAATAAACAATTTAAATGCTACAACTAATCATTCGTGAGTCGAACTTATACAACCTCCTACTTAGGAAGGGTAAACTATGTCACTAGACCAAATGGTAGTGGGACATTTATTTCTTCTTCTTGTGTTTTTCTTTTGTTTTCTCTTTTCTCAAGAATGTTTTCTGTATTCTGAAATAAGCAAAGAAACCCATGTCATCATTAAGCTTTGAAAAACATATGCCACATCATTTGCTACATAATTTGATATAAAAATCTAGTAGAAATATTTGGGATCTCAAACATTTTTCTAAAAAAAAACTCGGCAGAAGAGTGAAAGACTAAGAAGAGATGCCATTTGCTATCAGAGTTGTGATCCATGTGAATGCATGTAGCTCTAAACAAAATCAAGTGGCGATTGAGCTTTCACAAGGTTTTTGTCGACTCAATTAAATCAATTGACGTACTTTTTTAAATACAATCATTTTAGTATCTCAATTTCATATTTAGTCATTCACTTTGGTACTTGTCTTCAAATTTTTATATATTTAAACCAGAAGGTGTGTTAATTAATATGACAAACAACTTGACAACATGTAATAAGGTGAATTACAAACTATGAAGTTGAGGTATCAAAATAATAGTTTAAAATTATGGATGCTTTTATTTTTCTTGTAATAGAAAAATGTGACAAACAATACTTAAGTTTAAGTCAATCAACATTTTTTAATACAATCAGTTTATACCTTAATTTCATATTTAGTCATTCATTCTGGTACTTGTCTTCAAATTTTTATATATATGTAAACTAAAGGTATGACAAGTAATATGACAAACAACTTGACAACATGTAACAAAGTGAATTACAAAATATGAAGTTGAGGTATCAAATTAATAGTTTAAAATACTGATACCTTTATTTTCTTGATATAAAAAAAATGTGACAATAATTAAGTTTAAGTCAATCGACATTTTTGAATACAATCATCTTAATACCTCAATTTCATATTTAGTTATTCACTTTGGTACTTGTCTTCAAACTTATATATATTTAAACCAAAGGTATGTCAAGTAATATGACAAACAACTAAAGCCCAACGTCCAGCGTCGCTAGATTCGACGGAGGAGAACGCTACCACTGGTTGCACACGAAACTCTAGGTTTCGTACTTTGAGAGAGATCGAGACAGTCACGTATTAAGAATACTTCCAAACACTAATCTTCATTTTATCCATTTGTGATTTTAATGATTTCAAATATTGAAGAATTTTCATTTTTGTTGACCAAAAGAAATAGTTAAGATTTTTGTTCTCCAACAAGCGATATTGGGCTAGAACTATGCTATGTCAGGGGCTTGATTCCCTCCCAGTAACAAAAAAGCAAAATAACAAAAAAAAAAAAGATATTGTATTAAAAGAAAAACACATTATGTGCCTTCGTTAAAGTGATTGACAGAGAGGGAATCAAATAATTAACGATTACCATAAATCAGTAAAATTACAGATCAATCAGCATTTAATGTTATCATTGTAATTGATATTTCCGTTGTAATTCTCTCCCTATATAAAAGGATTATGAAATGAAATGAGTAGACCAATTCTAATTCTCATTTTACTTTTACACGTTATTAGCACGCTCAGAGTAAATAGCGCTAGCTTCGAAAAAAGAAAAAAAAAAAAGCCTCAAACCCTAGAAAATTTTTCTGCTGCCACTCTTACCAAAAAAATAAATAAATAAATTCCTTCTCTCCCCAGCCGCGCATCTCCCCATCCCTCGCCGCTTGGCCTCGCGCAGAGCACCACAGTAACAGCAGCACAGCCTGTGCCCACATCACCAGCCCCTAGCGCCTGCACAACCCAGGCGAAACCCAGCCTAACCATGCGGGTCCCCAGCCTAGCCCTGCAGCCACGCACACAGCGTCCCTGCACCAGCAGCCTGCGCCCCATCCATCGCTGCTAAAACAGCCTACCCGGCCAGCCTGAGCAGCCCAACCGGGCCTCCTGCCCAGCCACTTGAACGCCTGCTACCAAACCCCTCGCTAGACGATGAAAAAAAAACCCAAAAGGTAGAAGAAGACGCGGATAAGAGAGAAGAAAGAAAAGAAGAAAAAAAAAACAGAGAAAACAAAAAAGAGCTGACCTGGCCCAAAGAAAAGAGCCGGCCCAATTCAAAAAAAAAAAGCAGCAGGCCTGCAACCCAAAAAAAAAAAGCAAAGAAAAGAAAAAAACAGGCCACGAAAAAAAACAAAAAAAAACAAGGCCCCGTGGCCCATTGTTGAAAAAGAGAGGAAGCGGCTCAGTTTTTCTTAAGCTCAAAAACATCGCTACGCACGCCTGTATCAACACGCGCGTGCGCTAGGATTGTTGTATTTTCTTTCTTTCTTTATTTTATTATTTTAACCAAGCATGTGAATTTTATTTATATTTTTTATTTTTAAGCATGTTTTATACTTTATTGTTTATGTTTTTATTATATTTTGTTATTGAGCATGTTTAGTTAGATAATTTTGATCATTTCAAGCATGCCTTGTTATATATGTTTTATATGATTATCTTTACGTTTAAGCATGCTTTATATTTTATTGCTTATGTTTTTATTACGAAATTTTAAGCATGTTTCATGATTTTTATTTTAAGCATGATATATTATTGCTATTATTATGTGTAACATATATTTTGGTATTATTATGTGTAACATATATTTTGGTGTATATTTGTGAATTTTGAGCATACCGTGTACTTTATTTTTATATATGCTATGTTTTATTCTTTATTATGTGCCATGATTATTCCTCATTTAGAATGCTATACAAAAATTGCATTTTGCCATGATAATGAAAATTCATGTGCATTATAAATACATACTTGTTATAAAGTAGAGAAAAGATGAAGAGAGAATAGTTGGGAAGAAGTAAAAGTGTTATCATTCAGTCTCATTAGCCTCCTTTATATAGAGGTAGGGTTTACATCAAAGTACATAACTAATGAGTATTTACTTGGACATCCACATAGATAATAATATTTACAACACTCCTCCTTGGATGTCCACCAATAAATGATGGTATTGGACGCGCTTATTGTTGCCTCGTTAAAAACCTTGCCAAGTAATAAAAACCCAGTGGGACAAAAAAATAACCCTGGTCGAAGGACAAAAAGAGCACAACGCGCATATGTCCTAGGTAGCATGCTTCTGGATGCTCCCCCTGATTGTTGCAAGCCTCATTCATGTATGCGATAAGCTACACGTACCATATATAGTAGTTTGATGTGTCTATCACTGAAGTGAGACCACGTGTGCTTTGCATATAGGGGTGTTCATCACAAAATTTCATATATACCTGCAAAGTTAAAGCAATACTAACAAAGCTAGATGATTTTCAACAAGTCTTACCTCATATGATAAGGTTAGAAAACAATCTCATATGCTCAAAATCATACACAAAGCAATAGCTCAACAATATAAAGAAATTGACACATTTAACTTTGTATAGTTTAAAACATTGAAAAATCATCATGGCATACCTAGCCATACACATCAATATATTTGTGTATTGATATGTCTCATATAAGCTCTTCAAGAGCTCTAAGTAATTCATAACTTTGCGAAAGTTAGAATATGTTGCAACATTATATTCATAATTCGAATTCGATAGTAGTCTCTTCATAGTACTCATTAAGGGAATTTAGATCTCTTTGACTAGAACGAAATGAGTACATATCAGCTAGCTTTAGACTCTTGGATTCCATGAGTGACCTTTAGGCTCTTTCAACCTTTCATGAACTTGAATCATTCATGTATTTGAATTCCTTGAGGATTTGATAAGCAATACGCTTATTATGACACTTTGCTTTTGAGATTTCGCTTTTAGCAATGTGTCTTTAAGATCTTCATAATATACGATGACAACATGCCATAAATCTCTCGTCAATATAACAGCTATATGTAACACTGTACTTATAGAAAATTGTCGTTCGTATAAGGGAAGATATTCATAATCTCATGTCCCTATAAATAGACATTGTGTCACAGTGATTTATCTTCAAATACCCTTTTGTAACTTGTAGGGTTAAAGGTACAAGTATGTCATCATGTTTCAAATATTCAATTTCATTGGAATCGCCTTTTTCCAATCGTGGCCAAATATTCAACTTTGTCGACATTCATAATGAAACGTGGTATAGCATCAATACAACCCTTAATGAATTTTGGTAGCTACCAAATGTAAATTATCATCGATGATCATTAATCATAGATCTCACACATTCTTATATGCATGCATTAGCTGTACTAAGCTTATTGATATTGGATACCCGTGCCACTTCTGGGGCATATATTGTCACTTCTAGGACAATCATCTCTCATAGATGAATTATGTAGAGAATGTGGATCTTTTTACTTATAATCTCATGTAGAGCGTTAAAAGGCTTGTATAATCTCCCCTTTTTGGGAGCTTAAAACTTTAGACCTAGTGGATACATTCCACACAAATTCATGCCGTTATTCAAAATGACAGTAGTCTTTCCTCCCCCTAACGGCGGGAAGACTATCTTATTATGACCATGCACAAAACATGCGTTCAAATATCTATCACTTTCTTTGGAGTGAAGATCTTCATTGGTTGGTGGCGAACCAAACCAAGTTTTAGGTCAAAAGTATTTTGTCCATTAGCATCAACCATATTGATTTATATATTATTGTATCACTAAGACATCATTTCCTAATGGCATACTTACACCCTTTGTATGTGTAGCCATATTAGGAGTTGTGATATTGTTTAATGACATT
Organism: Rosa chinensis; assembly: GCF_002994745.2. Taxonomy (NCBI): domain Eukaryota; kingdom Viridiplantae; phylum Streptophyta; class Magnoliopsida; order Rosales; family Rosaceae; genus Rosa; species Rosa chinensis. The sequence continues at coordinate 64,395,085 of NC_037089.1, forward strand.
CTCTTCAGGAGAACCATGTCAATTGGATACACTTGCATCCCACAAATCAAATGGAGTCTACATTGTTTGTATTAATATGGTTGGTCTGAGGGACTTTAACCAAGCAGATGGTCTTTGTATTTAGCATATAATTTTGTCACTATCTTTAATCAATTCACTAGTTTAGATATTTCTCAAAGTCAAAATGAGACGATGGATAAATATCTCACACCAATTCATATCGTTCTTCAGGAACAATCTTTCTCCCCCTCATTGCAGGAGGATTGTCTCATTAAAGTGACAACTCGCAAATATGTAAATAAACAATTTGCTTGTGAGTAAGATTAGCAATCATCAAATTTGCAAGCGATTCCACGCGACATGGTAGACAAAAGATGATGTTATCGATCATGCCAAATAGCGTATTTGGTTCAATAAACTTCTGGTTCATGACATTACATATATACCACAATGTACTGTGAAAATTCGATACAGTATATATCTGATGGCATAAAGTCTTCTCCAACCATATAGGAGGCAATTAATGAGTCAATCTAGTGGACTGTACCACACTACGATTCGGATCATTGAATCCTATGTTGTCACCAACAATGAAATGTGGGACACTGACTCATACATGCTTTGACATGACCGCCTAGGACACCCCAGTCGTGAGTTGATGATCTGTATTTTAAAGAACTCACATGGACATCCCTTCTTTCGAGTGAAAAATAAAATGAGAGAAAAATCAGCCACACTGCAAGGTGTCGGTCCTAGTATTGCTCAAATGCAGCCATTACCTTCTGAAGTACCAGAAGCACTACCTCCCTCCCATTATGCCTCATTAACTATTTCAAAGGCACATCACTCGTTTTGTAAAGCCTGCTCTTTAGCAAAAAATAAAATTGAGACCTTCCTATGCTAAAGACACAAAACAAAACATTCCATTCTTACAAAGAATATAAGGACATATATGTGGACCTATCCATCCAGAATGCGGACCATTCAAGTACTTTATGGTTCTGGTGGATACTTCGACACGCTGGTCACATGTCACTTTATTGTCCAAGAGAAATGCTGCATTTGCAAAACTCCTAGCACATATTATACGTTTAAGGGCTCACCACCCTGATCACCCTATCAAGTCTATAAGGCTTGATAATGCTGGAGAGTTTACATTAAAAGCATTTGATGATTATTGCATGTCTATTGGGATCGATGTAGAGCATCATGTACCCCATGTGCATACACAAAATGGTCTCGCAGAAGCCACCATCAAAAGGCTACAGATGGTGGCTAGGGCATTGGTTATGCGCACCAAGCTGCCTATATCTGCCTGGGGTTATGCAATATTGCACGCATCTTTACTTATTCATTTCAGACCCACTGCTAGCCAACCATTTTCTGCGTACCAATTGGTAACTGGATATGAGCTTGACATTTCACACTTAAGCATATTTGGTTGCGTAGTATATGTGGCTATTGTGCTCCTACAGTGCACTAAAATGGGTCCTCAGAGACGATTAAGTAATCATGTTGGATACGAATCCCCAACAATTATCCGCTACTTGGAACCTTTGACAGGCGATCTCTTTATCGCTAGATTTACGGATTGTCACTTTGATGAGATAGTCTTCCCGTCATTATGGGGAGATAGGAAAAAGGATTTTCCAAGGGAACGACAGGAATTGTCGTGGTTTGTCCCCACTCTGTCTCATTTTGATCCCCGCACTTCACAATGTGAAAGTGAAGTGAAAAGAATAATCGATCTTTAGAACGTAGCAGATTCGATGCCTGATGCGTTTACTGATATTGCAAAAGTGACGAGATCACATATACCAGCTGCAAATGTGCCTGCAAGGTTAGAAGTCCCCAAAAAGAGGCACAGTGCCGCAGATAAAGGCAATGCAACCACACGTAGTAGAGATGTGGTTGAGGCCATGGCTCCCCAAAGGAAGAGGGGGAGGCCGCATGATTCGATTGACACTTACCCAAGGGAAAAGAAGGCGAGTAAGGCACAAACCGACTCATTAATCATCAATGTAGAGAATCTCTCTCATTATATTGTCTCTGATTATGGTTATGTCCATGAATCAATACTGGAGGACGCTCCGATGTTTGAAATGATTCCAGAGAACAAAGAAATCTCAATGGATTATGAGAGTGCGTATGAGTTGATAGAAAGATCTTCCATACACATTGATGATGTATTTGCATACACTGTTGCTCAAGAAATCATAGAGCACGATGATATCGAACCACGCTCTGTTGTAAAATGTCAACAAAGAGTAGATTGGCCTAAATGGAAAGAAGCAATCCATGCATAACTAGATTCTCTGGCAAAGAGACAGGTATTTGTTTCGGTAGTGCTAACCCCACCAAGTGTAACGCCTGTAGGACATAAATTGGTCCTTGGCAGAAAAAGTAATGAGAAGAATGAAGTCCTGAGGTACAAGGCTCGCCTTGTGGAGCAAAGTTTCTCACAAAGCCTTGGAATTGACTACGAGGTGACATACTCTCCCGTAATGGACGTTATAACGTTCCGCTACTTAGTTAGCTTGGTAGTTTCTGAAGGACTAGAAATGCAGCTCATGGATGTGGTTGCTGCATATCTCTATGGGGATCTTAATTCAGAGATATATATGAAAGTGCCTGATGACCGTACATTACCCAAGTCAAGTGACTTTAAACCATAGAGTGCGTTTACAATTAGGTTGAAACACTTATTATACGGATTGAAACAATCCGAGCGGATGTGGTATACCCGTCTAAGTGACTATTTGATTGGGAAGGGACATAAGAAAGATGAATTATGCCCATGCGTATTCATAAAGAAAACAAGTTCCGGATTTGCAATTGTAGCAGTATATGTCGATGATATGAACATAATAGGTACTCTTGATGAAATAAGAGAAACCGCGAGCTACTTGAAATCCAAATTTGAGATGAAGGATCTTGGGAAAACTTGATTCTGTCTAGGCCTTGAATTAGAACACCGAGTTTGTGAAATACTAATCCACTAGTCTGCTTATATCCAAAAGATGCTCAGGCGATTCAACATGGACAAAGTGCATCATGTTAGCACTCCCATGATCGATCGAAGTTTGGATGCAAGGAAAGATCCATTTAGTCCAAAAGAAGATGACGAAGAGGTATTGGGAGCTGAAATTCCCTATCTAAGTGCAATTGCTTAGTCCAATGTACTCGACCAGACATTGCATTCTCAGTGAACTTGTTAGCTAGATTTAGCTCAGCGCCGACGCAGTGTCACTGGAATGGTATCAAGAACATTTTTCGATACTTAAAAGGAACCAGTGACTTGGGACTGTTTGTTCCTTACAGAGAGACAATAGGGACGGTAGATGGAACTGCAATCCCTAAAGGACATGTTGATGCCGAAAGCGCTGCTTACTACATTGAAACGCCAAATGAAGTTTTGGTCCGTTTTACTGATGCTGGGTACCTCTCTGACCCACATAAAGGTCGTTCCCAAACTGGTTATGTATTTACCATTGGGAACACGGCGATATCTTAGAGATCAACCAAGCAAACCCTTGTGGCTACCTCCTTGAACCACTCAGAGATCATTGCTCTACATGAGGCGGTTCGTGAGTGTATATGGGTAAGAGCTATCATTACACATATTCGAGGGACTAGTGGCTTGAGTTCTACCACTGAAGAGCCTACTTGCATTTAGGGCTGGGACAGTTCGGGTTTGCCGGAAAAAAAGCAAAAACCGAGACCGAACCGATGAGACAAAATTCAGGTCGGTTTGATGATTTCTAATCTCTGAAATGGAGCAAAATCCGAACCGACAAGAATCGGTTCTATTTCAGGATTCTTTGGTTTCATTTATGCTTGAATCCCGATCTAAATCTATCTGAAAATCTGGAGAAATCTTGATACCAGAAGAGAAGATCAGTTTAAATTGATAAAATATGCCTTTGGTAGTCTGGTAGTCTTGTACAACCTCTATAAGACTGGAATAATTGATACGAAGAAGAAGTGAATAAAGAGGAGGAGGAGGAGGAGAAGAGAAGAAGAAGAATGGTTACAGCAAAGAAGAAGAAGAAGAATGGTTGCAGCGAAGAAGAAGTGAAGAAGGAGGAGGAGAGAAGAAGAAGAAGAATGGATGCGGCTAAGAGGGAAGAGATGGGGGAGTATGATTAAAAAGAAAAAGAGAATAGAGAAAGAGAAAGGGATGTAAGTGGATGGCCGACAAAGACAAATGGGAGTCAGAGAGAGAGAGGGGGATGAGTTTAATATATTTTTTTTAAAGGAGGATGAGTTTAAATTTTTAATACTTTAATCAAAGAAGAAGGGGGCCTGCAGCAACAAAAAGAGAGCCCACTTGCTGACAGTTTGACACCAAACAAACCAAAATTATACAATAATGTAATATAACCACATCGGTTCGGGTAAAGATGAAAATTAACTATAGGAACCGGAACCAAACCGACTACTACTCTACGGAACCGAACCGCAGCAAAACAACTAAATTATGATAGAAAATCGATCCGAACCTACCCGAACTGGCCGGTTCGGACCGGTTCCTCGGTTCTTCGGGTCCAAAGTCCCAGCCCTACTTGCATTTATGAAGATAATGTAGCTTGCATCGAACAAATAAAGTTATAATATATCAAGGGTGATAATACAAAACACATATCGCCAAAGTTTTTCTACAATGAGCAACGACAGGCCCTCCTCAAGATTCAAGCGAATCAAGTAAGGTCTAAGGAGAATGTGGCAGATTTGTTCACTAAATCATTGCCTAAGGCCATATTTGAGAAACTTGTGAAAAGCATAGGAATGCGAAGACTTTCCAAGCTCCCTTGATTAATGTAAGGATCAGGGGGAGGTGTAGACGTTAGGAGGAGTCTAACACACACATGTCATGCTCAAATATAAAAGGTGCGTTGTGCTCTTTTCCTTCGACCAATGTATATTTTTTGTCCCGCAAGGTTTTTATTGTTACTTGGCAAGGTTTTTAGGGAGGCAATAACTCATGCACCATTTCGTCTTTGACTTGGCACAAGGGGGAGTTTTAAAGGAAAAACACATTATGTGCCTTCGGCAAAGTGACTGACGGAGAGGGAATCAAGGAATTAGCGATTACCATCAATCAGTAAAGATTACGGATCAATCAGTATTTAATGTCATCATTGTAATTTATATTTCCGTTGTAATTCTCTCCCTATATAAAGGGACTATGAAATGAAATGAGTAGTCAAATTCTAATTCTCATTTTACTTTTACATATTGGGGGTTCCTTAGAATATTTTTATCAATAAGTATTTTTTTTTTTTGGTCAATTAAATTCATGGTTTGTTGTTTACATCACGGGGATCTTAAAATCTCTAGGAAATATTCTTGGGTACGTCAGGCGTACCAGACACGTGGTACGCCTGACCAATCACACTTCAGAATTTTTTTACCTTATTCTGAAACTACCCCTGCTTTTTAAAAGTGCAATACTCAAAATATCCCTTGCTGAGCACTGATTGGACAGCCGCACCGCCACGTGGTGTGGCTGCCCCCACGCAAGACTTTCTCTAATTCTAGACATTCGAGAACGAAAATTGCGGCTACAAACAAGTTATGACTAAAACAAAATCAAACTGCTTGTTGTGACTGAAACTAATGCAAAGATTGATGTCATTCGGTTTGAGATTTTGACGTATGAACCACATTCGCAGTCTTCTTTTTATGCATCTCTAAATTTCATTGAAATACAAGTGTGAACTATTATGTTTTCTAATTCTGGCTAATGCACCCACTCAACCATATTCGCAGACATTCTATAAGCATATAGACCTAAAAACTGAACAATTGAGATATGAATATGTGATTAAAAAGTGGGTTTAATCAGCTGTCTCTTAAATTGGTCAAAAAAAGGGATCTCTCACTTCATATATATATATATATATATGTGTGTGTGTGTGTGTGTGTGTGTGTGTGTACAGGGCCCTTCTAGTGAGGGATCCATTTTTTTTATCTTTTTTCCAGGGATAGGGCATTAGACAAACTTTTCGATCATATTTTGGCATCTCAACCGTTCAGTTTTTATGTCCTACTGTGTAGATCACTTCTGCAAATTTCAGCCAAATTGATTATTGTTAAGGCATTCAAAACGGCTATTTAAGATTATAAGTATGAACTGTTCAAGTTTGACAGATTTAGTTCTTTCATTGAGTTATTCTAGTTTGATACCTTAACGATCACAGATTTGGCAAAAATTTTGTAGAAATGATCTACACATTATGACATAAAAACTAAACGGTTCAGATGCCGAAATGTGATCGAAAAGTTGGTCTAATGCCCTATCCCTATAAAAGAAAAAAGAAAAAAAAGATCCCTTAGTAGAATGGCCCTATATAATATATATATATATATATATATATATATATATATATATATATATTATTTTGCTGTACTTTTAAATTTTTTTGTCTTGTTGGACTTGTTCAAAAGTCAAATAAAACAGCCAAGACTAACTCGCGGATAAAGTCCAATTCGCCTTGAACTTATGGATCGCAATATATTCTTTTTTGCCTTGAACGTTGTAGGCAATTATAATACAATTCAAATCGATCAACAATAATCCCAGAATTATCTTAGATCTGTTTGAATAATGGGTATATGCCATGTCAGTAATCTGCATACGACCTACAAAACATATATACATGATTGGTATTTTTTTCTTATCTCCTTTGTGACATACATACATTTGAGAATTCTTATAATAATTGGGCTAATCTCGCAAGCTTGATCATTTCCATTTTTTGTTTCCCACCATCTGCATTTATATCAGGTGACATTTTATGGGAATTTCAATGAAGGTGCAAGCTGAGAACTGGAGCATTGATCTTAAACACACAAAAAAGAAGAAGAAGAAGGTAATGTTTGTGTGACTAACTAAATAATTAACTAGCTCAAATCAAACACAAATTGGAGTTTGGATTTTGTTACAACATCAAACAAGCACAAAGTCTTTTATAGTTACAAATGCAATACTAAGTCTACTTAAAGAAAGCAATTAAGAGAACTTGAAAATACCAGATAGAACAAAATGATTAAGAAACCTGCTTAGCAAACGTAATATGAACTTTCAAGTCAACATCAGGATTGCTAACGCAGTGTAAAACTCTCCACTGAGGAAACTTCACTGCGTGGCTTTTAACGTAGCCAACACAAGAAAATCAATCCACTATGAATCAAGGAGTTTACCGTATACAAGTAGTGTTGTTCACAACAATCACTTTCACTTAGCAAATAGCTAACTTGTTTTACAACTGTTCTAACTCCTAACTTAATTATCACCCTATTCAAATGATTCAATCTTACCTTGGACTCAACGTCTTACTGATCTTGAGAATGAACTATGCTAGTGACAAATAAGTATGCAAGTAAAAGAAACATATAACATGTAAAGAGAGTTTTTCAGAAAATACTTTTAGTAAACATGTGCAGCACTAATACGACCAATTCTGATGCACCAAAAACTCTCAAGTAAAAAATCAGTTTCAAAGCCTTTTATAGAGGAGCAAGACTCCCCCTCAATCAAATCTCTTTTTCATATCAAACAAGATAAACAAGGAAAGCTTTTAAAACTGATTTTGATAAACACACAATACTTTCTAACTGTTTGCAAATCCAATCTATATTTGATATGTATTTCAAAAACCTTTTAATGCAGATTAGTATCTCAAATAAACTTTAATCAATATGCATATAAATTTCAAAACCATATGAATGATATGGAATGAATACCCCTTTTAATTCAAGATCAGTGAAGCGATTCTCCTTGATTTCCTCTTCATGATCCGATTCTGTAATCTTCTTTTTGTTTCCTTGACCCATCGGAAAAATAGGAGAAATACTCTCCTTATCCTTGCAACTTCTGATCTCCTAGTGGCCTTGGGAAAGCATGTGTTGAATGATAATAGCCCAATATACTTACAGAACTCAATCATATAATCACAATCATAAATAAGAGGAAGGAAAAAGGGTTAGAGAAATATGGCCTATGTGAACAAAAGAGGCACCGCAGTCGCTGTCCTAAAACCGTAGACGCTTCCCCTAGTGCAGGTGTTGGCAGTCGTCTACAAACTCCAAGATACAACCCTTATTCGTCACAGGTTGTCTAATCCGCTTCGCACGTTCCCGGTAGACGAGATGCTGAGCTTTTATCAATTACCCAAGAATAGAGAATATGAATTGGTATAGAAGGGAAGTTTTTATAATAGAAGAAGATGAAGAATAGGGGAAAGAAGAGAGTTATTCTGTGTGCTTTTCTTGTATGAAGAGTTCAGGCTTATATAAACTCTTCATACCTTTTCAAAAGAACATGACTCTTGAAAAACCAAAACAGATAACTTCTGATATTATTCAAAATAATATTAATAATAAAAGTTTTGAATCTTTAAATATATAAAAAAATAAGATAAAAACCAACAATCCCCCACAAGATTCAAAACTTTAAAAACTCAAAGATATGGGCAGATTAAAAGAAGGAATTTTTTGGGCAACTTTATACCATGTAATAGGTGTAGGTGTCTTCCGGACTTGAACCTACACTTAGTGTAAAAAACTTTCATTTGAAGGAATCATAGTGAACTATATGTGTCTTGAAACTATACATTGTCACACTCATGATATCGATACATACACTTGGCATGGGTTAGCGCTATTTATGGCCATGCGCTTTATCTTGATTATCATGAGAGTTAATAGAGAGCAGCCTATCTCTCATAGTTGCAGCCTCACAACTACTCTCACTTAGGTGAGTTCTCCAAGAGTATATGTGACTTGTACCTCACGGGAGTATGCCCTCCTCAAAACTCATTCAAGGTAAAAACTTTTCCTTAATCTCACATGTCAACAGTACTAGTATCATGGGATGAGTAGGAGATTTTTTTTTCTTTCTCCTTTTATCTTTTTGTACTGGAATTTAAGTCACGCAATATGGATTGTTTCTACCTATTGAACCTCCTTCATGGGATCTCTAATCACAGAGGTTGGGTTGCTTCCCTAGGTGACTTCCTTATGGGCTTAAACCCATCCCCCTTGACAAATCTAGGACTACACTCCTATATAGACCTTTGGTCAACTGATCAACAATGTTCTTTTCTGATTTTACAAAGTCTAAAGATACAACTTCTTTGTTTAATAGGCTTCTTACAGATTTGTACCTAACATATATATGTCTATTCATTTTTTTTATTAGAATGTGTTTGCTTTACTAACTGTAAGAAGCCTTGTTGTCACAATGGATAGAGATAGTTGGAATAGGCTCTCTAATCAAGGGTATTTCAAGTAGGAAATCTTTTATCCATTCAGCCTCAGTACATTGAATATCAAGTGCTATAAGTTTAGATTGCATAGTACTTCTAGTAATTATAGTTTGTTTCTTGGATCCCCAAGATATGGCAGCTCCTCCTAAAAGAAAAACATATCCTGAAGTATGTTACATCTGAGCTATCGGAAATCCAATTGGCATCAGTATACCCTTCTACTACATAAGGAAATCTGTTATAGCAAATAGAAAAATTTAAGATACCTCTTAGATACTTAAAGACTCTTTATAAAGTAATCCAATGATCCTTACTTAGGTTATGGGTATATCTACTTAATCTACCAACAACAAAAGATACATCAGATCTAGTCTTATTTGCTATGTACATCAAAGATCCAATCATTTGTGAGTAATTCAGTTGAGACACAGGTTCTCCCATATTTTTCTTTAAAACTAAGTTAGGATCATAAGGTGTTGAAACAGACTTGCAAGTATAATAATTAAATTTCTTTAGCATCTTTTCAATTGCACTAGGCTGATTTAAAGTAAAGCCTAGAGAAGTTTTCTCTAATTTCATTCCTAAGATTATGTTAGCTTCACCTAAATCTTTCACATCAAATTTCTTTGATAAGTAGATTTTCACCTTCTCCACAATTTCTAGACTTGTTCCAAACAACAGAATGTCATCAACATATAGACATAATATTCCACATTCTCCATTCCATTCTTTATAGTAGACACATTTATCATGTTCATTGATTTTAAAATCATAATCTAAAATAACTTTGTCAAACTTTTCATGTTATTGTTTTGGAGCCTGTTTAAGTCCGTACAAGGACTTAATTAATTTGCCAACTTTCTGTTCTTGACCTTTGACAATAAATCCCTCAGGTTGCTCCACATATATCTCCTCATCTAAATCTCCGTTCAAGAACGCAGTTTTTACATCCATTTGATGAATTACTAAATTATGTATGGATGCTAAAGCTATAAGAATTCTAATGGTAGTGATACTAGAGACAGGTGAGTATGTATCAAAATAATCTATACCTTTATTTTGTGTGAAACCCTTGGCTACTAGTCTAGCCTTATATTTATCTATGCTACCATCAGGTTTCAGCTTTTTCCTAAAGATCCATTTGCAACCAATCGGTCTAATTCCGAGAGGTAAGTTGGTTAATTCCCAAGTGTGATTTTATAAAATAGACTCAATCTCACTATGTACTGCTTCTTTCCATAATGGAGCATCTGCAAAAGCCATAGCTTCTTTGTATGTAGTTGTATCACCCTCAATGTAGAATACTACAAATTCATCTCCAAAATTCTTTTCTTTTTCTTATTCTTTTAGTTATTCTAAGTTCTTCTAAAGGTTATGTTTCTTCAATTATGAGATTACTAGTACTAGTGGAAGCTTTATCAATATTAGTAATGGCTCTGTCTCCTATTTTATTTGGGATTCTAGACATGAAAGGGAAAATATCTTCAAAGTAAGTTGCATCCCTACATTCAAGTATAGTGTTATTGAAAATTTCACAAACCTCAGAATTTATCACTAAAAATTTGTTAGCACTACTATGGTGAGCATAGCCTAAGAATACAGTATCTACAGTTTTGGGGTCCAATTTCCTTTCTGTACTTACATGAGCATTTGCCAAGCATAATTAGCTCTAATGAGCCACGCTCATGCTACCGCCAGGGTACCAACTCCCGCTAGCGAAGTGACCTACGGAAACACAGCCAAGCAGGCTACCGCCCGAGCCCCGGCTCACCCCCAGATCACCGCCGACGCTCCCCACGCGCCACGTCAAGATGACATCAGAAGCTCCAGAAGCTGGGAACTGAAGCATATCAGTCCCACATCAAAAACATGGAAGAGAGCAGCCTCTTCCCCACCTATAAAAGGTTTTCTCCTCTCTCTTCATTAATTACGCATTTACTACTTACCTACTGTTATTCTGTCAACACAAATACATTCACTAACTTAGGCATCGGAGAAGAGAGGACCGCCCAACACGGTTTCCCTCTGACGCCCCTTTGTAATTTACTTGACAGGTAGCTAAAGCTCTGAGAATATCTTTATTAGCGGTCCCCCATCGGACCAGTGTTAACCAAGATTTGGGCCACCGCTCAATCTTCGACATTAACATTGGTGCCGCCTGTGGGAATCCTTGAACAAAAGCCCATCCCACCACAACAATCACCATCACTAACGATAGCAGGGGAAACGCTGAGGAGCAAGCGGATCAGTCTGCCAACCTCCATCCCACCAACCCCGCGGCCAGCATTAACCCAGCTGTTAATGTTAACCGTGCATTATTCAACACTCTGGTCAACCCCAGGGCTCATCCCAGGTCTCGCTGACTCAAATCGTAGCGGAGGCCCGACCAGCCAGCAATCGCCCACCGGGTCAGGATCTCGCCGCTATATATGAGCTGGCACTGGCGGACCTCCACAAGGAAAACAGGGAGAGCGAGCAAGAGTACAGAGAGAAGGTAGAGGCCCAAAAACAAGTGGCCACGCTGATGTCAAAATTCGACGAACTGAAGAAGGCGTTGGAGGCAAACGCTAACCCATCGCAGAGCGAGCAATTGCGTAGCACTAGACGTATCGACCCAATACCGGCAGATTAGTACCCGTACCAATCAAACAGATGCAGGTATCGCCGAACCCACCAGAACTATTGGGAATGGGCTCACCTCCCCTGCCCCGCCTAATGACGAAACAGGAAGCGGAGTCACAGCCGCACACCAACAGCTCGGCAGCTAGGGCTAGGACGGAGGGCAATCCACCTATCCTCAAGAGGGAGCTAGTTCAGCGGAATATCCAGGCTGAGCCTGCTGGTGACACAACCGCCCTAATCCTAGAGAGGATGCAGCAATTAGAGCTAAGGCTAATCCTGGAGGAGGCAGGCGCCCCAGCGCCAATCCCAAATCCTCTCTTTGCGTCCAGATCAGGACCATTCACCCCAGGATCTTGCAAGCGGTCAGACCAGCATATGCAAAGACACCAAAGATGTCACACTACAGTGGCATGACTAACCCCTTTGTCCACATGGACACCTTCAAGAAAGTCACTAACAACAAGGGATTTGATGACGCCACCCTCTGCCACTTGTTCAGCGAAACGCTAGACAGTGAGGCAATGAGCTGGTTCTTTGAATGCCCACCTGGATCCATCGACTCATTCCATGTACTATCAAATGTTTTCCTCTCTCGGTTTATCTTGCTAGCCTCCGGGCATCACAACACAACTCAGTTCCTCAACGTCAAGCAGGGTGCAAAAGAGACATTGAAAGCATTTGTCACCAGGTGGCGAGCGGCAGCATCTCAGTGCCGCAATCTTGATAAAACAATGGCATTAGTGGCCTTCAAACAAGGACTCTTCAAGGGGCCATTTCTCTATCACCTCAATTACAATAATCCAAATGTCGCGTATGACCACGTCATGGGCGAAACAATCATCCATGCACATGCATAATTCATCACATATGGAGAAACCCCCCCATCATCGCCAACACCTGTAAAGTCCACTCAGCCCTCCTCCAGCCATCAGGAGACCGCTAACAAAATCTCTGCTACGCCGCCAACTGATAAGAAAAGATAGTGGCAATAGAGCAACTACCAGAACAAGCGGCAGAAGGACCAGCATTACAACAAGGGAAACCGCTTATCCCATGGGGATAACTGTAACAAATCGACGGAGTCCTCCCAGCGGTACATAGTGTTTACAGTCCTCACAGCCTCGTATGAAGAGATATACGACCAGTGCAAGGACCAGATCCCACTGCCACCCCAAAGAAAGTACCCAAGAGTAGGAAAACCAAGAAACACCGGCAAGTGGTATAAGTACCACGAGGACAGCGGTCTCAACACCAACAACTACAACTCTCTCAAAACAACTATTGAGACTTTGTTCCATGATGGTAAGATGGAACAATTCAAGGTGCGTCAACCGCCACCTGTGGTCACCAACATTGAACCTATGCGCCGCATAAACACCATCAACGTCGGTGCCCCAATAACCAACATGTCTCATAGGGCAAGAAAACGCTATGCACGTGCTAACCACCCTAAAGAAGTTTGCAACATCCGCTATGAGAGATCCACTAGACTCCCAAAGTCTGGTTGGGAACCTATCACCTTCTCAGAGGAGGAGGAGCATGGAGTACATCTACCCCACGATGATCTATTCTTGATCGACGCCATAATCTATAAATGGTTAGTGGGAAGGGTCCTTGTTAATAGTGGATCCGCTGTCAATGTCATCTTCAATGGTTGCTACAACCAACTCCAGCGGAATAGAAAATTGCTCCAAGATCATTAGTCGCTGCTCAGCTTCTCTAGTGACTTCACACAACCACTTGGTTCTGACTACATTCGACTAGTTATCGGTGCTAGTCTATGAACAGCGGAGATACATACAGAGTTCATCGTCGTCGACTGCTTTAGTTCATACAATGCCTTCATTGGTCGACCGACACTCAACAAACTCAAGTGCATCATAACAGGATACATGCTTCTCATGAAGTTCCCCACACCCAAAAGGACGGGCTGTGTGAAAGGAAATCAACAGCTGGCACAACGACTGTGGCACTGTCGACGCGCCGGCATGAGATCCTAATGGTAGGAAACCATGCACCGGCACCAAATATCTTTGAGGACCCTAGGGATGACGAGGAAAAATATGTAATGAAGGAGCCTATCAACCCATAAACATCATTAAAGGTTATAGGCATCTCCGACGATAACCCTGAGCGGACAATACGCATAGGCGCTCAGCTAGCCCCAGAGGTAGCGGCTGAATTCACTCAGTTTCTACGTGACAGCGCCGCCATCTTTGCATGGTCCTACGCTGATATGCCAGACATCTCATGTAACGTCCCAAACCTGAATTCACCTGATTACTAGTCATTTGGATGGTAAACGATCTTTATTTTCACTTTCACTTTCATTATCATTTCAGTACTTTTAGTTACCCTAAAAGTTGACTTTTTCTTCGGGTCAAAATTTGAGAAAATTTTCTTCATGAAAGTTGTAGAGGACGATTAACCGAGCGCGTGCATATGTGGTATTTAAAAATTGGAGTTCGTATACTAAAGTTATGAGCGAAATACGAAAGTTACTGTTCATAGTAAGTTTCTATAAAAGGTGGAAACTACTGTGGTAAGTTTCCATTTTCAGAAACTTACCGAGTTTTCTCTCTCCTCTCCCCCGATCCTTTCCTCCTTTTAGGCCCAATTTTTCCTCCACCGATTTCTTCCTCTTCCGGCCATCCCACAACGGAATCCTGGCACCAGCAAGCTCGCCTCCTCCTCCTTGTCACACCTGCGGTGGTGTTTTTCGACGACTCGGCTGGAGGAGCTCGGATTTGAGTCATGAAGCTCACTATAGCAATTTGGAAGTTTAGTCGATTTCCGGCGATTTCGACCTTCTCCGGCCACCAAACCGGCCTCGAAGGTGCGATTTTCGCCAATGATCATTTTCCCCCTAGCCTTGAGCCACGATTTGCAGTGTAGAGGGAGAATCAATCAAAACTCGATCCTAGGGTTCTTGGATTTTCTAGGTTTTCTTCACCTGCCAATTTCGAGCACTTAAAGGTAAAATTGGAATGTGCTGTAGTTGAGAAACTTGTTGGGTCTGTTGTGATGTTGCTGCTGCCAAAATTTGGTAGCCATCAGAGGTGGTGGCTGCCAGCGTGTGGGCCCCACGCTCTGCCACTGTTGGTGGCGCGTGGAGGCGAGTAGGATAGGTTTTTAATTCCTGTTTTAGCCCAATTAAATCCTATAAATGTTGTGGAGCTTGTATGTGAAGTTTGATGGAAATTGAAGGAGTGTTGTATCGATCGTGTAATTCCGAAGTTTGGGATGTCGAACATTGAATTACAGGAATCCGACCATCAGATTTCTCTCGGTTCTGCCCTAGAACCTTTAAACTAATGAGTTGGTATTAGGGGTGAAGTTGGATTAAATTGGAAAAGAAATTGGAAGTTTGATTTAGGGGGATAAGATATTAGAATCGTATTTAATTGCCGAATCGTTATTCACGAATTATATTTATGTATAGGGCGACGTACCGAGCTATTGCTCGACGAATGAACACGTATCGTGATCGCCTAAATAGTACTGTGAGTGGACTTTTGTTTTAAATAATGATGCATGCATTTATTTTGAAATTATTGATTTATTTAATTATCGTTTTATTTATCGAGCATAATATTTTTCTTTGGATTATAATTTTGACATTGTTTTTCCATATGAATTTCGGTTACGAATCTATTATGCTCGGATTTGGATTTATGATTTATTTTTCAATTATGATTCAGAAATGGAATTCTGAGACACCGATAAGTATCTCCGATATATTGCTTTGATTTGAAATCATGATTTAAGTGTTTTTTTTTTTTTTGACGAATTATTTTCCGAGGTGATTTCCGAAAATTTATAATACATTTCTATTCATCGATATTGAGATTTCTGGAATATTTTTTGAAAATGGGATTTTCGATGGAATTATATGTATCGATCATTTCTCGCCTATTGGTTTATGAATTCGAGATTATTTTGGCGTGCGGGGCCACGTCCTTGGAAAATGTCTTTTCTCGTGAGTTATTGGGGAAGCCTTACTGATTTTCGATTTTCGTATGATTTTAACCCACCATACCTGGGTCATCATATTTATTGCTAGATAGCCTATTAGTACTCCTCCCTGCTTACTATGTGTTCGTGGGTGAGTAGAGCAGAGCATGAGATGCTCCAGAGTGTGGGACACTCCGACCCGAGCCTGGGAGGCTCCCTTATTTGTGTGGTGAGAACTTCTTCCCCATATTTGATTGATACCTTCAGCTAGCGGGGTTAGCTCGATTTCTTTTGACCAACGGGGCTGGAATGTTTTCACGAATTTTCGTGTTGCGAGAAACATGTTTTATCCACGTTGCATGCATCAAGGTATTTATAAAAAAAAATTGAACATATGGGAAAGTATTAAAGCTTTACTTTCATTTGAATTATCTTACTTATTTATTTTTGTCCACTCACTCTAACGTGTTTTAAATTACTTTCCCATGGGCCCTTCTGTTTCAAATGCTCAGTTTGCAGGCGAATTAGTAGAGGTCAGGCGTACTTGGCATTTGAGGCATAGTTGTCACTACCTCAGCATTTTAGGATCTCTTGATCCTTTCCTCTTCTTTTTATATATCCTTATGTATTAGTATTGGTC
This sequence comes from Rosa chinensis, assembly GCF_002994745.2. Lineage (NCBI taxonomy): Eukaryota > Viridiplantae > Streptophyta > Magnoliopsida > Rosales > Rosaceae > Rosa > Rosa chinensis. The sequence continues at coordinate 64,411,573 of NC_037089.1, forward strand.
TGATAACCTTTGGGATTAGTATTGTTAAATTGAGTTTTGTGTTTTGTGAAAGTGGAGTTGATGGTAAATTGGGAGCAGGGTGGCTCCAGGAGTATAACGTTGGTTTGCTTGAAGTGGTTTGTGCGTTTTACAAGTTGTGGGTAGTCCACTTTTGGGGGAAGTTCTGCCAAATTCTTGGTAGAATTCATTCTAAGGTGGGCCCCGCAGGGCCTGTTCGGGTTTCAGGGTGAAACTCGGGGCGGGTCCTGTCATCTCCCCTGAGATCATCACACACAAGTTGAGTATCAAACCATCCTTCTATCCTGTCAAGCAGCGGCGGATGGCCTTCGATGAAGAGAGATATTGTGCAATAGGGGAAGAGGTTGCAAAGCTTCAAAACATTGGGTTCATCCGCCAAGTTAATTACCCTCAGTGGATTTCCAACTTGGTCATGGTCAAGAAACCTAGCGAAAAGTGGCGGATGTGTGTCGACTTCAATGGTCTTAACAAGGCATGCCCAAAGGATAGCTTCCCTCTACCCCGCATCGATCAACTGGTCGATGCAACGCTGGACATGAGCTTCTCAGCATGATGGATGCCTTCTCCGGCTATAATCAGATCAAAATGCACCCCGGCGACCAGGAATGCACCACTGACAAGGGCCTATACTACCACAATGTCATGCCGTTCGGTTTGAAGAACGCCTGTGCAACTTATCAGCGGTTGATGAATGCCATGTTCGTGGAGCATCTCGGCAAGATAATAGAGGCATACGTGGACGACATGTTAGTCAAAAGCATCAAGGCCAGAGGACACGTGGCAAACCTCATGATCATATTCGCCATTCTCTTGGCATATGGTATGCGCCTCAACCCAGAAAAATATTCTTTTGGCGTCACCGCTAGCAAATTTCTGGGCTACATCGTCAGTGAAAGGGGCATAGACACCAATCCTGATAAGGTACAAGCCATCCTCATCATGAATGCTCCGGAATGGAAAGTGCATGTTCAAAGCCTCCAAGACAAACTAACCGCTCTCTCGCGGTTCATCTCCAGACTCACTGACAAGTGCCTCCCATTTTTCAAAGTTTTGAAGAGGACCCACAAGAAAGTAATTGACTGGACACCATTTTTCAAAGTTCTAAGTCCCCAACGCCACGTCACCAAGATCCTCCCCTCCTGCCGAGACCCGGGGGGACTGCCTCATCACTTCCTGAGTCTCGGGGGACTGATGCTCGCCAACATGCAATTGGGGACGCTCGCCCGCCTCACCAGTTTAGATGGGCGGCTCCTAGGGATATTGAGTAGTCTCCCGAGCACCCAGAACCTCATTCCCTTCGGCACCGGCTTCTTCATCGGCCCTCTGATTGAGATACTCTAGCATGGCATCGGGAAACCTCAGACACATCTCATTGGACAGCAACATACTCACCCAATGATCAGTCACACTCACCGTATCCGGCAACTCGACCTCAACTCGCCTTGCCGTCTGCGATTCTCGCAACAACCCCTGAATAATGGTATCAAGATCGACATCAGCGTACGGGGCGTCACTCTTGCTAGTCATTCGGCATATCCACTGCAAAATAAGCATATAACATTAGCAATGCCATAACACGACACACGATACACAACCACCAGAACAACAAAAGAGAACCCCTCACCCGGAAACATTCCCAACTCAAACCTCTCGTATATCGGGAGCCTACATAGACGATAGAACCCCCTCGTCCCCTTGGGAAACGCACCCATCACCCTTGCCACACTCTTCCCCTCCAGCGTGGTCAGATCGACCTCCTACCTCACTACGATGCAAAAAGACGCTATTAGTATACACCAAAGGCAAAACACCAAAAATGCAATCACGATACTCACAGATAGGTCGGAAACGGGGTCGGGGCCCTATGCACCATCTCTGGATCCTGCCACCGGCCTCCTACCAAGCAAGGCCTCCCCCGCCAGCGTGCATAAATGTTCGACAGCAAGTCCACGATTACAGCACGGCCGCGCGCCCTAAAATTTACGCATCCACTATCGCCGACTTTCGTCGAGTACTGCATCTTGAATAGGGAATTAAACTCGCCGATACTGGGACATAACAACTTGTTAAGCTTCCATAGCAGCAACACTCCCATTATTTGCCTCAATACATTAGGCGATAGTTGCGCTACCGATATATTCAAACAAGACAACAGATATTGCAACTCCTCCGGTATTGGGAATGTCAGCCCACACCTGAGCTAATATTCATAAAAGAATGCCCACCCCAACTCGGGGTGTGGCTAAAAGTTTCACCATCTGTAAGACCCCGGAAATTCGTTATTTATGTTTTGGAATTTCCTTGATTTAATAAAGTGTTCTTTAGTACGATTTCATAGTTCGAGGGTGGAGTGAAGTTATTTTCGGGCGATTAATTATTCGAATTGCACATTTTAGGGGGGTTACGAAGTCGACTTTTTATATGTACGGAATTTGAGAAAACTTCCTTCACAAAAGTTGTAGAGCTCATCGATACGAGTTCGGGCATATAACGAACGCAAGAATCAGAGTTCGTATGAAGAAGTTATCGTGTTTCGAAAAGTTTCCATTTCGGGTATAAATACCTAACTATTTTTGCAAATTTTCCGAAAGTGTCAGTTTCCATTTTTGGCAGCCAGCCCTAATCTCTCTCTCCTCTCCCCTGAAACCGAAAACAAAGCATAACTTCTCCGGCCATTTTCTCACAGCTCCGGCCATCGTTTGAGGTGAAACCAAGCCCAGATCGACTCGCCTCCTTCCTGTGAGTCGACTGGTGGTCACGGTTTACCCTCTCGTGGCGGCTACGTGACGGTGGAGCTCGAAACTGATCCGAGCCCGAAAACGAACCAGCTGCGATTTCTCCAAGATCCGGCCACCAAAACTCGAGGTTCTTCACTTGTTGAACTCGCCTCAACTTTCTGAACAAGCACCAAGAAGGACCGGACCTGAAGTGAGCAATTTCACATTGAACGGAGCTTCATCGGAAAACTGGAGAAATTCCGGCCAAACCGGACTGTTTTAGGTAATTTCGACCACTTCCACTCATTTTCTGACTTCGAACTAGTTATGAAAGTTTCTCAAAATGATTATACGAAGAGGAAAATCTCGGCCCTGACACCATAGGCGGTGGTCGGCGGCGGATCTGTGCCTAACTCCGGCGACCTTTTCCGGCCACCTCCGGGGGTCCCCAAGGGCAGTTTCTGCCCATTTTTATGTTCTACATGTTTATACGATCCTTACGATATATAGCATGTGAATTTTGGAGATCGTATGATTAAGTTATGAATTTTTACATTTCGATCGTTCGATTTGTGATCTGTGAAGATCAGACCGTCTGATAGACTTGTAGTTTTTCTATGATGATCGTATGACTGTCCCGATGACTTTGTGTGGTCACGGGCGAAGATCTGACCGTTGGATCTTCGTATAATTGTGAAATAGTATTTTGGAAGGCGAGTCATGAGAATCCGACCGTCAGATTTTCATATAAATTTGTGGAGATGTTAGTAAAGGCGATTCAGGAATATCCGACCGTTGGATCTTCGTGATAATTTAGGAGGATGATCCTAAGGGCGATCTGTGAGGATCCGACCGTTGGATCATCGTTTAATTTTTGTTATGAGTTGTTGGCTAAATTCAAGTCACATTTGATTAGGTGTTTGACGGTTTGATTTGGCGGACGATTTGTGATTCATATTTCGAGCTGTTAAGAAGACGCAGCGGGATTAGAGGTGAGCAAATCTCACAGTGTTTCGGTTGATAAATTAGTTATGTTTAATTTAGTAGATTTAATTGTTAGCATGCAAAATCATATTTATCAAAATAAATTATTTATTTTTAAATATATGAACTTGATCGACAACGGTTCATGGGTAAGTTAAAACAATGTTGTGATATAAAATGATTTTCGAGAGTAATAACTTATAAAAATATCGTTGGTATTAGTAGTCATTCCTGCGTGAATGACTGCGTATATATATATTTACGTGGAATCTATATATTGGATGGCGTGACATTGTGATATGAGTGAATTGTGATTTATTCAGAATATCGTTTTGAACTGTTGCTTATTGTGTTGAATGAATAGTTGAGTTGTTGAGATGAGTAAAAAGTTGGAGTTGAGTGTGTTTGTCGTGTCGAGCATTGAGGCAAGTATTATCGTAAAGGTGAACCTTGGCCAAGGTGACACATTACGATTCAGTTAGAGCTCTAGTCTGTCTGTCAATGTACTTCTTGGGGAATAACTTTGAGTTATTGTGTGCCCTTGAGTACAATGTACTTCTTGGGGAATAACTTTGAGTTATTGTGTGCCCTTGAGTACAATATACTTCTTGGGGAATAACCTTAAGTTATTGTGTGCCCTTGGGTATATTTGTTTAAAAGAGAGTGTGGGTGTCCTTTCTTTTTTCGTCCATGTGGGACTTGGTTTCGAATGAATTGTGGAGGTGATATTATTTGTGAGATTGTGTATTCAGAATTGAATGGTGAATTCTTGGTTTTAGCGTGAATGTTTGATTTATTTATATATGCATATATTTTCTTTTGCATTTCTATCGTGTGATTTCTTTATCTACTTTCTTCTTCATTTCAATTGTTTGATTTTAATGTAATCTCTTGAACTAAGTTTCTATGCAGGGATTACTATGATTTCTTTTGTTTGATTTATTATTGCAAGCATTTACTCTTTTCGGGAATACAATTCTTCATGTGAGTGATTGATGTAATTGTATGAGTGAGCGGTTTACAATTCATCATGTGAGCGATTGATGGAATTGTATTAAAATAGTATTTGGAGTTAATTGTGTAATTGGAGTTGTGGGAAAAGAGATAAAATGAATTGAGAGATAGAGCGTGAGGGTGTTAGTTGGGTTGAAATGATTGAGCATGATATTGATTATTATGAACTTGACGTTTGTGTTATGATGATTGCTTATTGATTTTGTTAGACAGAGAGAGTGAAAGCATGTTTTGTGGAATTAAATGTTAATGCTTTAATTGTCTCACGAATTGAGGAATTATAAGCATGAGTGACGTGAGTCACTTTAATTGAGTTTACTCATACGGGCTGAAAAGCTTACCGGGTTTGTTTTGTTCATTCCCGGTGCACTATTTCTATGGTGTAGGGGTTTTTGTGCAGGTTAGAATTTAGAGTGATCGTTATCGAAGCTGAGGTGGACTTTCCGTCACGTGGGTGTAGAAGGGCGCTTATACTTGTAGTCTTCCGCTGTATAGTGAATTGGTGAGTGTGTTTACATGTTGATTTTACATTCAGTTTAATTTGTAAGCTTAGTTTTTAGTTGCTTATTTTAAATGAAAATTTTCTATGTATTTCCTTGTGTGTTTTCGCGTTTCGGATTTGAATTACTGTATTCAAAATTCGGAGCGTGACACCATCCCTCAAAGAGCGTAGCAAGATGTTTTCTGGAATCACCCAAGTGGTCCCCATCTCGGCGATCTGCTCCTCCGTTATACTTGGACCAGGTTTGTCAATAGGCGTATCGCCAAGGAGTAATCGCCCCCGTGGAGAACAAGGGATCTCCAATACTTCGACATCCTCCACGTCAGGTACATCAGACACCACGGGTTGCCCAACCCTACTCGGAACTCCACGAGACAAACCCTCGCCACTTCCCCGGGAAATACCCTCTCCACCTCCTCGGGAACTCCGTACGATACTTGCACGAGGAACTACCCCACCACTTCCTCGGGAAGCTCCCTCACCACCTCCTCGGGAACCACATGCGGTGCCCCGCAAGGAACACCTTCAATGCGACTGCGAGAGGTGTCCTCTCCTCCACCACGAGAAGAACTGACATCACCATGAGAGGCTCGTTCCCCTCCACAAGAGGAACCCTCTCGCCTACTGCGACTGCGATTCTCCCGCGCCATACTACGAGCTATACAAATAACGAGTCAGTCGTTTCTCATCTATTGCCGTCCTCGACCTTCCCCCCCCCCCCCCCCCCCCCCAAAATTTCAAATCTCAAAAGCCTACCCGGCACAATAACAGCAAACCCAACTCAACCCGAAGTTCACCTCTCCGAAATCTCGCCAGACCTAACCCAACCCATAACCTATCGGTAAATCTCACCCCCGGAATTAGACCCCTCACAAGTCCCATGCACACCAATGCCCTCAGATAAACCCAGAAAAGTCAAGAGACGGCATACCTGTTCACTCCTCCGATCGAAACATAGAGACAACGACAACCACTTCACGACAAGTTCCGCACACCAATGGCCCCAACCTCACCTAGTTCTTATCTCAATGTCCAACACGAACAACCATCTCCTCATCTCTCCTATGTCCATATATAAGGACCTCGAGAACACCGTGACTGTTGGACGGGCAAGGACGACGACCCCAGATCTCACCAAGTGTCCGACATCCCTAAGCGTTACAGAGGTCATGCGCGGTCGCCCCGGCTCCTCACCACTACACCATTATTACACATTACGGACTCCAGTACACCGGTCTTCCCGCATACAAAAACAAATAAAATCACCACACGTGTCACTGGGGCATAGCTTATGCGCCAAAAGATGCATGCAACCCCACCACCGATTCGCGATAGCGACACAACGTCGAATGCCAACACGTCCTACTCACCCCTGCCAAGACTCCTCTTAAGTGGGGACTTGGGGGACTGGGGTAATGGCTGTACGGAAGCCACATGGCATAAACTGGCCTTAAACTTCCGATACTTTTATCAAATAACAAACTCCCCACCCAAGAGAACTCTTGACCGGGGACTTGGGGGACTTGTTGGTATGCACATACCTCCTAAGCACAAGTATCGAAAGCACAAGACTCGTATCGCCAATACACAAGCGAGGTAAGCTCCTAGCATAGGGTCCCGATACCCCTCAGGGTGATATCGGAATCCGAGCATCCCACACAGAAAGAAACTGAACCAAACTCCCACAAACCTGCTACATTAAGGTCATCTCCAACAACCTAAAGAGGTAACTGTTTATTGTCACTTTCCATTATCATTATCTTTCTCGATACTGACTTAGACATCGGAGCGTTAAAGGCCGGCACACCCGGTCTTCCCTCTGACCTTCGTCTGTTTTGCAGATAAGCGAGACCGTTAGTGGTAGTAGCAGACCGATACATCCCGTGTTCAGTTGGATCGAACTCCTCTCGAGACAACTGAAACGTGGTTCATCCATTAATTTGATGTAGTTCGGTACCTGAACGGCTAGCAATACTTTCTATATTGGAGATGAATTAGGTGAGTACTTAGAAAGCCAGCTTCAGCACACAACTCTGGCTGCAAAACCTTATATTCGTCACTTTTTTCTCTCTTAGTTTTATTTTCCTTAGTTAGCCTAAACCCACAGGAGGTTTCTTAACATGGTTACTTATTTGTTACATTTATTCATTACTTTGTTGTTCGATCAATAAATATTTTTTGTGAGGAAGTATTACTCTGATTAACATTTTGGTTTTCAGTTTTCCAATACAACGAAGGGCTTCACAATGTGGTTGTAGCAGATTCTCCTAAATCGTTTGATCAATGTCGGATGTCTCCAAACCTTGGCGACTATGGTGGTGGGTCAGACTTAATAGTCATGAATGATCCTGGAACCTACTATTTCATGTGTTCATTTAACTGCTTGAAAGACATGATGAAATTCAAGGTCACTCTCATCTTGTAGATTGCAAACACTGTGGCACCTTGTGGAGAGAATCATACTCAATATTTTCCTTTTACAAAATTGCTTATCTTCGATGTTCAATGTAATACCAATTGAAGATTTTTGTACAATATAACTTATACTTTATTGATGAAACTCGGAAATCAATGATATCGAGATTTTATGTCTAACTTACTATTTAAGAATACTAAAATCGAGAACTAAATTTTAAAGAAGGGATTTTATCCCAAAGAGAATATAAACTTATCTTAATATGACAAATTGATAACAAACTTTTAAAACCAGCCAAAGTTGTGCCCTTAGAATGTGTAGCTGCATATTGCGTTGGTACCCCTATGGCCATTCTATCGATTGAAGCATTTTATTCTATTGGCATAACTAATGATCGACTCATTTTCTTGTTGGCTAACTTTGAAAATGTGAGAGAATTTAACTGAAAATAAAAAATAAATTGCAACTAGATGGCATGAGAGGACACAAGGTACTTTCATTCCTCATGAAAAAGTACTTGGAGATGGGTTAGGACCCATTTATGTGAACTAGAGAAATGGAGCCCTAACCCACCTCTAAACCTGAACTTTATCGACCTTGATGCAGAACAGATGGCAGTCTAATTTGAAGAACAATTGGATCGTGCTAAAGGTGGAAAACGAAAAGTGACTAGTAGACGTGAAATGGGCTTCCGGAGTCCGATTGGGACGCACCTTACCTTTCCGGAAAGGGAATCGCGCCAGAAATCAAACTTGTCGCTACGCCACGACCTATGACCTTTTTCGGGCTTTCGGGGTCGTTTAGGGCCTCAAAATTGCATTTTTCTATTTTATGATGTTTTGGTTTTTCTAGTTGTTTTCGGATTGTTTTCGTTTTTACCCATGGGCTTTAGGGTTTCAATGTTAGTCGCCCTAGGGTTTATTTTCTTATAAATAAGCCGCCTAAAGGCTGAAGGAAGTATCTTTTATCATATTATCAATCAAATTTGAGAGTTTTCTCTTTTATCTCTGGTGGACTCCAGAATCCTTTGCTTAGGTTTATTGCTGGTAAACCTAGTTATCAATCCGTCTGCGTCAGGTGGTATCAGAGCAGGTCTTCCCTGTCTCTCCTATTTACCTTGGTAGCAATGGGTGAAGTTACAAAATCGGATATCGAAGCTCTCACGGCAGCGTTTACCGCTGCCACCAATACCATGAACAATCGGATGGAGCAGCAGATTGGAGAAATTCGTGGGTTGTTGGGAGAGAGAAACAACCACAACAACAACGATCAGAATAGAGGCAGGGAAGGAGGCCAGGGAGTTAGGGCTCCACCTAGAGAGGTTGTTGTTCATACTTCAGAATCTGAGTCTGAAGAAGAGATCGTGCAAGATGAACCTCAAGGACAAGCTGACCAAGATTACAAAGTCAAGGCCGAAATTCCTTTCTTTTCGGGCAACTTGGGTGTAGAAGATTATCTAGACTGGCAACTTCAGGTGGACAGGTTCTTTGAGATTATGGAAGTTCCTGAACACAAGCAGGTTAAGCATGTTGCATGGAGATTGAAGAGTACTGCTGCAGTTTGGTGGGATAAATTGCAGAACACTCGAAAGAAGCAGAGGAAGCAGGGTGTTAAAACATGGCGAAGAATGAAGCAGTTGATGATGGAGAGGTTCTTGCCGGACGATTATGAGCAGATTTTGTATAGGTTGTATATTGAATGTGTCCAGGGAACCAGGACAGTGGCTGATTACACCGCTGAGTTCTTACGCTACTCAGAGCGTAATGAATTAGGCGAAACTGAGGGGCAGAAGGTGGCTCGATATGTCAGTGGGCTGAAGCCTTCCATTCAGGAGAAAATCTGGTTGCAAACTGTTCATACTATGGCAGAAGCTTCAAACCTAGCATTGAAGGCAAAATTGTTAGAGAAGCCTTCACGAGCTTCTTCTTTCCAGAGATATAACTACCAAAGGAGCACAGATTTAGTAAACGCCGCAACTGACAAGGGTAAACCCACACTGCAGAAAACAGAACTGCAGAAGACAGAAGGTGCTTTTAGGGCTTCCAATCCTCCTTTTAAAGGAGCTGGCAGTTCCAGTGGTGCTCAAAACAGGGCCCCGAACCAGAGGTTTAATAACCCCTATGCTAGGCCTACAATAGAAGTTTGTTATCGCTGCAACAAGCCTGGTCATAGATCTAATGTATGCCCTGAGAGGAGAACTGCCCTTATAGACGATTATGATGAGGAAGAAGAAGAAGTTGGAAGAGATAGCGATTATGATGGGGCTGAGTTTGCGGAGGAGGAATCTCCTGAGAAGGTTAATATTGTGTTGCAGCGGGTTCTACTATGTCCTAAAGAAGAGGGGCAGCGGCGCAATATTTTCAGGTCACTTTGTTCCATTAATAACAAAGTGTGCAATTTAATTGTGGATAATGGAAGCTGCGAAAATTTTGTAGCCAAGAAACTGGTGGAGTATTTGCAGTTACCTACGCAGCCTCATGAGACACCTTATTCCCTCGGGTGGGTCAAGAAAGGTCCACAAGTTCGAGTTGTGGAGTCCTGCAAAGTACCGGTATCCATTGGTAAGCATTATAAAGATGAGGTTTTGTGTGACATTATTGATATGGATGCTTGTCATATTTTGTTTGGACGACCTTGGAAATATGATGTGGATGTGACTTATAAAGGCAGGGACAATGTGATGTTGTTTATGTGGAATAACCATAAAATTGCTATGGCTCCTGTTTGTCAATTTGAGAAATCTGGTGTGAAGAAAGGGGAGAGTTTCCTGACCTTGTCTGGCAGTGAACTTGAGATGGAGAGGGCCTTTAAAGAATCTGAGGTTTTCTGTCCAGTGGTGATAAAGGGGTTGTTATCTGCAGAAAAGGAAGAAGTGGTGATCCCCAAGGAAGTGCAGGACATGTTGGGGGAATTTGAAGAGCTGATCTCGGACGAGTTGCCCGACGAACTGCCACCTATGAGAGACATTCAACATCAGATTGATTTAGTGCCTGGAGCTAGCTTGCCCAATCTACCACATTACCGCATGAGTCCCAAGGAGAATGAGATTTTGAGAGAGCAGATTGAAGACTTGTTGAAAAAAGGGTTCATTCGAGAGAGTATGAGTCCTTGTGCAGTTCCAGTCCTCCTTGTTCCTAAGAAGGGCAATCAATGGCGGAGGTGTGTTGATAGCAGGGCCATTAATAAGATAACTGTGAAGTACAGGTTCCCTATTCCTTGTTTGGAAGACATGCTTGATGAGCTAGAGGATTCCAAAGTGTTTACCAAGATAGACCTTCGAAGTGGATATCACCATATTCGAATCAAGCCAGGAGATGAATGGAAGACAGCTTTTAAGAGCAAGGATGGCTTGTACGAGTGGATGGTTATGCCATTCGGATTGTCTAATGCACCCAGCACTTTTATGAGGCTTATGAACCAGGTTCTTCGCCCTTTTATAGGTTCCTTTGTAGTAGTGTACTTTGATGATATACTGATATATAGCAGGACCAAAGAAGAACATCTGGTGCACTTGAAGCAGGTTTTGGGAGCTTTACAGGAGAATAAACTGTACATCAACCTAAAAAAATGTACATTCTGCACCAGCAAGCTATTATTTCTGGGATTTGTGGTTGGAGAAGAAGGCATTCAGGTTGATGAAGAGAAGGTACGAGCTATAAGAGAATGGCCAGCTCCAAAAACAGCTTCTGAGGTGCGGAGCTTTCATGGTTTAGCTACCTTCTACAGGAGGTTTGTGAAAAACTTCAGTACCATTACTGCTCCTATTACTGAATGCTTGAAGAAAGGCAAATTCCAGTGGGGAGAGGAACAAGAGAAGAGCTTTGCCTTGATCAAAGAGAAGCTTTGTACTGCACCAGTTCTCGCTCTTCCTAATTTTGATAAGGTTTTTGAGGTTGAATGTGATGCTAGTGGTGTGGGAGTAGGTGCTGTATTGTCACAAGAGAAGAAACTAGTAGCATTCTTTAGTGAAAAGCTGAGTGAAGCTCGTCAGAAGTGGAGTACTTATGATCAAGAATTTTATGCAGTGTTCCGAGCATTGAGGCAATGGGAGCACTACCTGATTCAGAGAGAATTTGTACTGTTCACGGATCATCAAGCTTTGAAGTACCTTAATAGTCAGAAAACTGTGAATAAGATGCATGCAAGGTGGGTGAGTTTTCTGCAGAAATTTCCTTTTGTGATTCAACATAAATCTGGTACTCTTAATAGGGTGGCAGATGCTTTGGGTAGGAGGGCTTCCTTGCTGGTCACCTTAGCTCAGGAGATTGTGGGGTTTGAACTCTTGAAGGAGTTGTATGAGGAAGATACTGATTTTAAGGAGATCTGGACCAAGTGCATTAGCAATAATGCAGTTGCAGATTTTTATGTGAATGAAGGATATTTATTCAAAGGCAATCGTCTATGTATCCCTAGTTCTTCATTGCGAGAAAAATTGATTAGAGATCTGCATGGAGGGGGATTGAGTGGACACTTGGGCCGAGACAAAACTATTGCTAGCCTTGAGGAGAGGTATTTTTGGCCACAGTTGAAAAAGGATGCAGGAACTATCATGAGGAAGTGCTATACCTGCCAGGTTTCTAAGGGTCAGTCCCAAAACACAGGACTTTATCTTCCTTTACCTGTTCCTGATGATATTTGGTAGGATCTTGCTATGGATTTTGTGCTGAGATTACCCCGTACCCAAAGAGGTGTGGATTCTGTGTTTGTGGTAGTTGACAGGTTCTCTAAGATGGCGCACTTTATAGCTTGTAAGAAAACTGCTGATGCGTCCAATATAGCCAAACTATTTTTCAGGGAGGTGGTTCGTTTGCATGGAGTGCCTAAGTCCATCACCTCTGATAGAGACACGAAATTCCTTAGTAACTTTTGGCTTACATTGTGGAGAATGTTTGGAACAACCTTGAACCGTAGCAGCACAGCTCATCCTCAAACTGATGGACAGACAGAGGTTACTAACAGAACTTTGGGTAACATGGTTCGGAGTGTTTGTGGAGATAGGCCCAAACAATGGGATTATGCTTTGCCACAGGTGGAGTTTGCTTATAACAGTGCGGTGCATAGTGCAACAGGGAAGTCCCCATTCTCCTTAGTTTATACTGCTATTCCTCGACATGTGGTGGATTTGGTAAAGCTTCCTAAAGTTCCTGGTGCTAGTGTTGCTGCTGAAAGTATGGCCAAGGATGTGCAGTTTGTTCGCGAATCAATTAAGGCCAAGTTGGAACAAACTAATGCAAAGTATAAAGCTGCAGCTGACAAGCATCGACGAGTTAAAGTATTCCGGGAAGGTGATGACGTGATGGTGTTTCTGAGGAAGGAGCGATTTCCTGTTGGTACCTATAACAAGTTGAAGCCCAGAAAATATGGCCCTTTTAAGGTGGTGAAGAAGATCAATGATAATGCTTATGCTGTTGCACTTCCAGATTCAATGGGCATTTCTAACACTTTCAATGTTGCTGATCTGCATGAGTTCCGTGAAGATGAGGCTCTTTATCCTGAAGAGAACTCGGGGTCGAGTTCTTCGGAGGTGGAGGAGACTGATGCAGAACAGATGACAGTCCAATTTGAAGAACAATTGGATCGTGCTAAAGGTGGAAAACGAAAAGTGACTAGTAGACGTGAAATGGGCTTTCGGAGTCCGATTGGGACGCACCTTACCTTTCCGGAAATCAAACTTGTCGCTATGCCATGATTTGTGACATTTTTCTGGCTTTCGGGGTCGTTTAGGGCCTCAAAATTGCATTTTTCTATTTTATGACGTTTTGGTTTTTCTAGTTGTTTTCGGATTGTTTTCGTTTTTACCCATGGGCTTTAGGGTTTCAATGTTAGTCGCCCTAGGGTTTATTTTCTTATAAATAAGCCGCCTAAAGGCTGCAGGAAGTATCTTTTATCATATTATCAATCAAATTTGAGAGTTTTCTCTTTTATCTCTGGTGGACTCCAGAATCCTTTGCTTAGGTTTATTGCTGGTAAACCTAGTTATCAATCCGTCTGCGTCAGACCCATGAGCAGATATTGCGCCTTACGTGATAGGGTCCATCCAACCTATCTCGTCTTACACTCTAAACCGACAAAGCTTATGGCGAACTGTCGTATCTTACGGCCGGAGACAGTTCAAATGACCAATTTTACAGGTCTACTTGCAAACAATCTAATTGTCCCTTATATGAGATTTTTCTATTTTAGCTTCTCTTCACGTACATGCAAAAAAATGCTCATCACACTCAATGGGCCTAAACTAATGTTGCATAACTGCGGACTAACAACTATGCTCAAAAGCTCAATACGCCTGAAATGTTCACAGCTCGTCTCTTACTTTGGCACCATGTTCGAGTCTTTAACGAAGCATCCATTTAACACCAGCTTTACAAACACAAGGGGCACACTGCATGGTATTATCCGCCTAATTCACTCGTCAGTACCATAACTTATTGTTATCATCGATCCCAACTCGGCCATTTTTATGCCTCTGCTGCTTATAAATGAAACAGAGCCTTCTTATCACGGCATAATTACAATTTATACACCAAGTTTTCTGTTCTCGCTGTTGTTCACATTATCAATCTTCCATTAATCGATCTCATGGCTTCTTTTGTTTCAACTTCCCCAATCCCTGTGGCCACTCTGCCTTACACTGCTAAGGCCAGCAGCAGCACAGTTTGCCAAATTAACGGCTTCTCTAGCATTGTGAGTTCCACATTTCTGGCACAAATATGCCGGCATTATATTATTGTAGGGGTTATTTATTTACTTTTTTCATATGCAGGGAGGTCCAGTGGCTAGAGGGCTAAGAATTATGCCAAAGATCAAGATCACCAAGGCAGCAGAAAGATCATTTCCAGTCCCTAGTTGCTTGAAGACCACAATCTCATGTTCCATTGTACGTATATACGTTTCGTTTTTATTGAAAACATGAACGAGCACTCTAAAAATATTTGTGTGTGATTCTTGATTAAGTAGAAGATTTAATTATTTGGATTCGATAATGCCATCTGCAGGCTCAACCGGAAACTCTCCAAACTGTTCAAAGCACTATTGCCAAGCAACTATCCGTTGATGAAAGCACCGTCACTCCTCAGACCAAGTTCGCCGACTTGGGGGCAGATTCTCTAGACACTGTATGCTCATTTTCATCTTCTTCTCTTTTTCTTAGACTTCATTCAACATTAATTATGAAGAAAAATATTAGTAAACTAATAGTCGTTCTCTCTTGTAGCTACTAGTTTGATTAAGAGTTGTGTATAGGTTGGGGTTTTGCACAATAAATTATAACACATATTGTTCACCTAATCAGTAATTGATCAAGAAAATTATGTTCAATTACAATCCAAGAGTGAAAAATAAAACAAAACACCTTAACATAATATATTTCAGCGGTGGATACATCCAAGTGTTGCTGAGCAAATTTCTTGGTCAATTATTATCAGGAGAACAATAATTTTGCACCATAACATGCCAGAGTTCATTAGCTGTGACTTTTGCCATATACTCGTATTAATTCTAATTATGTTGCTCTTATCTGAAACCTCTACATAAAGTAAATAAAAAGTAAATCATGCTATTTACTATCTTCACCTTTACTAATTTTAAACTTTATCTGAACTTTATCATAAAACAAGATATTTGATATTTTAACTCATGACAAAGTCATATCACAAGCCAGAATTATTAGATTTTTTTTATGAATCCCTTTATTTAATTTACTAGGATGGGTGACCACTTGTCTTTGATTATATAGTCTTGCTTCTGTTGATTGATACCCCATATTGGTGACTAAGAAATGAATGGAAAATCAAATTGAGATAAGGTCTAGATTTCCACTAGGATAGTATTAATAACAATATACAATGTATTCAATCATTCATGTGCTTTGACAAATGTAATCTGTGTTCAACACTTAATGCTTTACTTGTTTAATTGGTAAAGTAATTAATTAGTGCACTCTATATGCATAATTATCTGATCCATCAATGAATGAAATGAAACAGGTTGAAATTATGATGGCTTTGGAGGAGAAGTTTGGTGTGTCCATCGGAGAAGGGGGAGCTGAGAATATCGCTACCGTTCAAGATGCTGCTGATCTGATTGAGAAAGTGAAATCAGCATGAACTTAATTGAATGGCCTCTAAATAAGAACCTCTAGAGTCGATATGAAGGAAATTGATTCCTCTGCTTCAAGTTTTGTATTCTCATTTTCCCTTTCCATTATGTCCGAACTCCAACTCGTAAGATCTTGATCAATCTATAATTTTCATTTTGGAATGACATGGATTTTGAAAAAATAAGTATTTCATTGTTTGCCCTTCTCTAATTTTCGAAATGAAATGAAAAGATCGATTATGTAGTGCATAACCACTTTTCAAGGCCTTCACAAAATAATATTTTGCCATTAATTTATCCCAATTACTTCATTTACTCATATCCTCTACTCATTGATATGAAGGTGGGATATGTTTGCTCGATGAAATGCACAAACATGCTGAACTCGATAGATTGTTTGTTTCTGATCTCATGGTTGAGAAAAAGTTCATGGCTGGATCCACTCGCATAGCAATAGATCAACATTCACATTCAGAATAAAGAAAAACTTGAATTTTTCTCTAATGTCCTTCATGCATCTATATATTGCTTTTTTTTTTTTTTTATCAAGATCACACGATTCCTCAAAGGCTTCCAGTCCCAAAAACTAATCTGTGCCGGGGGATTATGTCAGAACTCTTCCTCCCCTCTGGCCATCAAGAATATATTAAAATTTAACTCCAATAAGCGTCGGCGGGATAATTTGTTAGTTAACTAATGTTATATAGAAATGCAGCAACCTTCAATTAATAAATCAAAATGACAATTAGTAAGTGGCCAATAGACTAATTAATTAACTCAAAATGTTATAAAAGCTCAAGGAGTTTTATTGAAGGGGAGCATTTTTAACACACAAAATAATCCATATGTACAAGAGATCACCACCACCAAAATACAAAAGAAAACTTGGAAGACAATAGATAGAAGTGAAAAAGAAGGCTACCATCTCCTACTTCCTCCTCTTCATCTCCACGAAGCTAGCATCGTGCATTGGTTGCTGGACTGTTCCTCGTCCGAACCACCTTATTGTTATAGATATAGTATACACAAACCTAGATCGATCTCTCCATATATTATTTATAATAATATACATATGCATCAGTTCCCAGAAAGGTTCTCTATGTACAATAGTCTGGAGTACTTGCCGGCGCAATACTTAGAAGCAAAACATCGTCATCGTCGTCATCATTCCTTCCTTGATCTCTCTCAACGATCCAATGCAGTAATCACCATCCTGCAATACATATTGATATACCACATCAAACAAAACAGAGGAGGTCGAGGTCAAAGAGCATATATTTGTCAAACAATGTTTTTTCCTTGATTGATACTGGTTTTAGTATTCCTATTGGAATAATCATACGTGAATGGCATTCTACGGACATTTTTCTTTTATCGAACAGTCTCATATGTTATACTACTAGACTCGATCTTCCTTGATCATAATGATAAAAGAGTAAAACATATAAGACTGTTCGACAAAAATCAATGTCATTTACAGAAGATTATTAGAGTTGGCTTGCATGAAAGATTGAATAGCTTAATAAGGGTACTGACTCGGTCAGCTTTTACTCTAATGATAATTAATTATCTAAACCCTAGAACTAAATCAATAGCTAAACCAAATTAGAAAATTATAATATGTAATGTGATATGTATTATCCTTCTAGACACTAAAAAAGCAAACAACCAATCGTAACCAGTCGGACTTCTAGGCTCGGCGCGTCGCAATGCGTCCGTGGATGATTTTCTCCTTGTTAGTTTCCTGAAATTTTTTGTTGGTGTTCCCGCTGCATGAAAAGCCAAAAGGACACAGAAGGAAAAATAAAACAAAAATTAAAATTAAAATTAAATACTTAAACTGAACAGAGAAGGCTATAAACATTCTATTTATAAAAGAAGAGAAACCAGTTGAACTTGATTCTGATTGAGGGTCTGACTAATCCATGAAAAAGTAAAATTAATGTCTAAATTTCTCACAAAAACATATAGATCCTAAAATCTACAGAACTAAAAGAAATAAGATCAATAATTTGACAAGATAACATGTTATAGTTTACTTAATGATGTTGATCTTACGTGAGACCGGCGTTCCCGGCGTGGTGGGAGACTCGGAGGGCGAGCCAGAATCAGCCGGAAAGTTTCCAAGGTTGGAAGAATGAGTCCTAAGAATAGTAATGCTCCGAGTGACAACTGGCGCCTCATCTGCAGCGACCATAGTTGCAGTGCGCGGGGCGGAGAGGGAGTCGTACTTGCGGAGCTTGCCGAGGCCGGACTCCGGTGCGGGGCCGGCGAGTGTTTCATCCCAAAGCTTGTGAAGAAAACCCATGACTTATTTTTTTTAACTAATCTATCTATCTCTTGTAACAACCGAAGCAGCTATAGCAGGCCGTACGAGTCACGTAACAATGAACTACGTTGGTATGCGTAGAACCCAAGCTATACGACTGTTACAAAGAGATTTTGGGAAGCGAAACAAATGAGAGAAGATGTGAGCAAATACGCAGAAAGAAAGTCTTTCTGGGAAAACAAGGTGGTCGATGTTTTTTATAGACGGAAACGAGGCTTTGTGGGAAGACGAAGCGGTGGTGATGGCTTAACAGAGCTAAATTGAGTAATTCGAGCTAACGGCTAACATGGCTTCACTGCTTTGGAGCCATCCAACTAATTTTTACCTTTCTCTTTTTGGCAGTTTATTTTGGGTAATATGTATGTTACATGTGAGTGGCAAGGATAAATTAGATATATAGTTCACGATGGACATGAAGAATTTGCAGTCCACTCATAGAATTGTTTACTCCACTATTAACCAATATAATTCCCACGTGTTACATAAGGCAATATTCACCATTAACGACTTACTAGAGAGAATCATTTACGTTTTCAATCATTAGTTAAAGGTCATCTTTGGAAGGAAAAAAGGGGGGACTAGCATGTGTGCCTGACTGGTGAAAATGCTTTCCACCTCTTTGTTGGAGGTTTGCGCTTCAAACCTTAGTGGTTAAATCTTAAACTATTTAGGGTCCGTTCGGTATCATTTTGTGATATTATTTTTTATTTTATGAATTCAAAAATTTATGTAATTTACATTCGGTGCATTAAATTTAAAAAAAAAAATTAGGAAACAATCCAAGAACTATGAATAAATGTGGGAAATGACTTTTTGACGTTTTCATTGTTTCCTGAAAACAACCTGCCCTACAATTTAGAGAAAGTGATATATTTTTTTTTTACTTTTAAGCACATAGATCCACAAACTCTT